>NC_087482.1:4450117-4750117 GCF_036417665.1 Passer domesticus | reverse complement strand
CTATCTGCACCCTGGAAGTATCTAGGATGGACGCTTACTGGTCAGGTTGTTACCCCCCAGAAACTGCAATTAAACGTTGAAATACGTACATTGAATGATGCCCAAAGGTTACTTGGTGATTTACAATGGCTGCGTCCTATTGTGGGCATCCTGAATGAGCTATTAGATAAACTTTGACCCTTACTAAATGGAACTGATCCGGCACAGCCTGTTCATATAACCTCTGAGCAGGTTAGGACATTACAACAGATACTGGACTGTGTGACACAAGGCAGTGTCCAGAGACGAGACCTTTACCTCCCTATACAGCTGACAGTTTGGTGTGGAACTAAATACTTACTAGGTGCACTTACTCAGCAAAACAGAAAAACGGGGGAGGCGTGGGCTTTGGAATGGATATCTCCTCCACTTCAACAGCATAAAACCCTTCTTCAAAAAATTGAAATTTTGGCTGAGTTGCTCAAAAAGGGTCGTGAACGGACACTACAGATCATGGGAAAGGAGCCTGATCAGATACGGGTACCAATGAAGAAAGATACATTGACCTGGTACCTGTTAAACAGTGTGGAATTACAAGAGGCACTGTTGGGAGCTGGAAGTGTGATTGCCACTGATGATATCCCCAATATACCGTTGAATTGGATAGGGCAACGGGGTTGGATTCAATGCCCAAAAAGGTCACAGAAACCCCTGTCGGATGCTGTAACAGCCTACACGGATGCAGGAAGAAAATCCAGAATTGCTGCAGTGACCTGGCAGGAAAAGGGACAATGGCACCATCAGATTCTCCAGGCCTCCGAGTTGGATACTTTACAAACGATGGAGTTATTGGCTGTTGTTTGGGCCATGATGCATTTTTCTGGGCCCCTCAATATAGTGACAGATTCTTTATATGTCGCTGGAGTATGCGAGCGAATAGAAGATGCCTCTATAAAGGAGGTTCAAAACAGGAGGTTACATGAGCTGTTTATACAGTTACAGAGGGCAATTAAACTGAGGAAGTATCCTTTCTCTGTCATTCATATCAGAAGTCATAAGTGGGATATTGGTCTGGGAGAGGGTAATGCACAAGCAGATAAGCTAGTTTCAATCACACATGTGACTCCAATTCCCAGGCAGACTTTGGCCAGAGAGGCACACTCCATGTTTCACCAAAATGCAAAAGGCCTCCATAGGGAATTTCAAATATCTCTAGAAGAGGCACGGGCAATAGTCAAAGCCTGTCCCACATGTAGTCATCATAACGGGGGCTGCGGGTTAGGTCTAGGAGTTAACCCCAGAGGGCTGAATACAAATGAGACCTGGCAAATGGATGTCACACGTGTTGCTGAGTTTGGAAGGATAAAGTATGTGCATGTTACTATAGACACCTACAGTCATTTTATATGGGCCACAGCACAAACTGGTGAGAAAGCAGGGCACGTGGAGAGGCATCTCAGTAGCTGCTTTGCAGTAATGGGAGTGCCACGACATATTAAGACAGACAATGGGCCTGCCTACTGCAGCAAAAGAATAAAACAGTTCATGCAAATGTGGGGGATTGAACACGTGACAGGCATCCCTAATTCTCCGACAGGACAAGCGATTGTAGAGAGAGCTAATGGTACTTTGAAAAAATATCTAGGTAAATACAAAGATATTAGAGAGCCGCAAGAAAGGTTGCTAAAGTGTCTATTTGTCTTAAATCACCTGTGTGTTTTTGGGGAAAGCAAAGTTCCTGCTGTAATTCGTCATTATGTAACAGAGAAAGATAGTGTGAGGCAGGACGTATGGGTAAAGTATAGAGACCCCAAGACAGGACAATGGCAAGGTCCTGCTAAGGTATTATACTGGAGCCGCGGGTATCTTTGTGTTTCTACCCCTACAGGATCCTTGTGGGTAGCTGCTAAATGGACCCCACCAGCCGTGTTAGATGGAACCAGACCCCAGACAACTGAGCGAAGAGGACCGTCGGCGAGTGGAGGCAAAGCTGCTGATCACCATTTGACTGATAGTTCTCAAGCTGAAAGGACACTGTAGCTTTGCCATTGACCAAGCGATTGATCGGTGTCAATCTCTGGACAGTATACTAAGCCTGATTCCGGCGCTCCATACATTTTATTATAGAGGGCCTAAGAGATTAGCTTGTATTAAGTGTCAAAATACTCAGTGTGCTGCATGGATATTGTTCTTTTGCAGGGGGTGTCAGCAAACTAAGTGGGTGCATCAGTCACAGTTACCTGAACTGTGGTGCAGAAGCTGTGCATTTTATTGGCAGCGGGACTCCTGGCAAGCAGAACTTCAGACCTTTACAGGATTACCTGGCCGCCAAGGGTTACAGTTGCATGAGTCCCCAGAACAGAAAATTCTCGCATGGTTTAGGTGGGAAACCCAGCACTTTGCCAGATGCGCTTTAGGGCAATCTCAGTCGTGTATCTTACAGTCTAAGTGTGGTCGGGGCATTCCCCTCTCCCAGCTAGATGTAGTAGGTCCGATTCTGAGGGATCAAGATCCTAACCAAGCGTGGGACGATTGTTTAAGGGCTCTAAAAAGATTAAGTCTGGGCGACTCAAGAAAGAAAAAGGGGAGAGGAAGGAAGAGACATTCTTAACGGTTTGTGGGCAACCTGTTAATTCCCTAAATGTCTGGATGGTTCAAAACAGCGTCCGGGAAGATCAGGGTGATGTGGCAGACTTATGCTGCTGTTTTACTCGTATTTGCCCTCTTAATAGACAGCCCAGACATTGCCAAAGGAGTGGGAACCCACCAAGCATGGGCCCCACCTCAGCCCAAGACTAATATTTGGATCACCATGGCAAATTTAACTAACCAGGAGGCTATTTGCTTGTCGTTATCTTCTCCCAGTAATCCATTTACAACCTGTTTGGTTGGACTGCCGGCAGATCCCTGGCCATGCCCATCGAAAATACCCACCTGCAAAACCAATGACGCCAGGGTCAGTGTAAATAACTGGGACCAATGGATTTCTCATTTTCCTATAGCACCGCAGGAACCCCAAGAGTTGGAACTGTTAGGCTCAGTGATGGCGGATGCATGCCAAAGGTTTAAGCATAAAAGTCAGCTGCCGGCCAAAAACTATTCTACTATTGTAACCTCCAGCATGGCCATTTACCGTAATGCAACAACCTGGTGCAATTATACCACAAAGAGGGTGTCGATCTCATCAAACGACCCTATTCAATTACCAGCAGGTTACTTTTTAATATGTGGGGATCGTGCGTGGCCCGGTGTCCCATCGATGCTGAGCGGGGGGCCATGTACAATTGGTCAATTGTCTCTACTCACACCCAATGCGTCAATGATCCTTAATATGAGCCGCCGCTATCACAGAATTAAAAGAATGGCCCATTCGTTTACTGCTGACTGCAAAGATGATGTAAAATTTTGGTCCCCAGGGGCCATAGTGGCAGCATCCTTTTTAGCTCCAGGGGTATCGGCAGCAGGTGCCCATGCCATTTTAAACAAGCTAGGATGCTGGCTGGCTAAACAAACTAATGCCACCTCTTTAGCACTTTCTAGCCTTTTGCTTGATGTTGATTCTATTCGCCATGCAACGCTTCAGAATAGAGCTGCAATTGATTTCCTTTTACTGGCACAGGGCCATGCGTGTGAAGATTTTGAGGGCATGTGTTGCATGAACCTCTCTGATCATTCCCAGTCCATTCACTCCCAGCTCTCTGAGCTGCGAAGGTTAACTGGAAACTTACAGGTAGAATCGGACTCTGGCATTGATGAGTGGCTCAAATCATTAGGCTTGGGATCATGGTTACGCTCTATTGTTAGAGTCATTATTATAGTAGGCATTATGGCTTTGTTAGTAGTGTTAGTTTTGCCTTGTTTTTGCATGTGCTTACAGAACATGGTTCAAAGAATGATATTTGCTGCATCTAATCAGACTATGCTTGTGCAACAGAAAAACAGGGGAAGTGTGGAGGATTTTGTGAACAGCTGGCTAGCTAACAAAGGTCACACTGACATAATACCGTTAATTAAGCAAGAAGGAGACGAGGATAGGAGTCAGCAGTCAGTGTCCAAACCTGGCAAGGGCACTGTGCCCTTGGTGCAACATCAGGATGGGGGAGAGGATCGTTAGTTAGAAACATGAAGAAAATATGTAAACAGCTGCAGCATAGTAGCCTCAAGAATGATAAGGTAGGCGTAGTTAGCTGATAAGTAACTAACCAATAATGAGCTCGCTTTTTGCAATATGTATTAGCCTCATTAACACCAATATAAATGTATGTGCCTATCAATAAAGTTTTGAGATTTGCTGATCACTCCTATTGAGTGCTGCATTTCTTCCGCCGATTACCACAGAAGGTGACACCCCACCCCACCCTCCCCGCCCCTCCAACTCCCGCTTGCAGGGTAGGCAATGGCCCATTCCTGTGTTCAAATAAAGAGATGGATTTGTGTCCTAGTTTGAAAGCAAAACCAGTGTGAGGCTCTCTTGTTTAAACTGCGACCCTTTGGACGAGGACACGAGGGTTGACTCCATTTTCATCAGAAGGCTGATTTATTATGTTATATATTATACTAAAATACTACATTACAACTATACTAAAAGGACAGAGAGAAGAAGATCAGAAGGATACCAAGACAAGAATAGAATAGGAATCAATAACAAAAACCTGTGACTGCTCACAGCCTTGGCACAGGTGGCTGTGATTGGTCACTGATTGAAAACAATCTACATGAACTAATGGAAGATGCACCCGTGGCATTCCACAGCAGCAGATAGCCATTGTTTACATTTCTTTCCTGAGGCTCTCAGCTCCTCAGGACAGGAAAAGTCCTAGCAGAGGCTTTTTCCCTAAATTATCATGGCAACATCTCACCCTTTTAAGTTATTAAATTAAATAGAAAAAGAAATGTTTGTAATTTCTTCTACTAGGGCTTTGTAGAAGAGAGAACAACACCTCTTGAGGTTGATCTGTTGCCAATCAAAATCTCAATCATTTGCTGATGTGGAATGGTCAGGGAAATTCTTCACCTGTAGAACATTCAGGGAAATTCTTCACTTATCAAACATCTAATTATATCATATCACTAAAACAATCTTAAAAAATAAGAAAATGCAAAAACTCATGCAAGGAAAGTTCATTGTTTCAAGTCCAAGCAGCTGAATTTCAGGACAGAGTCCATGGACTGAAGATGTTCTTTTTTGACATCTCTGGAAGTCCCCTTTGGTCCTGAAACAGGCTTGCAGAATTCTGAAACAAAGAACTGCTAAAGAAAACAAGAATTAGCAAACAATTCATTGACAGTCATGAAACAATTCAGAGAAAATTTCTGGAATGCCCTGGCCACAGCCCTTCATTGAACCGCTTGGGCTGAGGCTAATTTTTGGCTTTTCAATGCTTTTGAGCTGCTAGCTCTTTCCACTTTTCTTTATTATTATTATTTATTTTTTTTTCATTAGAAGAAGAGTAGCAGCAGCAGAGTGTCTCTAGGACCCTTGGGTGGCTCTGGTCCTGGTGGGCGGACCAGAGAACTCAGACTTGGCTCACAGAATGGTGGCCTAGGTTCCTGTGGGGAAAGCAAAGTTTTTGAACTCAGCACTGGACGGGGCGATGGCCCCGGCCCAGGGAAATGAGTTAAACGGCTTAGAACTAGCTTGTGAGGCGGGCTCTGCACGCTCAGAACTTGGTAGGACTATGCTGCTAGTGTTTTGAGAGTAGAAATGACGAAATGTTTTTTTTTTTTTTAGAAGCACTGGTGCACACTGGCAGCTGGAGAAGAGAAGTTTTCTCAGGAATTGTTATTTTAGATTTGAGGGTTTCTTGTCTCCAGAGCAAGCGAGCAGTGCTTGCTTTGCTCTGTGTCTCTTGTTTTTGTAAGGTAAATGTTATTTTTTCTGCTTTTTGCTTTTTGGCACTACTTTTATCTCTACTGGGTTGGGAACTAGAGGTAGATGTTACAGGAGCCAACTCCCCCACGCCGCAGGGGCGCTCGGGGGAAGGCAGGCACTTTAACTTCTAGGGAGAAGCTCTCGACTATACGCGAAGTGATTTAAAAACTATATTGATTTTGAACACAGCCAGCCGAACTGCTCCTGCAGTCAGCTGGAGGGTTATGCTTTTTTTACGGAAGGATAGGCTTTTCGCAGGGTTTGATGTGAATGATGGAGTTTCGGAAACCTGCGGGACAACTGGGGTGGGTGGTGCAGGCAGCACGGGCGCTGGTGTCGACTTTTGAGGCGGTCCCGTGGGCTCAGCACTATTCTCAGCAAGCTCTTGCACTGCAATTGGATCGGCAGGGAGCGGCGGGACAGGCGGGGGCGGCGGGCTCGGAGCGGGGTCGGCCCGCGCAGGCGCCGCCTGCACCGTTGCGAATTCAGTTGCCGGCTGGGATGCAGAGAAAGAAGACACGGAGGCAGCTCCTGCAGCTCCCGGGAGCAGCAGCACAGCCGGGGAATCACTGTTGTTGATCGCGCTGCCTGGCAACACGGGCGGATCGGCGGGAGGCGGTTCCGGGTGCCGCGGCGCAGGCGCAGTCATCAGAGCCGGCGGAGCTGGCCCGGGCGGCTGCGGGGCCGCGGGCGGAGCCGGCTGAGGCGGAGCCGCGGGGTCCGGCGCCTCCCGCGGGGCTGGCTGAGGCGGAGCCGCGGGGTCCGGCGCCTCCCGCGGGGCTGGCTGAGGCGGAATCGGATCCGCTCCCTCCCGGGGTGGGGGAAGAGGAGAATTCCGCGGTGAAGTGGGCGGGGCCGGCCCGGAAAGCGGCGGGCTCGGCTCCCCATCCCCCCCAAGAGATGGAGCGGGGGGGGAAGGTAGATCTGTTTGCTCCAAGGGAGCGGAGAAAAACTTTTGCTCAGCTGTGGGCAGTGCGGGGGGAATGCAAACTCGCGGTTCGTCTTCTTTGAGAGGCTTCTCTCGTGCCGAAGCTGGCGGGGACAGAACGCGACTGCGCTCCCGAGCCATGATGTCCCCTGCAGCCCGTCCCCATTTCAAGATAACACCATAAAGCAGTGTGTGCACTGCATGCATCATTGGGGATGAAACACGCTGGACTATTGTCCACCTAAAAAGAGCGTCCATGAACTCCCAAAAACCTAAATCAAGGGAGTCTACGACATTTGTAATAAATCTATGAAATTTTGCCCATCTGAAGAACTCATAACACCGTCTCTCCAACATACATTGAGGAATTCTGTCCCTGCGTCCCCATCTGCACCAGTGTTTAATAACTTTCTCCTCTGACGCAGTAAACGGAACCTGAGCTTCCGAAGGTACCTTTTCCCAACTTTCCTCCCACCTTTTGCGAATGGCAGGATCTTCAGAAAGGGAAAAAATAACAGTACCTCTAGACAGTGTCCTTGTGGATCCAGCTGTGCAGCTCTGCTGCTCTGCGGTCTCTGGACACAATCTCCAGGAAAGTCCAACAGGTTCTCCTGTTTGCCTTGGCTGTGAACTCTGCCCATCTTCAGGGTCTCGTTTCTTCAGCTCCAGGCTAGATTCCATGGTCACTCTTGGGGTGACCATCAGTTTCACACGTCCAGGGGTCACCAATTGTTGCTTTGACTTGGGCCCCTGGTGCGAGGACACGAGGCTTGACTCCATGTTGATCAGAAGGCTGATTTATTATGATATATATTATACTAAAATGCTACATTACAACTATACTAAAAGAACAGAGAGAAAGATCAGAAGGCTACAAAGACAAGAATAGAATAGGAATGAATAACAAAAATCCTGTGACTGCTCACATCCTTGGCACAGGTGGCTGTGATTGGTCACTGATTGAAAACAATCCACATGGACCAATGGAAGATTCACCTGTGGCACTCCACAGCAGCAGACAGTTATTGTTTACATTTCTTTCCTGGGGCCCTCAGCTCCTCAGGACAGGAAAAATCCTAGCAGAGGCTTTTTCACTAAAAATCCTGGCAACAGAACGTTGTCAATACAATTTTTGTGAAATCTACATGAGAATCTGAGGAGATTACTACACAGCTTGGATGCTAGAGGAACTTCTGCAAATAGGTTACAGGGTATTTATTTAACTGATTCAGAACTTTGCTTCAGCTGGCAATAGTTCAAGAATTTTATTTTCTAGTGTCTTTTGGTGGCCCACATTAAAAAACAAACAAAAAAAAAAAACCACAAAACAAAAAAAAACCCAAAGAACAAGTTCTGTCCTTTTCCATTTTCAAACAGATATTCTTTTTCTTTACCCATGAATTATGACAAAGCAAGTGACGTTCAAAGTCAGCATTCAGAAAGAGCCCTGAGAAGAGAATAGATGTATGCCAATTCCCTCTTGCTATTCAGCTGATTTTATATACTAGCTTTCTGTGTCTCTAGCTTTTTATATGATCTCTGTTACTACAGCCACTTCCAAATCTTGGTAAAAATTAGTAATTTCTCCACCTTGACTTTGTGGGAAATTGTGGGGGCAAAAAAGTAGCATTGTTTAGTCCAAGTTCAAGCAGAAAAACAGAAATTCAGAAATACATTCTGACCCTTGGCCAGTTTTAATTTTTATTTAACAGCACCCACAAGGACACCGTCCCCAAGTGAGGGGAGTGGGGCACGCAGAACTCACCGATTGTGAGGTCACGGGCACATCTCCAGGGAGGCCTGAGGTATAACCGTTGCTGTACATCAACATTGCACTCAGAGCTGAGGACAGGATCCCGAGAGGGAGCTTGCCCAAGGCTGCTGAGCGAGTTTTGGTGTCTCTGAGGCATCTCTCTTCACTTAAGGAAGGATTGGAAGGCTTTGTCAGGAGGAGAAAGGCCGGCAGTGCTGTGGCACAGACCGTCCAGGCATTCCTCCGTACCCACAATGGTGCAGCAGAACGCTGCTAAGAAGCGTCCCCCTGGCAAGGAACGAGGTGAGAGCCAAGTCTCCCTCCCCACAGATGGCAGAGGGGGAGCGGCCAAGAGCAGCAGAAAGGGGAAACAGGAGATCCACAGAATCACCCCAGAGTAGAGGCCCTCCTCTCATGGGCCAGAGGAGCCAGGCTGGGCTGTGGGCACCGGCACTTCCCCTGCCCTTTAGCCAGCCAGCAGGGCCTTGGGGACAATGCTGCAGGGACATTTCCTGAGCTCTACAAGGTGCTCACTCCCCCTGCCCTCTCTCTCTCTCCCCAATGCACACCGTGTCACCGGGCAGAGGCAGACGCAGAGAGCGGCAGCTGCCTCTCCGGACATGCCAGGCCGGACCAGGCTCGTCGCCGTTCATGGAGACAGCAAGCAAAAGACTCGGGCAGCCAGAAAGGAAAACGCATCCGGCTCAACCGCGTGCCACTGCTGCGTGCTGAGACCAGCAGCCCCAGCACCGCCCCTCAGGCGGTGTCAGGGCAGTCCCAGGCCGTGGGGCTGGTCACCAGCAGCAGCAGCAGCTTGCCCTGCCGAAAGCAGGGCCTGAAGCGAGGCCACCCACGGGGAGACACGGAGCCTCAGGCACCCAAGAGCCCACTGGCAAAGCGCCGCAGGTTGGAGGATGGTCCAGCCCCTCAGGCGGTGTCAGGGTGGTCCCAGGCCGTGGGGCTGGTCACCAGCAGCAGCTTGCCCTGCCGAAAGCAGGGCCTGAAGCGAGGCCACCCACGGGGAGACACGGATCCTCAGGCACCCAAGAGCCCACTGGCAAAGCGCCGCAGGTTGGAGGATGGTCCAGCCCCTCAGGAGGTGTCAGGGTGGTCCCAGGCCGTGGGGCTGGTCACCAGCAGCAGCTTGCCCTGCCGAAAGCAGGGCCTGAAGCGAGGCCACCCACGGGGAGACACGGATCCTCAGGCACCCAAGAGCCCACTGGCAAAGCGCCGCAGGTTGGAGGATGGTCCAACCCCTCAGGAGGTGTCAGGGTGGTCCCAGGCCGTGGGGCTGGTCACCAGCAGCAGCTTGCCCTGCCGAAAGCAGGGCCTGAAGCGAGGCCACCCACGGGGAGACACGGATCCTCAGGCACCCAAGAGCCCACTGGCAAAGCGCCGCAGGTTGGAGGATGGTCCAGCCCAGAGTGCTGGTACCACCAGCCAGGTGGCATTGAGGCTGTCCCAGGAATCTCAGTCATCCAGGAAACAAACAGCCCCATACATACCCCCCTGGATCTTGCCCCGCTCCCAATCCGGGCCAATTCGTGTGAGGCACGTCTTGCGGCGGCAGCTGCGAGATAAAAAGCCCTACAGTCGGCCTGAAAACCAGGGCAGGACCAGACGAGCACCCACCCCTGTTGTTTGGCCCCCTCATCCCTCAAAATAAAGTTTTCTGGTTTGTTTGTTTGAACTGGGAGATGCCACATTCTTGTTTCCAGTCGTCTGCAGCTGATCTTCAAATAGGGGCCCCAAGCTCAGTGGGACAAGTGTGTGCCTTCAAGGACTCACCTGTCCCATGGCAACACCCAGCGTCACCACGTTCCATGGCAACACCCAGTGTCACCATGTCCCCTGGTCTGGAGATACCAGCCCTGCTTCTGCCAGGGAAAAAACAGAACTGTTCAAAAGGAGCACGGGGATTTTGCAAGCATTCCTGGCTGAGGCAGCCTCAGTGGGAGGGCACAGCTCTGCCTGCTGCAGGTGCCCAGGAGGGAAAATCATGGATGCAGTAGGATTATTCCCCTCCCAACCCAGCCCAGGCACAGTTCAATCTACCACTGCTGCCACTGGGGTTGCACGTACCAGCCTGGAGAGTAACTGGAATAAGAGAGAGTAACTTCCCAGCATCAGTGCAGCTGATGCTGGGAAGGTAAAACTAAAGCCAGTCCCGCCCCCAGTAAAAATACACTGCACCTGAAAAAAAATAGCCAGCACCCTCCTGTTCTCTGCAAATGGGACCAAAAATTTCAAAAGCATTAAAAAAATTAACCAGGCTTTGGAGCAGTTACAGGTCAGACTACATGAGGCTGGAAAAGATTGTACAGGTGACAGTTCTCAGAGGAAAATTAGCAGGAAATCCCTTCTTTCTGCTATTAAAATCTCAGGCTGTTGCCATGAGACACTCAAGCCACAAGAAAAGTACTTCAGCACCAGCATCCAACTGAGCACCTGTTTGATCCACTTCAGTGGAAAGCCATCACTTTGCCAGCAGAATTCCTCCTCTGGGTTACACACAACATATTTTTTTTCTATCTGGGAGTGCCACTGGATTTTTTTACCTAGCATTTAATATTAAATTGTGGAAGTATTTTAAATTAAAAGGGAATGAAAAGATGGACCCACGAGATGGGACAGGAGGAAGCCGGGCAGCCCTTTAAAGAGGGAGATGCTAAGCTGTACATCCAGGAGAGCTCCTCTGAGCACAGAGCAGCCACAGAGCACATCTGACCACAACATTTCTAGTTCACCTGTGTCCTTATAAATGGGAAAAGAACAAAACAGTGGCAGGAAAGGAGGCAGAAGTCAACTGTGAAAGTTTCATTCACAACACATGATACTCAAAATCAGAATGAAGGCCTATCAAGGAACACCAATAGCTATGAAAATATATGTAAGCAGCACAGACAGGTGCTATGTATGTCCCTTCTGCTTCCCAGCCTCAATGCAGACTCAGTTTCAGGATGCAGTGGCATCCCAGGAAGCTGCAAATGCTCAGGAGTGCAGTGGCTCGTGCCTCACTGATAACCACTTGGGAAAACATACTGTTTCATATAAATTAGAGGAAACCTAGGAATCTAGCCTAAATCAAGTTCTAGGCAAGACCCCAACCAACATAAAATATGGAGAGGCACAAAAGTGCCTGCATTTTCCACTCCACCTCCCTTGAACTCAGCAAGAACTAATCCCCAAACCTCACAGCCGGAGGCAAATGCAGTTGGTTGGGAGAGGAAATCTAAAGTCTCCTTGCGAGGCAGCTTTCCAAGGCTGAGCCCCAGGAGAGGCAGCTCCCGCAGCACGTGTGCAGGTGGCACAAAAACAACCTGTGTGCCATGACCAGCAGGACAGTGCCAGCCAAAGGGCTGCCTGAGGATGGCCACCGATGGTTTCACTGCCAGCCCTGGCTGAGGGGAAACCTGGACACAGGACAAGGCAGAGAGGGGCCAAATGTTCTACTCCTTCTCAAAACAAGTTGCTGTTTTTGTTTCCAAGCCTAGCACTCTTTGGATCTAATTAAATTTGAAGAGGGAAATGAGGAGTAAGCAAAATTCTTGGACAGCAGGCTGGTTTGTTCAGCTAGTTGGGGCTGCAAGCCATGCGTGAAAAGCAATGTCAGGTGCTAAAGCAAATCTCTGTGTCCTTCAACAGCAACAAGAGAAGTGTGAACAAGACAGAGAATATACCTATTTTAGGAATGTAATTGTTTTATAGGAAACACACCAACACCCAGTGTTCTTCTAATCTTGCTTTTTAATACTCAGCGCTTGTAAATTTCTTCAATCTGGGAAGTCCAAGATTTCATCTGATAGCATAAATATTTGTTCCGCACCATTTGGGGGGTTTTTTTTAATTCTTAATGTTTATATAAATATCACTTAGCGAACACTGGACCTGTGAAGAATTAAGGAAATATGCCTTTAACTACTCTGTGTAGGTCACCTGCAACAAATTTCATGGCAGAGGAGCTTCTGGAAGCCCCTGGTTTACCATCACTACCAAAACTTGGTAGTGATCTTCCAGAGACCCAACACGGAGAGGCCAAACAACTGTTACTGGTCTCAAAACAAAAAGAAAATTGCTCCATGGAGCTTAAGAGAGCATGCTGTCTTGGCATTAATTCCTACCAAGTCTGCTGACAGTACAGGGCAGTAAATAATGCAGATTTCTAATTTATACCTCTTAAAGCACAGCCTAAAAATAGGAAAGACTCCTATAACAAAGAATCCTCCATTGAGTGCTCAAGAAGGAATTCTTACATCTTCTTCAAGACCACACATAAACCAGGTGGAATCAGTTCTGAAGTCAGATTTTAATAGCTCTGAGAGAGATTTTCTTTCACAGTTGCATTATTGAAGCCATGTAAACTCCTGGAATCCATATCATCTTCTAACTATAAGCTGCAGAGATTAAATTTCTCACTGTGTGGAGAAATACCTGATTCAGTTTGTTTTGAATCTGCTGCCTGTCAACTTTTTTTGATCTTGTCAAAGGCTGTCTGGGGAGAACGTTGTCAATACAATTTTTGTGAAATCTACATGAGAATCTGAGGAGATTACTACACAGCTTGGATGCTAGAGGAACTTCTGCAAATAGGTTACAGGGTATTTATTTAACTGATTCAGAACTTTGCTTCAGCTGGCAATAGTTCGAGAATTTTATTTTCTAGTGTCTTTTGGTGGCCCACATTAAAAAACAAAAAAAAAAAAACCCACAAAACAAAACAAAAAAAAAACAACAAAGAACAAGTTCTGTCCTTTTCCAATTTCAAACAGATATTCTTTTTCTTTACCCATGAATTATGACAAAGCAAGTGACGTTCAAAGTCAGCATTCAGAAAGAGCCCTGAGAAGAGAATAGATGTATGCCAATTCCCTCTTGCTATTCAGCTGATTTTATATACTAGCTTTCTGTGTCTCTAGCTTTTTATATGATCTCTGTTACTACAGCCACTTCCAAATCTTGGTAAAAATTAGTAATTTCTCCACCTTGACTTTGTGGGAAATTGTGGGGGCAAAAAAGTAGCATTGTTTAGTCCAAGTTCAAGCAGAAAAACAGAAATTCAGAAATACATTCTGACCCTTGGCCAGTTTTAATTTTTATTTAACAGCACCCACAAGGACACCGTCCCCAAGTGAGGGGAGTGGGGCACGCAGAACTCACCGATTGTGAGGTCACGGGCACATCTCCAGGGAGGCCTGAGGTATAACCGTTGCTGTACATCAACATTGCACTCAGAGCTGAGGACAGGATCCCGAGAGGGAGCTTGCCCAAGGCTGCTGAGCGAGTTTTGGTGTCTCTGAGGCATCTCTCTTCACTTAAGGAAGGATTGGAAGGCTTTGTCAGGAGGAGAAAGGCCGGCAGTGCTGTGGCACAGACCGTCCAGGCATTCCTCCGTACCCACAATGGTGCAGCAGAACGCTGCTAAGAAGCGTCCCCCTGGCAAGGAACGAGGTGAGAGCCAAGTCTCCCTCCCCACAGATGGCAGAGGGGGAGCGGCCAAGAGCAGCAGAAAGGGGAAACAGGAGATCCACAGAATCACCCCAGAGTAGAGGCCCTCCTCTCATGGGCCAGAGGAGCCAGGCTGGGCTGTGGGCACCGGCACTTCCCCTGCCCTTTAGCCAGCCAGCAGGGCCTTGGGGACAATGCTGCAGGGACATTTCCTGAGCTCTACAAGGTGCTCACTCCCCCTGCCCTCTCTCTCTCTCCCCAATGCACACCGTGTCACCGGGCAGAGGCAGACGCAGAGAGCGGCAGCTGCCTCTCCGGACATGCCAGGCCGGACCAGGCTCGTCGCCGTTCATGGAGACAGCAAGCACAAGACTCGGGCAGCCAGAAAGGAAAACGCATCCGGCTCAACCGCGTGCCACTGCTGCGTGCTGAGACCAGCAGCCCCAGCACCGCCCCTCAGGCGGTGTCAGGGCAGTCCCAGGCCGTGGGGCTGGTCACCAGCAGCAGCAGCAGCTTGCCCTGCCGAAAGCAGGGCCTGAAGCGAGGCCACCCACGGGGAGACACGGATCCTCAGGCACCCAAGAGCCCACTGGCAAAGCGCCGCAGGTTGGAGGATGGTCCAGCCCCTCAGGAGGTGTCAGGGTGGTCCCAGGCCGTGGGGCTGGTCACCAGCAGCAGCTTGCCCTGCCGAAAGCAGGGCCTGAAGTGAGGCCACCCACGGGGAGACACGGATCCTCAGGCACCCAAGAGCCCACTGGCAAAGCGCCGCAGGTTGGAGGATGGTCCAGCCCAGAGTGCTGGTACCACCAGCCAGGTGGCATTGAGGCTGTCCCAGCAATCTCAGTCATCCAGGAAACAAACAGCCCCATACATACCCCCCTGGATCTTGCCCCGCTCCCAATCCGGGCCAATTCGTGTGAGGCACGTCTTGCGGCGGCAGCTGCGAGATAAAAAGCCCTACAGTCGGCCTGAAAACCAGGGCAGGACCAGACGAGCACCCACCCCTGTTGTTTGGCCCCCTCATCCCTCAAAATAAAGTTTTCTGGTTTGTTTGTTTGAACTGGGAGATGCCACATTCTTGTTTCCAGTCGTCTGCAGCTGATCTCCAAATAGGGGCCCCAAGCTCAGTGGGACAAGTGTGTGCCTTCAAGGACTCACCTGTCCCATGGCAACACCCAGCGTCACCACGTTCCATGGCAACACCCAGTGTCACCATATCCCCTGGTCTGGAGATACCAGCCCTGCTTCTGCCAGGGAAAAAACAGAACTGTTCAAAAGGAGCACGGGGATTTTGCAAGCATTCCTGGCTGAGGCAGCCTCAGTGGGAGGGCACAGCTCTGCCTGCTGCAGGTGCCCAGGAGGGAAAATCATGGATGCAGTAGGATTATTCCCCTCCCAACCCAGCCCAGGCACAGTTCAATCTACCACTGCTGCCACTGGGGTTGCACGTACCAGCCTGGAGAGTAACTGGAATAAGAGAGAGTAACTTCCCAGCATCAGTGCAGCTGATGCTGGGAAGGTAAAACTAAAGCCAGTCCCGCCCCCAGTAAAAATACACTGCACCTGAAAAAAAATAGCCAGCACCCTCCTGTTCTCTGCAAATGGGACCAAAAATTTCAAAAGCATTAAAAAAATTAACCAGGCTTTGGAGCAGTTACAGGTCAGACTACATGAGGCTGGAAAAGATTGTACAGGTGACAGTTCTCAGAGGAAAATTAGCAGGAAATCCCTTCTTTCTGCTATTAAAATCTCAGGCTGTTGCCATGAGACACTCAAGCCACAAGAAAAGTACTTCAGCACCAGCATCCAACTGAGCACCTGTTTGATCCACTTCAGTGGAAAGCCATCACATTGCCAGCAGAATTCCTCCTCTGGGTTACACACAACATATTTTTTTCTATCTGGGAGTGCCACTGGATTTTTTTACCTAGCATTTAATATTAAATTGTGGAAGTATTTTAAATTAAAAGGGAATGAAAAGATGGACCCACGAGATGGGACAGGAGGAAGCCGGGCAGCCCTTTAATGAGGGAGATGCTAAGCTGTACATCCAGGAGAGCTCCTCTGAGCACAGAGCAGCCACAGAGCACATCTGACCACAACATTTCTAGTTCACCTGTGTTCTTATAAATGGGAAAAGAACAAAACAGTGGCAGGAAAGGAGGCAGAAGTCAACTGTGAGAGTTTCATTCTCCATGCATGATTCTCTGCAAGAAGCACTGGAGAAGTGCATGGGGTAAGAGTTCTGCAAGTGCCAGGCTCTTCGGCAGCAGAAAAGGTCTAAAAAAATCAAAATTCTAGCAAGCAAAATAAATCCATCCTTTAGGGCTTGTAAATACTCCGATGAATCTCAGTTACTTTGGGACAAAAACAAACACAGGGCAAACTTTCCCAAGTATGGTTTCATGACAAAATTCCCATTTGTCTGCTCCTGTTTGTCGGAGAAGACAAGGTTACAAGCTGCCCAGCTCAAGAAGGAAAGGAGGATCTACACTTCCCTGTCATATTTTCCTACTGACAAAGGATTTAAGACAGAGAATTTGGGTAAATGGAAGGATAAGACTGGAGTACGGATGAAGTTTCACATCTAAGATACTTCATTTGCTAAAATAGAAGCACTTTTGTTGTACATGGATCTCCTTGCTAAACCTCTTTGTCTTCAAACTCCCTTCCTCCATGGCAGAACTGAGCAAGCTCCATGTGTCAGAGCTTCGAGTTAAAAGCTCTGTGAAGAGTTAGTTTTAATGGATCCATTTCCAGTCCGTGGGGTTGCTGTTATGAGGAGCTCAGGTGGCTTTTTGTTGAGATCAAAATCAATGAGCCATTTGTCCCAGCTCCACCTGTCCTGAGGCAGCACTGGCTCCACTGTGCCATTTCTAAATGAAAATTGAATCTCCTAAAGAAGCCAAGCTAAAATCACGAGGGAGTAGTCACAAAAAATAATTTTGGCAGTTTGCTGGGTATTGATCAAACAGCTACCAGCATCCCAAAGTCCAGGCTCCACTAAACAAGGCTCTTTGCTCTGTAAGGAGCCTTTCAATTGGTAGTGTTTCATACCCACGCAGAAGAACAAAAAGCCACTTCCACTGTAGAAACATGAGCTGCAGCTATGCAGTGAGTCGTGTTCAGTAGCTGACCTGCTGCTTTAGTTTTGAGGCAGTTTTAGGCAGGAGATACTGCCATAAAATTTCACAAGAAAACTATCAAGTATCTAAAATAATGCAGTATTATGGTTATTTTCTACCTCCAGTATTGCCAGGACATAGCTTAAGAAAGAAAGGAATTTACCAGCCACCAGAAATGAAAAACATTAAAATGAAAAAAAGGGGCTTTTAAGGAAATCAGAGTGATGGCCACAAGTCATTTTCCAGCTTTGCAGGATTTCAGTTCAAAGTCAATCTAAACAAGCCAGCATATGTCTAGCAAGAAGGAAATCACAGTTCAGGTTTGCTCCTGCACTCAAGCTTTGCTATACCAAAGATATATTCTTTGTATTCTTTTCCAGCTCTCCAGAGAGGAGACTCCACACGGCTTCTGAGGGTGATGATTAGATGAGGGTTTATTGGGGGTCCCAGCCCCGGATGTAACATGGTTTCAGAGGCAGAAGGGAGAAAGGGAAAGGGAGGGGGAGAGAGGACGAGCCTAGGGGAGAGATGGGCCATGAGAACATCTGGTCTTCCTCGCACAGCTTAAGAGGGAAATTCAAAGTAGGTGCGAAATAAGATTTGGGCCAATGGGATTGCAGATCCATGAGACTTCAGGAGAGGAACACAGCTTGGAATAAACCATATATTTTTGAGGGGTACATTTTTGAGACAGAGCATACAATTTGAATAAAATGCAACACCACAATAGATTAATATGATAGATGATAGATAGATAGATAGATAGATAGATAGATAGATAGATAGTAGATAGATGGATAGATAGATAGATAGATAGATAGATAGATAGATAGATAGATAGACAAAGCAGATAGAGATATATATAAACGCACTTGCCTGTATCACTTTACAAAGAAAGGGATGGGGAAGTGACAGGTTATTCTTTTCCACACATGGGAAACTATCTTTTTCCCAGAAAATTCAGCTTCCTTCTTCTGTGACCACCAGGGTATCTGAAGACCTCACCAAGAAGGCCCTGTGATGCCAATGGCCTGTGCATCCAGCAAGTCAAGAAAGTAAGGCCTGCCTCTTAATACTACAGTGGTGTTAAAGAGGTTTATTCTCAGTTTTTGGTGGCAAGAGGAAGGAACTGAAGCCAGTTACTGTAAAATGCCTGCACAAGCACCAGTGCAAATAACAGCCAAAGGAAGGATGAAGCCAGTCCCACAACCACAGCTCAAGCGGCCAGAGATCCTCCTTCAACTCTGGCTGCATTGAAGCCGCAGTGATTGCCAAGAAGAAAAGCGCCCTACTGAGAGCGACCAAACTTAACCCTCTGCCAGGACACAAATTTAGAGGGAAATAATTTAAAATCCCTACACCACCAGACACACTTCCCAGTGAGAAGGGTTGGAACTCTCTGCCCCCCAGCACTTGCCCAGCAGGCAGGTTCACAAAGGTGCTGGGAGCTAAGCTGTGCCCTGCAAGGGAACAGAGCCAGCCTCCCTTCAGTGGCAGAAGGCACGGCCTCAGCTGTAGCCCCGGGTGCCTGCGGTGGCCCAGGGCACGGCCATGGCTGTCAATGTGTTGGGCTGCAGCACAGGGCAGGCCGGAGCTCAGCAGCCTCAGCAGAGCCCAGGGCCGCGGCCCTTCCCTGCCGGGGCCCGAGCCTGGCCCGGCCTGGCCCGGCCTGAGCAGCCCGGACTGGCCCAGGGGATGGGCTGCGCCCGCCCGCTGTGCCCACAGGCTGGGCCCAAGCCTTTGCAAGAGGCTTTCTCCCAGCTTGGCAAAACCTCGGCCAAGTGTCCCTGTGCTGTGCTGAGAAGAGTAAAAAACCCCCTCAAATTTAACCCTGCTGCCCAACGCATGAGGGATCCCTGCACACCTTAGGAGAGGCCATCCATACTCCTTTGTGCCTCATAAGGGATCCCTGCACCCCTCAGCAGGGACCCCAAAGTATGCCTGTGAGCCCCTGCCTGGCTCCTGCCTGCCCACACCGTGGCCATCCATGGCTGCTCCTGGGCATGGAGCTCAGCCAGTGCTGGTGCCGGGTGGGCTTTGCTGCTGCTACCCACCCAGACGTAGCTGCAAAAACTCAATTTCTTTATTTGAACATAAAATATAGGCCAAGCGCTGCCCTGGCAGACAAGGGCTACCCACCTTCAGTCCTGGCCGGGGAACAGGACCAGGGGGCTCAGGGGGAGAGGGTCTCGTTGAAGAGGGGTGGGTTTTGGGACGGCCTCATGGCGGGGATGCAGCCACGGCAGGGCAGATAGGGGCAGAAGTGGAGAGCTGGGATAAAGTTTCAGGTTCTCATTGCCTCTGTTTTTAGGTGCGTCTTCTGAACATGCACCGGAGTACCTGTGAAGAGAGGAGGTGGCTGAGGCCCCAGCTGCCAGTGGCACACAGGGACCCTCGTGCACAGCTGGGCCCAGCTGGACAGCTGCCCCTCAAGGCCCCGGCCAGGAGGGCACGGCTCTGGGCAGGGTCCCTGGCCAGGAGCGGGCCCCAGAGCGCCTCTGACATTCAAGGGCAACTTCGGCCCTGCTCTTTCTCCTCCCCACCTCCCTCTGCCTCTGCCCCGTGCCCCTGGGGCTGCTCTTGGCCAGGCAGCCTCAGTGGGAGCCAGCTCTGGCTGCAGCCCCAACGGGGCCCCCAGGACAAGGCCCAGCAATTGAGAGGCCAATGGAAGCACTGGGCAGCAGCAGAGTTCTTTGGACAATCATAGCCTGGCCACAACTCCATTGCAGCCTCCCTGTGAATGTTTCCTGTCTGCATTAGATCTTCATAAGAAGCTGTTTCAGGAAAAGATGAAGAAAGCACTCACCATTTTCTCTTCCAGTAAAAATGAATTTGGACACAGCATAAGATGAAGATAAACTCCAAAAAAAGCAGGCCTGCCATTAACCCTGCCCAGCACCCTGCTTCCTTACAGAAGCCCCTTCCGAGGCCCTTCTGGGCATTGGGCAGTTGTGTTGTGGTGCCGGCTGCATCTGTGGGAGCGATGGGGAGCGTGAGCCCCTGCTGTGCTGCACTGCTGAGCTGGCAGCACGGTGGATACGGGCAGGACGTTCTCTGTTTCCCCCAGCGCTGGGGCCTGCAGGCACCTTGCCGGCCCTTGGCACAGGCTGTGCCAGCCAACAAAGCCCAGCAGGCCGGGAGGAGAGCCCGGGGGCAGCGCAGCTGCTTGGGCAGCGGCTGCTGCCAGGGACACGGGCCAAAGCCATCCCTGAGCAGCCACTGCCAGCCCTGGCCCTCCCTGCCCCGTCACAGCTCCCCCAGCCCCAGGGGACAGTCAGGCCCTCTCAGGAGACACTGGAGCTATCACCTGCTGTGCCAGTGCCTGGAACTGCCTGTTCTCCTGCAGAAGAGGCTGCCACTGAGCCACTGCTTCTTCCTGGATCAGCCACCTTCTGTGCCAAGTTTTGGGTAATCGCTGGAGAAAGGAAAGGGACAGATGGATCAGATGGGACAGTTCCCCATTGGGGAGGTGTCATCTTCAGAAGCTAACACTGGTGAATGTCATGGACAAGGATGAGGAAATCAGATGAGCTTTTGGGATTGGACAGGCCCCTGCCTTCTCCAAAGCACCACCCCTCCTGATCTGCCTGGAGA
Organism: Passer domesticus; assembly: GCF_036417665.1. Taxonomy (NCBI): domain Eukaryota; kingdom Metazoa; phylum Chordata; class Aves; order Passeriformes; family Passeridae; genus Passer; species Passer domesticus. The sequence goes on along the minus strand of NC_087482.1, from coordinate 4,729,421 downwards.
CTGGGAAATTGTAGAGGATCTCAGGGTGGGCATGGCCTATGGTGCAGTTTGGGCACCGTGTCAGCAGATGCCAAATGCCTTCCTGCAGAGGCTGGGCAGAAGCTGCAGCCAGGCCAGGCTGGGAAACAGCCCTGCAGGGCGTGAAAGCAGCAGCGGGGCAGTGAGGCTGCCATGGATCCCTTCCCACTGTGCCGGGCACAGCGTGTCCAGATGTGCAGCCAAAGCCCCCGGCTGCTGAGTCCCAGGGGAAGCATGAGGGAAATGCACCCACCACAGCATCTCTCCAGGTCACTCAGCATCTGGCCCAGATGTTTTCCTGACTCCAGGAACTTACTGTCTCCTCTTTGGTACTGCCTGTTGGAGGACCTTAAAAGTACTTCCAGTTCGTGTGGATGGATCCCACAAAAATAGGACTCAGCCTGCGGTGTCAGCAGGGACACACTACTCACCCCTGCCATGGGAGCTGGGATTGTGTGCAGCATCCAGCCCTGGGGCTTTAAAAGTCCTCCCTGCAGACACACCTGGAACTCAACAGCCAGAGAAGCTTCTGTCACCTTTTTCTTCCAGGATTACAATAATTATTCTCTGAGGGAAACTGGTGAACTAACCTGCAGAAATTCCCAAGGGCTCCAAATCATCTTCCATCCCCGCTCCTGGAGAAGCCATCCCAGCACCCTCACCTAGAAGGGAGCACAGATCAGAAGTGTTTCCATGGTGTACCGGAATTTCCTTCTGCCTTAGGGATCTGGGCACTGAAAGGGAGGGAAATGCACTGACCAAGGGAGGGAAATGCACTGACCGTGGCGTCTCACCTGTGCACTCATCATCTGGTCCAGATGTTTGGCTGCCTCCAGGGATTTTTTGTCTTCTGTATCTTGGGTCTTGTCTCTTCGAGGACATTAGAGAAAGGTAGTTCCTCTTCATGAGGATGGGTCGGATAAGGCCATGGGAGCCAGATGTCAATGGCCATGACCAAAGCAGTACCAGGGGCTGGGGAGCTATGGCCTTGCCCCGGTCACTCTCCACACTATTTCCTAGCTCTGTGGAACATCCTTGGAGTGGAAACTGAGGAAGCCCCAGGCCCCTGGGGTCTCCCTCCCTCCCTCCCTCCCTCCCTCCCTCCCTCCCTCCCTCCCTCCCTCCCTCCCTCCCTCCCTCCCTCCCTCCCTCCCTCCCTCCCTCCCTCCCTCCCTCCCTCCCTCCCTCCCTCCCTCCCACAGAGGAACCCCTCCCCAAAGCCCTGGGCAAAACCATCCCCAGCGCTTCCCGGGGAGCAGGGAGCGCTGTCCCGGGAAAGGGCAGCCAGGCTGCCGGCTCACCTGCTCCCCACGCTTGCAGCGGAGCAGCCTGGGCAGCCCTGGCAGGCAGGGCCACGGCCAGGAGCAGCAGGAGTAGGAGGTGCAGAGCAAGGGCCATGCTGCCTTGCCCTCTGCCAGTCCCGCAGCTCTTGCTGCCACCGCTGTCCCGACACCGCTGTCCCAACGTCAGCACCGCTGCTGCCACCGTCGCTGCTGCCGCAACAGTTGTGCTCAGGGACTGACTGCTGGCTCCTTGTGCTGCTGTGCAACCACGGGGCTCTGGGACCTCTGGGACCTCAGAGCCTGCTGTGAGCTCATGGCCAGGATGCAGTTGTTTCGGGAGCTGGATCTGCCTTCTTCGGGAGTGAGCTCATCCTGCCCAGCTGCTCTGCCCAAGGGCTGTGACACAGTGCCAGCTCAGCTGATCTCACAGGCTGGGGCATGAAGGGATGGAGAGCAGCTCCACCAAGGACTTGGGGTTGCTGCTAGAAGAGAGGCTGGACATGAGGCAGCCATGTGCATCCAAGGGAGAGTGCCCAGCAGGTTGAAGGAGGTGATTCCACCTCTCTGCTCTGGTGAGACCCCACCTGGAGTACTGTGGAAGAGGTTTTACAGTGACCTCTGTGAGCCATCGAGAAATTTGATAAGAGGATCCATGCTAACCCCTGAAAGAATTTTCTACCAAGGTTGTTGACACAGAAACCAAGAAAGAAAGAAGGATAAATAAGAGAAACCTGCAACTCCCTATTTCAATGAGTATTTTGTTTGTATCTCGTGACCAATAAGTAAAGTATAAACTTAAGAGCTTTGTAAGAATGCAGAAAAAGCATGCAGGCTAGAATAAAAACAGGGTTTGAAGCCTTCTGGAAATGGACTGTGTTGCCTTGTAGTGTCTCGATCTCTCCCACGACAGAGTACTGCATCCTGCTCTGGGTCCCCAAGACAGGAAGGACATGGTCCCGTGAGATCTAGTCCAGAGGAGGGACTAAATGCTCTGAGGGCTGGAGCCCTTCTGCTTTGGAGACACAGGCTGGGAGAGCTGGCAGTGTTCAGCCTGGAAGAGAGAAGACTCCAGGGACACCTGATTGCTGCCTTTCAGTGTCTTCTAGGGGCTTGTAAAGAGACAGGACTGAATTTTTAGTAGAGCCTTTTGTGACCAGACAGAGAGGGAATGGTTTTAATCTAAAAGATGGTCAATTCAGACTAGATGAAACAAACACATTTTACACATTTGCTTTTGAAACCCTGGCACAGGTTGCCCAGAGAGGTGGACATCCATCCCTGCAGACATTCAAGCTCCTGCTCTGAGCAACCTGACCTAGTTCAAGGTGTCCCCTGCTCATTGCAGGGCATTGGGACAAGATGGCCTTTAAATGTCCCTTCCAACCCAAGCCATTCTGTGCTCCTGTGCACCATCAAAGCAGTGCTGCATTAGTGCTGGGCTGATTGTGCTGGCACCTGTATTTTGGTACTTGTGCCATTTAGCAATTGGCCACAAGAGGATTGATGGGCTGGACAGTGAAGTCTTCAAATAACACTCAGTGTGCTCAAGGAGAAACAGGAGAGGAACACGGCTTCCAGTTCAGATAAATGCCAGCATTTTGCTGCCCATTCCTGGTTAGAGAAATAAAGGAATGTCCTGAAGATCCCTTCATGTGGGTGCATTATTGGCCATATCAGTACTTGTGTTCTGTAAAACAGGTAAGTTGTTACAGCTTCTTGCCCCATTTATCCCTGAATAAAACCCAAATACTGCATTGCTCCTTGTCTACTTTCTTCCAAGTCAGGGCAAATTTTGTTCATTACTGAGTGGGACATATTCATCTGTTCACAAGCAAATTCTTCTTGCCACTCACACAATGGCAAGACTGCTTTGTTGATTTGCTCTAATCAGACTGTAATTAAGGCCTACCTCTCACTAGAATTAAAGCTGATGCATTGGGAGGCAAAGTGTTGAGTCATTTCTCCTGGAGTCTGACACTGTAGAGAGTTGTTCTGTAAGTAAATGCCATTTGAATACAGGTGTAGTCTACCATACTTCTGGCATACTAGAAGTGAGAAAAAACCCTTTGAATCAGGATTTTATCCTTTCTTCCTCCACCTCCTCCTCCCAGGAATTTTAATCGCTGAGGTCTAAGCTCTTCAGCTGCCTCACAAATATTCTTTTAATTCAGTCATCCATGCATTGAGCCACAAATCAGGACCGTGGTGTGAACCTTGAAGCAATGTAGGTTTATAGCACTGAAAATAATAATCCAATACCCAGGTTAAGCCAAGCCTATTGGTTATTTCCCAAATAACTCTGTCTATCCTCAGTGATGTTTCAAAAACGATCATTGTGAAAGCTAGGAGCGGGGAGAGAGAATGTTATCAAAATTAAAAATAGAGCTTTCTCAGATCTTCATATTACTATAAAAAGAGAGTCCAAACTATTCATCTATGGAACATTAAGTAAGAAGTGAACAAAAGACTGTCAAAATAATTACTTGGGGAACAAAAACCCATAAATAAAAACAAGCTTAAATGTAGATAATAAGTAAACCATCATGCAAAGAAAAAAAACAGACCTGCCAAAACTAAGACCAATAAGGCTGTTGCATCTGTCTCAACTAAAAAAAAAAAAAAAAAGAAAATAAAACCTGAAAATAATCAGAGATTCTCAAGGGCATTACTATACATAGAAACGTCCTGGTATTGGGAAAAACATGAAGGAAAGTGTAGCATGCAATTCACAGATGTAACCTAGAATTTGTTAGGGAGGGCCAGAGGTGGCAGTGGCTGCTCAGGGATGGCTTTGGCCCGTGTCCCTGGCAGCAGCCACTGCCCAAGTAGCTGCGCTGCCCCCGGGCTCTCCTCCCGGCCTGCTGGGCTTTGTTGGCTGGCACAGCCTGTGCCAAGGGCCGGCAAGGTGCCTGCAGGCCCCAGCTCTGGGGGAAACAGAGAACGTCCTGCCCGTATCCACCGTGCTGCCAGCTCAGCAGTGCAGCACAGCACGGGCTCACGCTCCCCATTGCTCCCACAGATGTGGCCGACCCCACAACACGTGTTTCCCATTCCCAGAAGAGCCTCAGAATGGGTTGCTGTTGGGGAACCCTCTGTTTGCATGTGATAAGGGCAAGTCTGGCTATCTGTTTCTGCCAGGAAATTATTTGGAAGTGCTCAACTGAACCTCAACTCAGAGCTTCGGCACTGCAGTTCATGTCTTTGATTGTAATTCGGTCCTAGCAGTCAGTTTTATACCCCTCCCCTTATTTTCTATTGTTATAGCATATTTTATTACCAAGGGCTTGCTCCTTTACCCCATGTGTTGGTTTTGCTCCACTTGTCCATTTCCCCAAAGACCTGCCCTTTTGTTCACTGTTCCTCCTCCCATTGCATGTCAGTCCCTCTCCAAGCTTGCCCCTTGCTCTAGAAATTTTCCTATCAATTTTGTATCCTTCGGAACCCCATTGGTTTGTTTAAGTTCTTCCCCTCCCCTGTAATCCCCAATTGGTTTAAACCTTGTATTCCCCGCCTGGTGTTCCACCCTCAGTTTCTCCCAATTGGCTAAAGATTGGATCCTCCCCTGGGACCCTGCCAAGTTTGGAAGGGTGTATGCCTTTAGTGCAGTGTTGGCCTGCCCCTGATGGTCTGTAGAATAATCACCTTCGGAAATCATAGAGCAGACCTCACCCTGTTCCTTGTCCCTACCCTCAGGGCAGTCCTACCCCCAAGGCAGTCCACCTGTGCTGTAGAGCAGCTGTGCCCTGCAGCCACAGCCCAGATTCGACAGTTTTCTGGGGGCGGCCCAGTGCCACTGTGGGTGTGGGCAGCTAGTGGGGCTGAAGACATCGGGCAGCACAGCACTTCCCAAATCAGCTCTTCTGCTGCAATAAAGAGATGCAGTTGTCACGCGAGTGCCTGGGAGGTAGCACCAGCAAAGCCCACCTGGCAGCAGCACTGCCTGAGCTCCATGTCCAGGAGCAGCCGTGGAGGCCAGGACTGGGCCCAGCTGTGCAGGAGGGTCCCTGTGTGCCACTGGCAGCTGGGGCCTCAGCCACCTCCTCTCTTCACAGGTGCTCCTCTCCATCTCCAGAAGAGCAGCCTAACAACGCAGGCAGCGAGAATTTGAGCCATGACCTCAGCTCTCCACTTCTGCCCCTATCTGCCCTGCCATGGCTGCAGCAGTGTCACGAGGCCATCCCAAAACCCACCGCTCCTCAACGAGAACCTCTGCCCCTGAGCCCCCTGGTCCTGTTCCCCAGCCAGGACTGAAGGTGGGCAGCCCTTGCCTGGCAGGGCAGGGCATGGCCCACATTTTATATTCAAATAAAGAGTTGGAGTTTTCACAGTTATGTCTGGGTGGTAGCAGCAGCAAAGCCCACCTGGCAAAAGCACTGGCTGAGCTCCATGTCCAGAAGCAGCCGTGGATGGCCACGGTGTGGGCAGGCAGGAGCCAGGCAGGGGCTGCTGTGCCCAGCGGCGGGGCCCCGAGGGGATGGGGGAGCCCATGCTGAGCATCCCTGGGCTGAGGGCACATTTCCTTCTGTGGGATCATCTGGGCCTGGACCTGAAGAGGCACAAAGGGATATTTTGGGGTGCCTGATGAGGGTTCCAGGAGTCCCGCATGTTTTAAATGAATTAGCTTTTTTTGATTAATAAGGAGAATTTATTCCATAATTAAAATTCAGTCGTAGAAAATCTAGAAGCAAATATCAGATTGGCCCTGAAGCAGGCTAACAGCGTCAGGTGAGACAGGTGGGGCATTTCTCTCCCCTGTGCATCACGAAGGGACAGCTCTCTCAAAGTCTTTTTTGTCCATTTCCAAGCTCCAAGCGGTGTGGAGGGCAGGAGTTTTTCTGCTTTCTTATGGTTGTTTTTATCCTTTTTGCATATTCTTGTATTTTTTCCTTTCTTGCTGCAGCTCTTGCTGAGAGTTTCCCCAAAACTGGTAAAAAATTCACTTTGTTAGAGGAAAATCTCCTGCAATATGCATTCTAGGAGGCACACATTTATCTTATAGATGATGCAAATCGAATGCACATTGCTGAGGTTTGGTCAGACAAATAATCTTCTGGAATCAGCATTTCTGGGGACGAATATTCAGGCTAGGATTTTGGTGCATGTTGATTGCCCTGAACCCTCCTTTGTTATGCTAGGATTTTTATTAGGCGAGATTATTGTAGTCTCAGCATGAATTTGTGCATACAATCTATCAGAATCCCTCCCTTTCTCTATTAATTTATTAAATTTGTACTTTTAGGATACACTTTGACAAAGCTTACTTATTTTCTAATTTTATGTTTAGTATTTATAAAACTTAACAACTACACTTTCATACTACTAGTCAGGGCATAAAATTAACAGCTCTTCTCATAAGGTAGATTATTCTAAATCTTTAATTTCTTTTCTTTGGATTGTCAATTATATTTTTTATATCAATGCATGTGCTTATTGTAATTTAGATATATTTTGACTCCATAGTCGTTTAAGGCTGGTAATACTGTAAAATAAGTTTTTCATGTTTTCTTATGTTGCCTGCTAAAACGTGTCTTTATAACTGTCTCATGTTCTTGTTTTCTAATTCTTGAGCAATTTGCTTTATTCTACTCTCAGGATTTATTTCTTCTCTAGCTCTTCCAGAACAAAAAGTTTTAACATATTGCTTACAGATTTTGCCATTTTATTCTTTTTGCTCTATTTCCCATTTTCTTTTTTGCAGTGTCTTTTACTACTCATAGTGCACATTCTGAATTTGTTAAAATTATAGCGTACTGCACTAACTTGGGAGTGTGTATATGGCTCATTCTTTTTGGGCTTGGATGACTGATACAGTGACAATAATCCTCTGCAGTTTTAACTCTCTAGCTCTCTCAAAGCCCCTTTGGGTTGCAGCCAAAGGGCCAAGATGTGTATCTTCTTGGTAGCAGAGCTTACACCTTGGGATCTAGTCACTGATGTCATTCGTCTCATTCTCAGTATTTACTTCATAAGATTTATAAGAGACTTTTAAATTGTTTTTCAGGATTTAGGATAGCATCTGCTTATTTCTAATTGTTATAGTTTTATTTCTTTGACATTTTAGCTCTAAAGTTGTAATTAGTCTGTACACTTCTCTTTCTTTCAGCTATACTTGGCTTTTTTCCTTTATTTTAATTTGATCCTTATTAAATATCTAATGGCTTTTGTTATATCCTATCTGATTTAATGTTACTTTTAGTGTTTCTTTAAACGTAAATCTGGTTTGTATCTTATATACTTAATTTTTTTCCGATTTTTCATGAATCATATTATTGTTCTAATATATTCTTTACAGTGTTTCATTAGCTTTTACTTCTATATCTTTTCTCTGTTATAACAAAAGCACTAAAATATTTTATTTTTTGAAATAAATTTGCATATCACACCTTAAATATTCAGTTCACTTAAAACAACCTCATGAATAATACAGTTTAAAATAAAATATTTTACTTCTCATAACAATGGGTTTTACAGCTTACAAGCTTAGGTATTAACATGCATCAGGCTATTTTACTTCAAGGAGTAGTGGTGACTTTTTAGTAAGGTTTGGCTGGTGTTTATGTTGGTGGATTTACAGGTCTTCTGTCCTGTCTTTCTTTGCAGCTGAACCTGCTGGTGAAGGTGGTGCAGCTTCCCAAGCCACGTCCAGGACTGAGGCTGTGGGAGATGCTGAGGGTAGATCAAGGCCTTTCCCCTGGGAGAGCTGCCAGCTCAGAGCCCAAAGCTGGGCCAGGGGGGCATCGCTGCAGGTGCCAGCACAGAACCATGCACGTGTGTGCCCGCGCCCTGCACGATCCCCTCACCGCTCCTGCGGCTCAGAGGTGCCCGTGCAGATCAGCAGAGATGACAGAAGCTTCTGTGGCTTTTGTGTTACAGGTGTGTCTGCAGGGAGGACTTCTCCAGCTCCTTTGCTGATTCCTACACAGAAGCCTGGCAACCATCGCAGAGGTGAGTAGTGTGTCCCTGCTGACTCCTCAGGCTGAGCCCTGCTTTTGTGGGGTCCATTCCTGGGAAATGGAACTACTTTCTCTTAAAGTCCTCCACCAGAAGAGATCAAAGACATAGCATACAAGAAATTCCAGAATCCATTAGAAATTATGTGGCAAATGCTGAAGAAAGTGCGGCAGGGAGGACAAGGTGGGTGCATTTGCCTCATGCTTCCCCTGGCACACAGGAGCCGGGGGCTTTGGCTGCACATCTGGACACGCCATGCCCGGCACAGTGGGAAGGGATCCATGGCAGCCTCGCTGCCCCGCTGCTGCTTTCACGCCCTGCAGGGCTGTTTCCCAGCCTGGCCTGGCTGCAGCTTCTGCCCAGCCTCTGCCGGAAGTTATTGGCATCAGCTGACAGGCCATGCCCAAACTGTAAGACACCCTGAGATCCCCCACTATATCCAGCCCTGCAGATTAGGAAAAGGGTGGCTGTTTGGAGGTGGAAGTGCTCTCATCATGCCACTGTAACCTGGCCATTTTCCTGCTCCATAAATTTCACAAATATTACCTCTGATGCCACCACCCAAGTGGGAAACAGCTCCATCTGATGCAGCTGTCTCCCTTCCTTTGTCAAGAGATGGACATAGTGCTTCAGTGGAAGGTGGTATTTCTTGAAGGAAGCACTCCATCTTCGGTGCCAGCCCCTGCTGCAGGAAGGAAGGCGATGGCAGACACGGGCACAGGCACAGCAGGTAATTGCTGTGCCGGGCTCAGGCCTGGCCGGGGCTGTGTGGCAGCAGCTCTTCCCCCAGGGCCTGCCCTTGCCCGGCCCGGCAGCAGCCAAAGCTGGAGGCGCCTCGGCTTCCAGGCCTCTGGAGCTGGTTCAGAGCCCCGGGGAAACGGGACTGCTGCAGCAACGTCCCTGGCGCTGCAGCTGCTGCGGAGCTGGCCCTGAGTGCCCAGAGGCCCAAGGCACAGGAGCAGCCCCGAGCGGGAGCCCTGCCGCCAGCCCAGGGCCAGAGCCAGCCCTGGCACACAATGGAAACAGTTCTCATCTTGGTTTGCTTCCAGACTGGGATGCTGGGAAGGATTCTCCATTAGCCTGGCGCTCTGAAGTTGTGAAGCCCTCTGAGCATTCTGCAGGTATGTTCTCACTGTCCCACCAAGGCGTAATGTTTGACTGACTGGTAAGAACCAGGTGACAGAAGCTTCTGTGGCTGTTGTGTTACAGGCGTGTCTGCAGGGACGACCTCACCAACTCCTACCTTGGATGCTGCACAAAAGGCCAGCTCCCATGGCAGGGGTGAGTAGTGTGTCCCTGCTGACCCCTCAGGCTGAGCCCTGCTTTTGTGGGGTCCATTCCTGGGAAATGGAACCACTTTCTCTTAAGGTCCTCTGACAGGAGAGACCAAAGACATGGCAGGCAGGAAATTCCAGGACCCATTAGAAATCATGTGGCAAATGCTGAAGGAACGTCTGCAGAGAAGACAAGGTGGGTGCATTTCCCTCATGCTGCTCCTGGGAGTCAGCAGCCGGGGGCATTGGCTGCACATCTGGACACGTCGTGCCCGGCACAGCAGGAAGGGATCCATGGCAGCCTCGCTGCCCCGCTGCTGCTTTCACGCCCTGCAGGGCTGTTTCCCAGCCTGGCCTGGCTGCAGCTTCTGCCCAGCCTCTGCAGGAAGGCATTTGGCATCAGCTGGCAGACAGCCCCAATTGCACCACAGGCCATGCCCACCCTCAGATGCCCTGCAATTTCCTGGTGTCCAGGCAGATCAGATGTTGGGGCTGTTTGGGGAAGGAAGCAGCCTTGGGTTGTCCCAAAATCCTGGGTGTTTTCTGATCCTTATGCATTCCTTTCACAAGTGATGCCTCCTGAAATTGTCCCCTTCCCCATTCCCAGTCAGGAATGTTTTCATCTGATCCAGCTGTCTCTTCTCCATTCTCCAGAAATGAAAGGAGAGCCTGCGGAGAAAGAAGCATTTCCCGGAGGAAGCAGTGGTTGCATGCCAGCCTCAGCTCCAGGAAGGGAGGCCATGCCAGGCACAGGCACAGGAGGTAATTGCTGTGCCTCTGGGCCTGAGCCCTGCTGAGGCTTGAGCTGCCCTCTCTGCTGTTTGGCAGTGCGGGCACAGCCTGGACTAGAGCAGCACAGCCCAGGGGAATTATCCCGAGCAGGCTCAGGGCACTGAGCAGTCCTGCTGGGGTCCCTCCAGGGGAGACATGTCCTGAAACCTGGGAGCGACTGCACGGGGTGCCCACGGTGGGGAAAGGACAGAAGGGGAGAGCAAGGCTGCAGTGTGTCCTGAGAGGGCCTGGCTGTTTGCCCTTGGGATCTGGGGGGTTTCCCCACAGAAGGAGGGCAGGAGGGACAGAGGGAGGGCAGGATGGATAGCTGTGGCACTGCCTGCTGCAGTTTTCCCCCATGCTTTAGGGAGGATTTCTTCTGTGTGTGAGGGGGAGAGTCCCAGGTCCCTGCACTGCTGCAGCCACCCCTCCCAGGGATGTTGCTGAGGGCAGGGAAAGAGTGTGGAGAGTGACCAGGAGCCAGCCCAGAGCTCCCCAGGCCCCTGGGCAGCTTTGGCCATGTCTATTCACATCTGGCTCCCATGGCCTTACCCGACTCCCTGGCAGTGCCCAGTTCCCTGTGGCAGAAAGAGATCCCAGTACACACTGGAAAATGTTCTCATCTGTGCTGCATTGTAGATGAGGGTGCTGGGAAGGCTTCTCCATCAGCTTGGATGAATAAAGTTTTGAAGCCCTTGGAGCCTCCTGCAGGTATGTTCTCAGTGTGCCACCAAGGAAGAATTGTAGACAAGCGGGCAGGCACCAGGTGACAGAAGCTTCTGTGGCTGTTGTGTTACAGATGTGTCTACAGGGAAGACTTCTCCAGCTTCTCCAGCTGCTACCTTGGATGCTGCACTCAAGCCCAGCTCCCATCTCAGGGGTGAGTAGTGTGTCCCTGCTGACCCCACAGGCTGAACCCTGCTTTTCTGGGATCCATTCCTGGGAAATGGAAATATTTTTCTCTAAGGTACTCCAACAGGGAAAATCCAAGATACAACAGATAAGATATCCCTGGAACCATCCAAACAGATGAGGCAAGAGCTGAAGGAACCCCTGCAGACAAGAGAAGGTGGGTGCATTTCCCTCATGCTGCTCCTGGGAGTCAGCAGCCGGGGGCTTTGGCTGCACATCTGGACACGCCGTGCCCGGCACAGTGGGAAGGGATCCATGGCAGCCTCGCTGCCCCGCTGCTGCTTTCACGCCCTGCAGGGCTGTTTCCCAGCCTGGCCTGGCTGCAGCTTCTGCCCAGCCTCTGCCGGAAGTTATTGGCATCAGCTGACAGGCCATGCCCAAACTGTAAGACACCCTGAGATCCCCCACTATATCCAGCCCTGCAGATTAGGAAAAGGGTGGCTGTTTGGAGGTGGAAGTGCTCTCATCATGCCACTGTAACCTGGCCATTTTCCTGCTCCATAAATTTCACAAATATTACCTCTGATGCCACCACCCAAGTGGGAAACAGCTCCATCTGATGCAGCTGTCTCCCTTCCTTTGTCAAGAGATGGACATAGTGCTTCAGTGGAAGGTGGTATTTCTTGAAGGAAGCACTCCATCTTCGGTGCCAGCCCCTGCTGCAGGAAGGAAGGCGAAGCCAGACACGGGCACAGGCACAGCAGGTAATTGCTGTGCCGGGCTCAGGCCTGGCCGGGGCTGTGTGGCAGCAGCTCTTCCCCCAGGGCCTGCCCTTGCCCGGCCTGGCAGCAGCCAAAGCTGGAGGCGCCTCGGCTTCCAGGCCTCTGGAGCTGGTTCAGAGCCCCGGGGAAACGGGACTGGTGCAGCAACGTCCCTGGCGCTGCAGCTGCTGCGGAGCTGTCCCTGAGTGCCCAGAGGCCCAAGGCACAGGAGCAGCCCCGAGCGGGAGCCCTGCCGCCAGCCCAGGGCCAGAGCCAGCCCTGGCACACAATGGAAACAGTTCTCATCTTGGTTTGCTTCCAGACTGGGATGCTGGGAAGGATTCTCCATTAGCCTGGCGCTCTGAAGTTGTGAAGCACTCTGAGCATTCTGCAGGTATGTTCTCACTGTCCCACCAAGGCGTAATGTTTGACTGACTGGTAAGAACCAGGTGACAGAAGCTTCTGTGGCTGTTGTGTTACAGGCGTGTCTGCAGGGACGACCTCACCAACTCCTACCTTGGATGCTGCACAAAAGGCCAGCTCCCATGGCAGGGGTGAGTAGTGTGTCCCTGCTGACCCCTCAGGCTGAGCCCTGCTTTTGTGGGGTCCATTCCTGGGAAATGGAACCACTTTCTCTTAAGGTCCTCTGACAGGAGAGACCAAAGACATGGCAGGCAGGAAATTCCAGGACCCATTAGAAATCATGTGGCAAATGCTGAAGGAACGTCTGCAGAGAAGACAAGGTGGGTGCATTTCCCTCATGCTGCTCCTGGGAGTCAGCAGCCGGGGGCATTGGCTGCACATCTGGACACGTCGTGCCCGGCACAGCAGGAAGGGATCCATGGCAGCCTCGCTGCCCTGCTGCTGCTTTCACGCCCTGCAGGGCTGTTTCCCAGCCTGGCCTGGCTGCAGCTTCTGCCCAGCCTCTGCAGGAAGGCATTTGGCATCAGCTGGCAGACAGCCCCAATTGCACCACAGGCCATGCCCACCCTCAGATGCCCTGCAATTTCCTGGTGTCCAGGCAGATCAGATGTTGGGGCTGTTTGGGGAAGGAAGCAGCCTTGGGTTGTCCCAAAATCCTGGGTGTTTTCTGATCCTTATGCATTCCTTTCACAAGTGATGCCTCCTGAAATTGTCCCCTTCCCCATTCCCAGTCAGGAATGTTTTCATCTGATCCAGCTGTCTCTTCTCCATTCTCCAGAAATGAAAGGAGAGCCTGCGGAGAAAGAAGCATTTCCCGGAGGAAGCAGTGGTTGCATGCCAGCCTCAGCTCCAGGAAGGGAGGCCATGCCAGGCACAGGCACAGGAGGTAATTGCTGTGCCTCTGGGCCTGAGCCCTGCTGAGGCTTGAGCTGCCCTCTCTGCTGTTTGGCAGTGCGGGCACAGCCTGGACTAGAGCAGCACAGCCCAGGGGAATTATCCCGAGCAGGCGCAGGGCACTGAGCAGTCCTGCTGGGGTCCCTCCATGGGAGACATGTCCTGAAACCTGGGAGCGACTGCACGGGGTGCCCACGGTGGGGAAAGGACAGAGGGGGAGAGCAAGGCTGCAGTGTGTCCTGAGAGGGCCTGGCTGTTTGCCCTTTGGATCTGGGGGGTTTCCCCACAGAAGGAGGGCAGGAGGGACAGAGGGAGGGCAGGATGGATAGCTGTGGCACTGCCTGCTGCAGTTTTCCCCCATGCTTTAGGGAGGATTTCTTCTGTGTGTGAGGGGGAGAGTCCCAGGTCCCTGCACTGCTGCAGCCACCCCTCCCAGGGATGTTGCTGAGGGCAGGGAAAGAGTGTGGAGAGTGACCAGGAGCCAGCCCAGAGCTCCCCAGGCCCCTGGGCAGCTTTGGCCATGTCTATTCACATCTGGCTCCCATGGCCTTACCCGACTCCCTGGCAGTGCCCAGTTCCCTGTGGCAGAAAGAGATCCCAGTACACACTGGAAAATGTTCTCATCGGTGCTGCATTGTAGATGAGGGTGCTGGGAAGGCTTCTCCATCAGCTTGGATGAATAAAGTTTTGAAGCCCTTGGAGCCTCCTGCAGGTATGTTCTCAGTGTGCCACCAAGGAAGAATTGTAGACAAGCGGGCAGGCACCAGGTGACAGAAGCTTCTGTGGCTGTTGTGTTACAGATGTGTCTAGAGGGAAGACTTCTCCAGCTTCTCCAGCTGCTAGCTTGGATGCTGCACTCAAGCCCAGCTCCCATCTCAGGGGTGAGTAGTGTGTCCCTGCTGACCCCACAGGCTGAACCCTGCTTTTCTGGGATCCATTCCTGGGAAATGGAAATATTTTTCTCTAAGGTACTCCAACAGGGAAAATCCAAGATACAACAGATAAGATATCCCTGGAACCATCCAAACAGATGAGGCAAGAGCTGAAGGAACCCCTGCAGACAAGAGAAGGTGGGTGCATTTCCCTCATGCTGCTCCTGGGACTCAGCAGCCGGGGGCTTTGGCTGCACATCTGGACACGCCGTGCCCGGCACAGTGGGAAGGGATCCATGGCAGCCTTGCTGCCCCGCTGCTGCTTTCACGCCCTGCAGGGCTGTTTCCCAGCCTGGCCTGGCTGCAGCTTCTGCCCAGCCTCTGCCGGAAGTTATTGGGCATTAGCTGACAGGCCATACCCAAACTGTAAGACACCCTGAGATCCCCCACTATATCCAGCCCTGCAGATTAGGAAAAGGGTGGCTGTTTGGAGGTGGAAGTGCTCTCATCATGCCACTGTAACCTGGCCATTTTCCTGCTCCATAAATTTCACAAATATTACCTCTGATGCCACCACCCAAGTGGGAAACAGCTCCATCTGATGCAGCTGTCTCCCTTCCTTTGTCAAGAGATGGACATAGTGCTTCAGTGGAAGGTGGTATTTCTTGAAGGAAGCACTCCATCTTCGGTGCCAGCCCCTGCTGCAGGAAGGAAGGCGAAGCCAGACACGGGCACAGGCACAGCAGGTAATTGCTGTGCCGGGCTCAGGCCTGGCCGGGGCTGTGTGGCAGCAGCTCTTCTCCCAGGGCCTGCCCTTGCCCGGCCCGGCAGCAGCCAAAGCTGGAGGCGCCTCGGCTTCCAGGCCTCTGGAGCTGGTTCAGAGCCCCGGGGAAACGGGACTGGTGCAGCAACGTCCCTGGCGCTGCAGCTGCTGCGGAGCTGTCCCTGAGTGCCCAGAGGCCCAAGGCACAGGAGCAGCCCCGAGCGGGAGCCCTGCCGCCAGCCCAGGGCCAGAGCCAGCCCTGGCACACAATGGAAACAGTTCTCATCTTGGTTTGCTTCCAGACTGGGATGCTGGGAAGGATTCTCCATTAGCCTGGCGCTCTGAAGTTGTGAAGCACTCTGAGCATTCTGCAGGTATGTTCTCACTGTCCCACCAAGGCGTAATGTTTGACTGACTGGTAAGAACCAGGTGACAGAAGCTTCTGTGGCTGTTGTGTTACAGGCGTGTCTGCAGGGACGACCTCACCAACTCCTACCTTGGATGCTGCACAAAAGGCCAGCTCCCATGGCAGGGGTGAGTAGTGTGTCCCTGCTGACCCCTCAGGCTGAGCCCTGCTTTTGTGGGGTCCATTCCTGGGAAATGGAACCACTTTCTCTTAAGGTCCTCTGACAGGAGAGACCAAAGACATGGCAGGCAGGAAATTCCAGGACCCATTAGAAATCATGTGGCAAATGCTGAAGGAACGTCTGCAGAGAAGACAAGGTGGGTGCATTTCCCTCATGCTGCTCCTGGGAGTCAGCAGCCGGGGGCATTGGCTGCACATCTGGACACGTCGTGCCCGGCACAGCAGGAAGGGATCCATGGCAGCCTCGCTGCCCCGCTGCTGCTTTCACGCCCTGCAGGGCTGTTTCCCAGCCTGGCCTGGCTGCAGCTTCTGCCCAGCCTCTGCAGGAAGGCATTTGGCATCAGCTGGCAGACAGCCCCAATTGCACCACAGGCCATGCCCACCCTCAGATGCCCTGCAATTTCCTGGTGTCCAGGCAGATCAGATGTTGGGGCTGTTTGGGGAAGGAAGCAGCCTTGGGTTGTCCCAAAATCCTGGGTGTTTTCTGATCCTTATGCATTCCTTTCACAAGTGATGCCTCCTGAAATTGTCCCCTTCCCCATTCCCAGTCAGGAATGTTTTCATCTGATCCAGCTGTCTCTTCTCCATTCTCCAGAAATGAAAGGAGAGCCTGCGGAGAAAGAAGCATTTCCCGGAGGAAGCAGTGGTTGCATGCCAGCCTCAGCTCCAGGAAGGGAGGCCATGCCAGGCACAGGCACAGGAGGTAATTGCTGTGCCTCTGGGCCTGAGCCCTGCTGAGGCTTGAGCTGCCCTCTCTGCTGTTTGGCAGTGCGGGCACAGCCTGGACTAGAGCAGCACAGCCCAGGGGAATTATCCCGAGCAGGCGCAGGGCACTGAGCAGTCCTGCTGGGGTCCCTCCATGGGAGACATGTCCTGAAACCTGGGAGCGACTGCACGGGGTGCCCACGGTGGGGAAAGGACAGAGGGGGAGAGCAAGGCTGCAGTGTGTCCTGAGAGGGCCTGGCTGTTTGCCCTTGGGATCTGGGGGGTTTCCCCACAGAAGGAGGGCAGGAGGGACAGAGGGAGGGCAGGATGGATAGCTGTGGCACTGCCTGCTGCAGTTTTCCCCCATGCTTTAGGGAGGATTTCTTCTGTGTGTGAGGGGGAGAGTCCCAGGTCCCTGCACTGCTGCAGCCACCCCTCCCAGGGATGTTGCTGAGGGCAGGGAAAGAGTGTGGAGAGTGACCAGGAGCCAGCCCAGAGCTCCCCAGGCCCCTGGGCAGCTTTGGCCATGTCTATTCACATCTGGCTCCCATGGCCTTACCCGACTCCCTGGCAGTGCCCAGTTCCCTGTGGCAGAAAGAGATCCCAGTACACACTGGAAAATGTTCTCATCTGTGCTGCATTGTAGATGAGGGTGCTGGGAAGGCTTCTCCATCAGCTTGGATGAATAAAGTTTTGAAGCCCTTGGAGCCTCCTGCAGGTATGTTCTCAGTGTGCCACCAAGGAAGAATTGTAGACAAGCGGGCAGGCACCAGGTGACAGAAGCTTCTGTGGCTGTTGTGTTACAGATGTGTCTACAGGGAAGACTTCTCCAGCTTCTCCAGCTGCTACCTTGGATGCTGCACTCAAGCCCAGCTCCCATCTCAGGGGTGAGTAGTGTGTCCCTGCTGACCCCACAGGCTGAACCCTGCTTTTCTGGGATCCATTCCTGGGAAATGGAAATATTTTTCTCTAAGGTACTCCAACAGGGAAAATCCAAGATACAACAGATAAGATATCCCTGGAACCATCCAAACAGATGAGGCAAGAGCTGAAGGAACCCCTGCAGACAAGAGAAGGTGGGTGCATTTCCCTCATGCTGCTCCTGGGACTCAGCAGCCGGGGGCTTTGGCTGCACATCTGGACACGCCGTGCCCGGCACAGTGGGAAGGGATCCATGGCAGCCTCGCTGCCCCGCTGCTGCTTTCACGCCCTGCAGGGCTGTTTCCCAGCCTGGCCTGGCTGCAGCTTCTGCCCAGCCTCTGCCGGAAGTTATTGGCATCAGCTGACAGGCCATGCCCAAACTGTAAGACACCCTGAGATCCCCCACTATATCCAGCCCTGCAGATTAGGAAAAGGGTGGCTGTTTGGAGGTGGAAGTGCTCTCATCATGCCACTGTAACCTGGCCATTTTCCTGCTCCATAAATTTCACAAATATTACCTCTGATGCCACCACCCAAGTGGGAAACAGCTCCATCTGATGCAGCTGTCTCCCTTCCTTTGTCAAGAGATGGACATAGTGCTTCAGTGGAAGGTGGTATTTCTTGAAGGAAGCACTCCATCTTCGGTGCCAGCCCCTGCTGCAGGAAGGAAGGCGAAGCCAGACACGGGCACAGGCACAGCAGGTAATTGCTGTGCCGGGCTCAGGCCTGGCCGGGGCTGTGTGGCAGCAGCTCTTCCCCCAGGGCCTGCCCTTGCCCGGCCTGGCAGCAGCCAAAGCTGGAGGCGCCTCGGCTTCCAGGCCTCTGGAGCTGGTTCAGAGCCCCGGGGAAACGGGACTGGTGCAGCAACGTCCCTGGCGCTGCAGCTGCTGCGGAGCTGGCCCTGAGTGCCCAGAGGCCCAAGGCACAGGAGCAGCCCCGAGCGGGAGCCCTGCCGCCAGCCCAGGGCCAGAGCCAGCCCTGGCACACAATGGAAACAGTTCTCATCTTGGTTTGCTTCCAGACTGGGATGCTGGGAAGGATTCTCCATTAGCCTGGCGCTCTGAAGTTGTGAAGCACTCTGAGCATTCTGCAGGTATGTTCTCACTGTCCCACCAAGGCGTAATGTTTGACTGACTGGTAAGAACCAGGTGACAGAAGCTTCTGTGGCTGTTGTGTTACAGGCGTGTCTGCAGGGACGACCTCACCAACTCCTACCTTGGATGCTGCACAAAAGGCCAGCTCCCATGGCAGGGGTGAGTAGTGTGTCCCTGCTGACCCCTCAGGCTGAGCCCTGCTTTTGTGGGGTCCATTCCTGGGAAATGGAACCACTTTCTCTTAAGGTCCTCTGACAGGAGAGACCAAAGACATGGCAGGCAGGAAATTCCAGGACCCATTAGAAATCATGTGGCAAATGCTGAAGGAACGTCTGCAGAGAAGACAAGGTGGGTGCATTTCCCTCATGCTGCTCCTGGGAGTCAGCAGCCGGGGGCATTGGCTGCACATCTGGACACGTCGTGCCCGGCACAGCAGGAAGGGATCCATGGCAGCCTCGCTGCCCCGCTGCTGCTTTCACGCCCTGCAGGGCTGTTTCCCAGCCTGGCCTGGCTGCAGCTTCTGCCCAGCCTCTGCAGGAAGGCATTTGGCATCAGCTGGCAGACAGCCCCAATTGCACCACAGGCCATGCCCACCCTCAGATGCCCTGCAATTTCCTGGTGTCCAGGCAGATCAGATGTTGGGGCTGTTTGGGGAAGGAAGCAGCCTTGGGTTGTCCCAAAATCCTGGGTGTTTTCTGATCCTTATGCATTCCTTTCACAAGTGATGCCTCCTGAAATTGTCCCCTTCCCCATTCCCAGTCAGGAATGTTTTCATCTGATCCAGCTGTCTCTTCTCCATTCTCCAGAAATGAAAGGAGAGCCTGCGGAGAAAGAAGCATTTCCCGGAGGAAGCAGTGGTTGCATGCCAGCCTCAGCTCCAGGAAGGGAGGCCATGCCAGGCACAGGCACAGGAGGTAATTGCTGTGCCTCTGGGCCTGAGCCCTGCTGAGGCTTGAGCTGCCCTCTCTGCTGTTTGGCAGTGCGGGCACAGCCTGGACTAGAGCAGCACAGCCCAGGGGAATTATCCCGAGCAGGCGCAGGGCACTGAGCAGTCCTGCTGGGGTCCCTCCATGGGAGACATGTCCTGAAACCTGGGAGCGACTGCACGGGGTGCCCACGGTGGGGAAAGGACAGAGGGGGAGAGCAAGGCTGCAGTGTGTCCTGAGAGGGCCTGGCTGTTTGCCCTTGGGATCTGGGGGGTTTCCCCACAGAAGGAGGGCAGGAGGGACAGAGGGAGGGCAGGATGGATAGCTGTGGCACTGCCTGCTGCAGTTTTCCCCCATGCTTTAGGGAGGATTTCTTCTGTGTGTGAGGGGGAGAGTCCCAGGTCCCTGCACTGCTGCAGCCACCCCTCCCAGGGATGTTGCTGAGGGCAGGGAAAGAGTGTGGAGAGTGACCAGGAGCCAGCCCAGAGCTCCCCAGGCCCCTGGGCAGCTTTGGCCATGTCTATTCACATCTGGCTGCCATGGCCTTACCCGACTCCCTGGCAGTGCCCAGTTCCCTGTGGCAGAAAGAGATCCCAGTACACACTGGAAAATGTTCTCATCTGTGCTGCATTGTAGATGAGGGTGCTGGGAAGGCTTCTCCATCAGCTTGGATGAATAAAGTTTTGAAGCCCTTGGAGCCTCCTGCAGGTATGTTCTCAGTGTGCCACCAAGGAAGAATTGTAGACAAGCGGGCAGGCACCAGGTGACAGAAGCTTCTGTGGCTGTTGTGTTACAGATGTGTCTACAGGGAAGACTTCTCCAGCTTCTCCAGCTGCTACCTTGGATGCTGCACTCAAGCCCAGCTCCCATCTCAGGGGTGAGTAGTGTGTCCCTGCTGACCCCACAGGCTGAACCCTGCTTTTCTGGGATCCATTCCTGGGAAATGGAAATATTTTTCTCTAAGGTACTCCAACAGGGAAAATCCAAGATACAACAGATAAGATATCCCTGGAACCATCCAAACAGATGAGGCAAGAGCTGAAGGAACCCCTGCAGACAAGAGAAGGTGGGTGCATTTCCCTCATGCTGCTCCTGGGAGTCAGCAGCCGGGGGCTTTGGCTGCACATCTGGACACGCCGTGCCCGGCACAGTGGGAAGGGATCCATGGCAGCCTCGCTGCCCCGCTGCTGCTTTCACGCCCTGCAGGGCTGTTTCCCAGCCTGGCCTGGCTGCAGCTTCTGCCCAGCCTCTGCCGGAAGTTATTGGCATCAGCTGACAGGCCATGCCCAAACTGTAAGACACCCTGAGATCCCCCACTATATCCAGCCCTGCAGATTAGGAAAAGGGTGGCTGTTTGGAGGTGGAAGTGCTCTCATCATGCCACTGTAACCTGGCCATTTTCCTGCTCCATAAATTTCACAAATATTACCTCTGATGCCACCACCCAAGTGGGAAACAGCTCCATCTGATGCAGCTGTCTCCCTTCCTTTGTCAAGAGATGGACATAGTGCTTCAGTGGAAGGTGGTATTTCTTGAAGGAAGCACTCCATCTTCGGTGCCAGCCCCTGCTGCAGGAAGGAAGGCGAAGCCAGACACGGGCACAGGCACAGCAGGTAATTGCTGTGCCGGGCTCAGGCCTGGCCGGGGCTGTGTGGCAGCAGCTCTTCCCCCAGGGCCTGCCCTTGCCCGGCCTGGCAGCAGCCAAAGCTGGAGGCGCCTCGGCTTCCAGGCCTCTGGAGCTGGTTCAGAGCCCCGGGGAAACGGGACTGGTGCAGCAACGTCCCTGGCGCTGCAGCTGCTGCGGAGCTGTCCCTGAGTGCCCAGAGGCCCAAGGCACAGGAGCAGCCCCGAGCGGGAGCCCTGCCGCCAGCCCAGGGCCAGAGCCAGCCCTGGCACACAATGGAAACAGTTCTCATCTTGGTTTGCTTCCAGACTGGGATGCTGGGAAGGATTCTCCATTAGCCTGGTGCTCTGAAGTTGTGAAGCACTCTGAGCATTCTGCAGGTATGTTCTCACTGTCCCACCAAGGCGTAATGTTTGACTGACTGGTAAGAACCAGGTGACAGAAGCTTCTGTGGCTGTTGTGTTACAGGCGTGTCTGCAGGGACGACCTCACCAACTCCTACCTTGGATGCTGCACAAAAGGCCAGCTCCCATGGCAGGGGTGAGTAGTGTGTCCTTGCTGACCCCTCAGGCTGAGCCCTGCTTTTGTGGGGTCCATTCCTGGGAAATGGAACTACTTTCTCTTAAGGTCCTCTGACAGGAGAGACCAAAGACATGGCAGGCAGGAAATTCCAGGACCCATTAGAAATCATGTGGCAAATGCTGAAGGAACGTCTGCAGAGAAGACAAGGTGGGTGCATTTCCCTCATGCTGCTCCTGGGACTCAGCAGCCGGGGGCTTTGGCTGCACATCTGGACACGCAGTGCCCGGCACAGCAGGAAGGGATCCATGGCAGCCTCGCTGCCCCGCTGCTGCTTTCACGCCCTGCAGGGCTGTTTCCCAGCCTGGCCTGGCTGCAGCTTCTGCCCAGCCTCTGCAGGAAGGCATTTGGCATCAGCTGGCAGACAGCCCCAATTGCACCACAGGCCATGCCCACCCTCAGATGCCCTGCAATTTCCTGGTGTCCAGGCAGATCAGATGTTGGGGCTGTTTGGGGAAGGAAGCAGCCTTGGGTTGTCCCAAAATCCTGGGTGTTTTCTGATCCTTATGCATTCCTTTCACAAGTGATGCCTCCTGAAATTGTCCCCTTCCCCATTCCCAGTCAGGAATGTTTTCATCTGATCCAGCTGTCTCTTCTCCATTCTCCAGAAATGAAAGGAGAGCCTGCGGAGAAAGAAGCATTTCCCGGAGGAAGCAGTGGTTGCATGCCAGCCTCAGCTCCAGGAAGGGAGGCCATGCCAGGCACAGGCACAGGAGGTAATTGCTGTGCCTCTGGGCCTGAGCCCTGCTGAGGCTTGAGCTGCCCTCTCTGCTGTTTGGCAGTGCGGGCACAGCCTGGACTAGAGCAGCACAGCCCAGGGGAATTATCCCGAGCAGGCGCAGGGCACTGAGCAGTCCTGCTGGGGTCCCTCCATGGGAGACATGTCCTGAAACCTGGGAGCGACTGCACGGGGTGCCCACGGTGGGGAAAGGACAGAGGGGGAGAGCAAGGCTGCAGTGTGTCCTGAGAGGGCCTGGCTGTTTGCCCTTGAGATCTGGGGGGTTTCCCCACAGAAGGAGGGCAGGAGGGACAGAGGGAGGGCAGGATGGATAGCTGTGGCACTGCCTGCTGCAGTTTTCCCCCATGCTTTAGGGAGGATTTCTTCTGTGTGTGAGGGGGAGAGTCCCAGGTCCCTGCACTGCTGCAGCCACCCCTCCCAGGGATGTTGCTGAGGGCAGGGAAAGAGTGTGGAGAGTGACCAGGAGCCAGCCCAGAGCTCCCCAGGCCCCTGGGCAGCTTTGGCCATGTCTATTCACATCTGGCTCCCATGGCCTTACCCGACTCCCTGGCAGTGCCCAGTTCGCTGTGGCAGAAAGAGATCCCAGCACACACTGGAAAATGTTCTCATCGGTGCTGCATTGTAGATGAGGGTGCTGGGAAGGCTTCTCCATCAGCTTGGATGAATAAAGTTTTGAAGCCCTTGGAGCCTCCTGCAGGTATGTTCTCAGTGTGCCACCAAGGAAGAATTGTAGACAAGCGGGCAGGCACCAGGTGACAGAAGCTTCTGTGGCTGTTGTGTTACAGATGTGTCTACAGGGAAGACTTCTCCAGCTTCTCCAGCTGCTACCTTGGATGCTGCACTCAAGCCCAGCTCCCATCTCAGGGGTGAGTAGTGTGTCCCTGCTGACCCCACAGGCTGAACCCTGCTTTTCTGGGATCCATTCCTGGGAAATGGAAATATTTTTCTCTAAGGTACTCCAACAGGGAAAATCCAAGATACAACAGATAAGATATCCCTGGAACCATCCAAACAGATGAGGCAAGAGCTGAAGGAACCCCTGCAGACAAGAGAAGGTGGGTGCATTTCCCTCATGCTGCTCCTGGGACTCAGCAGCCGGGGGCTTTGGCTGCACATCTGGACACGCCATGCCCGGCACAGCGAGAAGGGATCCATGGCAGCCTCGCTGCCCCGCTGCTGCTTTCACGCCCTGCAGGGCTGTTTCCCAGCCTGGCCTGGCTGCAGCTTCTGCCCAGCCTCTGCCGGAAGTTATTGGGCATCAGCTGACAGGCCATACCCAAACTGTAAGACACCCTGAGATCCCCCACTATATCCAGCCCTGCAGATTAGGAAAAGGGTGGCTGTTTGGAGGTGGAAGTGCTCTCATCATGCCACTGTAACCTGGCCATTTTCCTGCTCCATAAATTTCACAAATATTACCTCTGATGCCACCACCCAAGTGGGAAACAGCTCCATCTGATGCAGCTGTCTCCCTTCCTTTGTCAAGAGATGGACATAGTGCTTCAGTGGAAGGTGGTATTTCTTGAAGGAAGCACTCCATCTTCGGTGCCAGCCCCTGCTGCAGGAAGGAAGGCGAAGCCAGACACGGGCACAGGCACAGCAGGTAATTGCTGTGCCGGGCTCAGGCCTGGCCGGGGCTGTGTGGCAGCAGCTCTTCTCCCAGGGCCTGCCCTTGCCCGGCCCGGCAGCAGCCAAAGCTGGAGGCGCCTCGGCTTCCAGGCCTCTGGAGCTGGTTCAGAGCCCCGGGGAAACGGGACTGGTGCAGCAACGTCCCTGGCGCTGCAGCTGCTGCGGAGCTGTCCCTGAGTGCCCAGAGGCCCAAGGCACAGGAGCAGCCCCGAGCGGGAGCCCTGCCGCCAGCCCAGGGCCAGAGCCAGCCCTGGCACACAATGGAAACAGTTCTCATCTTGGTTTGCTTCCAGACTGGGATGCTGGGAAGGATTCTCCATTAGCCTGGCGCTCTGAAGTTGTGAAGCACTCTGAGCATTCTGCAGGTATGTTCTCACTGTCCCACCAAGGCGTAATGTTTGACTGACTGGTAAGAACCAGGTGACAGAAGCTTCTGTGGCTGTTGTGTTACAGGCGTGTCTGCAGGGACGACCTCACCAACTCCTACCTTGGATGCTGCACAAAAGGCCAGCTCCCATGGCAGGGGTGAGTAGTGTGTCCCTGCTGACCCCTCAGGCTGAGCCCTGCTTTTGTGGGGTCCATTCCTGGGAAATGGAACCACTTTCTCTTAAGGTCCTCTGACAGGAGAGACCAAAGACATGGCAGGCAGGAAATTCCAGGACCCATTAGAAATCATGTGGCAAATGCTGAAGGAACGTCTGCAGAGAAGACAAGGTGGGTGCATTTCCCTCATGCTGCTCCTGGGAGTCAGCAGCCGGGGGCATTGGCTGCACATCTGGACACGTCGTGCCCGGCACAGCAGGAAGGGATCCATGGCAGCCTCGCTGCCCCGCTGCTGCTTTCACGCCCTGCAGGGCTGTTTCCCAGCCTGGCCTGGCTGCAGCTTCTGCCCAGCCTCTGCAGGAAGGCATTTGGCATCAGCTGGCAGACAGCCCCAATTGCACCACAGGCCATGCCCACCCTCAGATGCCCTGCAATTTCCTGGTGTCCAGGCAGATCAGATGTTGGGGCTGTTTGGGGAAGGAAGCAGCCTTGGGTTGTCCCAAAATCCTGGGTGTTTTCTGATCCTTATGCATTCCTTTCACAAGTGATGCCTCCTGAAATTGTCCCCTTCCCCATTCCCAGTCAGGAATGTTTTCATCTGATCCAGCTGTCTCTTCTCCATTCTCCAGAAATGAAAGGAGAGCCTGCGGAGAAAGAAGCATTTCCCGGAGGAAGCAGTGGTTGCATGCCAGCCTCAGCTCCAGGAAGGGAGGCCATGCCAGGCACAGGCACAGGAGGTAATTGCTGTGCCTCTGGGCCTGAGCCCTGCTGAGGCTTGAGCTGCCCTCTCTGCTGTTTGGCAGTGCGGGCACAGCCTGGACTAGAGCAGCACAGCCCAGGGGAATTATCCCGAGCAGGCGCAGGGCACTGAGCAGTCCTGCTGGGGCCCCTCCATGGGAGACATGTCCTGAAACCTGGGAGTGACTGCACGGGGTGCCCACGGTGGGGAAAGGACAGAGGGGGAGAGCAAGGCTGCAGTGTGTCCTGAGAGGGCCTGGCTGTTTGCCCTTGAGATCTGGGGGGTTTCCCCACAGAAGGAGGGCAGGAGGGACAGAGGGAGGGCAGGATGGATAGCTGTGGCACTGCCTGCTGCAGTTTTCCCCCATGCTTTAGGGAGGATTTCTTCTGTGTGTGAGGGAGAGAGTCCCAGGTCCCTGCACTGCTGCAGCCACCCCTCCCAGGGATGTTGCTGAGGGCAGGGAAAGAGTGTGGAGAGTGACCAGGAGCCAGCCCAGAGCTCCCCAGGCCCCTGGGCAGCTTTGGCCATGTCTATTCACATCTGGCTCCCATGGCCTTACCCGACTCCCTGGCAGTGCCCAGTTCCCTGTGGCAGAAAGAGATCCCAGCACACACTGGAAAATGTTCTCATCTGTGCTGCATTGTAGATGAGGGTGCTGGGAAGGCTTCTCCATCAGCTTGGATGAATAAAGTTTTGAAGCCCTTGGAGCCTCCTGCAGGTATGTTCTCAGTGTGCCACCAAGGAAGAATTGTAGACAAGCGGGCAGGCACCAGGTGACAGAAGCTTCTGTGGCTGTTGTGTTACAGATGTGTCTACAGGGAAGACTTCTCCAGCTTCTCCAGCTGCTACCTTGGATGCTGCACTCAAGCCCAGCTCCCATCTCAGGGGTGAGTAGTGTGTCCCTGCTGACCCCACAGGCTGAACCCTGCTTTTCTGGGATCCATTCCTGGGAAATGGAAATATTTTTCTCTAAGGTACTCCAACAGGGAAAATCCAAGATACAACAGATAAGATATCCCTGGAACCATCCAAACAGATGAGGCAAGAGCTGAAGGAACCCCTGCAGACAAGAGAAGGTGGGTGCATTTCCCTCATGCTTCCCCTGGGAGTCAGCAGCCGGGGGCTTTGCCTGCACATCTGGACACGCCGTGCCCGGCACAGTGGGAAGGGATCCATGGCAGCCTTGCTGCCCCGCTGCTGCTTTCACGCCCTGCAGGGCTGTTTCCCAGCCTGGCCTGGCTGCAGCTTGTGCCCAGCCTCTGTAGGAAGTTATTTGGCATCAGCTGACAGGCCATGCCCAAACTGTAACACACCCTGAGATCCCCCACTATATCCAGCCCTGCAGATTAGGAAAAGGGTGGTTGTTTGGAGGTGGAAGTGCTCTCATCATGCCACTGTAACCTGGCCATTTTCCTGCTCCATAACTTTCACAAATATTACCTCTGATGCCACCACCCAAGTGGGAAACAGCTCCATCTGATGCAGCTGTCTCCCTTCCTTTGTCAAGAGATGGACATAGTGCTTCAGTGGAAGGTGGCATTTCTTGAAGGATGTACTCCATCTTCGGTGCCAGCCCCTGCTGCAGGAAGGAAGGCAAAGCCAGACACGGGCACAGGCACGGCAGGTAATTGCTGTGCTGGGCTCAGGCCTGGCCGGGGCTGTGTGGCAGCAGCTCTTCCCCCAGGGCCTGCCCTTGCCCGGCCCGGCAGCAGCCAATGCTGGAGGCGCCTCGGCTTCCAGGCCTCTGGAGCTGGTTCAGATCCCTGGGGAAACGGGACTGGTGCAGCAACGTCCCTGGCGCTGCAGCTGCTGCGGAGCTGTCCCTGAGTGCCCAGAGGCCCAAGGCACAGGAGCAGCCCCGAGCGGGAGCCCTGCCGCCAGCCCAGGGCCAGAGCCAGCCCTGGCACACAATGGAAACAGTTCTCATCTTGGTTTGCTTCCAGACTGGGATGCTGGGAAGGATTCTCCATTAGCCTGGCGCTCTGAAGTTGTGAAGCCCTCTGAGCATTCTGCAGGTATGTTCTCACTGTCCCACCAAGGCGTAATGTTTGACTGACTGGTAAGAACCAGGTGACAGAAGCTTCTGTGGCTGTTGTGTTACAGGCGTGTCTGCAGGGACGACCTCACCAACTCCTACCTTGGATGCTGCACAAAAGGCCAGCTCCCATGGCAGGGGTGAGTAGTGTGTCCCTGCTGACCCCTCAGGCTGAGCCCTGCTTTTGTGGGGTCCATTCCTGGGAAATGGAACTACTTTCTCTTAAGGTCCTCTGACAGGAAAGACCAAAGACATGGCTTGCAGGAAATTCCAGGACCCATTAGAAATCATGTGGCAAATGCTGAAGGAACGTCTGCAGAGAAGACAAGGTGGGTGCATTTCCCTCATGCTGCTCCGGGGACTCAGCAGCCGGGGGCTTTGGCTGCGCATCTGGACATGCCGTGCCCGGCACAGCAGGAAGGGATCCATGGCAGCCTCGCTGCCCCGCTGCTGCTTTCACGCCCTGCAGGGCTGTTTCCCAGCCTGGCCTGGCTGCAGCTTCTGCCCAGCCTCTGCAGGAAGGCATTTGGCATCAGCTGGCAGACAGCCCCAATTGCACCACAGGCCATGCCCACCCTCAGATCCCTTGCAATTTCCTGGTGTCCAGGCAGATCAGATGTTGGGGCTGTTTGGGGAAGGAAGCAGCCTTGGGTTGTCCCAAAATCCTGGGTGTTTTCTGATCCTTGTGCATTCCTTTCACAAGTGATGCCTCCTGAAATTGTCCCCTTCCCCATTCCCAGTCAGGAATGTTTTCATCTGATCCAGCTGTCTCTTCTCCATTCTCCAGAAATGAAAGGAGAGCCTGCGGAGAAAGAAGCATTTCCCGGAGGAAGCAGTGGTTGCATGCCAGCCTCAGCTCCAGGAAGGGAGGCCATGCCAGGCACAGGCACAGGAGGTAATTGCTGTGCCTTCGGGCCTGAGCCCTGCTGAGGCTTGAGCTGCCCTCTCTGCTGTTTGGCAGTGCGGGCACAGCCTGGATTAGAGCAGCACAGCCCAGGGGAATTATCCCGAGCAGGCTCAGGTCACTGAGCAGTCCTGCTGGGGTCCCTCCATGGGAGACATGTCCTGAAACCTGACAGCGACTGCACGGGGTGCCCACGGTGGGGAAAGGACAGAGGGGGAGAGCAAGGCTCCAGTGTGTCCTGAGAGGGCCTGGCTGTTTGCCCTTGAGATCTGGGGGGTTTCCCCACAGAAGGAGGGCAGGAGGGACAGAGGGAGGGCAGGATGGATAGCTGTGGCACTGCCTGCTGCAGTTTTCCCCCATGCTTTAGGGAGGATTTCTTCTGTGTGTGAGGGGGAGAGTCCCAGGTCCCTGCACTGCTGCAGCCACCCCTCCCAGGGATGTTGCTGAGGGCAGGGAAAGAGTGTGGAGAGTGACCAGGAGCCAGCCCAGAGCTCCCCAGGCCCCTGGGCAGCTTTGGCCATGCCTATTCACATCTGGCTCCCATGGCCTTACCCGACTCCCTGGCAGTGCCCAGTTCCCTGTGGCAGAAAGAGATCCCAGCACACACTGGAAAATGTTCTCATCTGTGCTGCATTGTAGATGAGGGTGCTGAGAAGGCTTCTCCATCAGCTTGGATGAATAAAGTTTTGAAGCCCTTGGAGCCTCCTGCAGGTATGTTCTCAGTGTGCCACCAAGGAAGAATTGTAGACAAGCGGGCAGGCACCAGGTGACAGAAGCTTCTGTGGCTGTTGTGTTACAGATGTGTCTACAGGGAAGACTTCTCCAGCTTCTCCAGCTGCTACCTTGGATGCTGCACTCAAGCCCAGCTCCCATCTCAGGGGTGAGTAGTGTGTCCCTGCTGACCCCTCAGGCTGAGCCCTGCTTTTGTGGGGTCCATTCCTGGGAAATGGAACCACTTTCTCTTAAGGTCCTCTGGCAGGAGAGACCAAAGACATGGCAGGCAGGAAATTCCAGGACCCATTAGAAATCATGTGGCAAATGCTGAAGGAACGTCTGAAGAGAAGACAAGGTGGGTGCATTTCCCTCATGCTGCTCCTGGGACTCAGCAGCCGGGGGCGTTGGCTGCACATCTGGACACTTCGTGCCCGGCACAGCAGGAAGGGATCCATGGCAGCCTTGCTGCCCCGCTGCTGCTTTCACGCCCTGCAGGGCTGTTTCCCAGCCTGGCCTGGCTGCAGCTTCTCCCCAGCCTCTGCAGGAAGGCGTTTGGCATCAGCTGACAGGCCATGCCCTAACTGTAACACACCCTGAGATCCCCCACTATATCCAGCCCTGCAGATTAGGAAAAGGGTGGCTGTTTGGTGGTGGAAGTGCTCTCATCATGCCACTGTAACCTGGCCATTTTCCTGCTCCATAAATTTCACAAATATTACCTCTGATGCCACCACCCAAGTGGGAAACAGCTCCATCTGATGCAGCTGTCTCCCTTCCTTTGTCAAGAGATGGACATAGTGCTTCAGTGGAAGGTGGTATTTCTTGAAGGAAGCACTCCATCTTCGGTGCCAGCCCCTGCTGCAGGAAGGAAGGCAAAGCCAGACACGGGCACAGGCACAGCAGGTAATTGCTGTGCCGGGCTCAGCCCTGGCCGGGGCTGTGTGGCAGCAGCTCTTCCCCCAGGGCCTGCCCTTTCCCGGCCCGGCAGCAGCCAAAGCTGTTGGCGCCTCGGCTTCCAGGCCTCTGGAGCTGGTTCAGATCCCTGGGGAAACGGGACTGGTGCAGCAACGTCCCTGGCGCTGCAGCTGCTGCGGAGCTGGCCCTGAGTGCCCAGAGGCCCAAGGCACAGGAGCAGCCCCGAGCGGGAGCCCTGCCGCCAGCCCAGGGCCAGAGCCAGCCCTGGCACACAATGGAAACAGTTCTCATCTTGGTTTGCTTCCAGACTGGGATGCTGGGAAGGATTCTCCATTAGCCTGGCGCTCTGAAGTTGTGAAGCACTCTGAGCATTCTGCAGGTATGTTCTCACTGTCCCACCAAGGCGTAATGTTTGACTGACTGGTAAGAACCAGGTGACAGAAGCTTCTGTGGCTGTTGTGTTACAGGCGTGTCTGCAGGGACGACCTCACCAACTCCTACCTTGGATGCTGCACAAAAGGCCAGCTCCCATGGCAGGGGTGAGTAGTGTGTCCCTGCTGACCCCTCAGGCTGAGCCCTGCTTTTGTGGGGTCCATTCCTGGGAAATGGAACTACTTTCTCTTAAGGTCCTCTGACAGGAAAGACCAAAGACATGGCTTGCAGGAAATTCCAGGACCCATTAGAAATCATGTGGCAAATGCTGAAGGAACGTCTGCAGAGAAGACAAGGTGGGTGCATTTCCCTCATGCTGCTCCTGGGACTCAGCAGCCGGGGGCTTTGGCTGCACATCTGGACATGCCGTGCCCGGCACAGCAGGAAGGGATCCATGGCAGCCTCGCTGCCCCGCTGCTGCTTTCATGCCCTGCAGGGCTGTTTCCCAGCCTGGCCTGGCTGCAGCTTCTGCCCAGCCTCTGCAGGAAGGCATTTGGCATCAGCTGGCAGACAGCCCCAATTGCACCACAGGCCATGCCCACCCTCAGATCCCTTGCAATTTCCTGGTGTCCAGGCAGATCAGATGTTGGGGCTGTTTGGGGAAGGAAGCAGCCTTGGGTTGTCCCAAAATCCTGGGTGTTTTCTGATCCTTGTGCATTCCTTTCACAAGTGATGCCTCCTGAAATTGTCCCCTTCCCCATTCCCAGTCAGGAATGTTTTCATCTGATCCAGCTGTCTCTTCTCCATTCTCCAGAAATGAAAGGAGAGCCTGCGGAGAAAGAAGCATTTCCCGGAGGAAGCAGTGGTTGCATGCCAGCCTCAGCTCCAGGAAGGGAGGCCATGCCAGGCACAGACACAGGAGGTAATTGCTGTGCCTTCGGGCCTGAGCCCTGCTGAGGCTTGAGCTGCCCTCTCTGCTGTTTGGCAGTGCGGGCACAGCCTGGATTAGAGCAGCACAGCCCAGGGGAATTATCCCGAGCAGGCTCAGGTCACTGAGCAGTCCTGCTGGGGTCCCTCCATGGGAGACATGTCCTGAAACCTGACAGCGACTGCACGGGGTGCCCACGGTGGGGAAAGGACAGAGGGGGAGAGCAAGGCTCCAGTGTGTCCTGAGAGGGCCTGGCTGTTTGCCCTTGGGATCTGGGGGGTTTCCCCACAGAAGGAGGGCAGGAGGGACAGAGGGAGGAGAGGATGGATAGCTGTGGCACTGCCTGCTGCAGTTTTCCCCCATGCTTTAGGGAGGATTTCTTCTCTGTGTGAGGGGGAGAGTCCCAGGTCCCTGCACTGCTGCAGCCACCCCTCCCAGGGATGTTGCTGAGGGCAGGGAAAGAGTGTGGAGAGTGACCAGGAGCCAGCCCAGAGCTCCCCAGGCCCCTGGGCAGCTTTGGCCATGTCTATTCACATCTGGCTCCCATGGCCCTACCCGACTCCCTGGCAGTGCCCAGTTCCCTGTGGCAGAAAGAGATCCCAGCACACACTGGAAAATGTTCTCATCTGTGCTGCATTGTAGATGAGGTTGCTGAGAAGGCTTCTCCATCAGCTTGGATGAATAAAGTTTTGAAGCCCTTGGAGCCTCCTGCAGGTATGTTCTCAGTGTGCCACCAAGGAAGAATTGTAGACAAGCGGGCAGGCACCAGGTGACAGAAGCTTCTGTGGCTGTTGTGTTACAGATGTGTCTGTCTACAGGGAAGACTTCTCCAGCTTCTCCAGCTGCTACCTTGGATGCTGCACTCAAGCCCAGCTCCCATCACAGGGGTGAGTAGTGTGTCCCTGCTGACCCCACAGGCTGAACCCTGCTTTTCTGGGATCCATTCCTGGGAAATGGAAATATTTTTCTCTAAGGTACTCCAACAGGGAAAATCCAAGATACAACAGATAAGATATCCCTGGAACCATCCAAACAGATGAGGCAAGAGCTGAAGGAACCCCTGCAGAGAAGACAAGGTGGGTGCATTTCCCTCATGCTTCCCCTGGGACTCAGCAGCCGGGGGCTTTGGCTGCACATCTGGACATGCCGTGCCCGGCACAGCAGGAAGGGATCCATGGCAGCCTCGCTGCCCCGCTGCTGCTTTCACGCCCTGCAGGGCTGTTTGCCAGCCTGGCCTGGCTGCAGCTTCTGCCCAGCCTCTGCCGGAAGTTATTTGGCATCAGCTGACAGGCCATGCCCAAACTGTAACACACCCTGAGATCCCCCACTATATCCAGCCCTGCAGATTAGGAAAAGGGTGGCTGTTTGGAGGTGGAAGTGCTCTCATCATGCCACTGTAACCTGGCCATTTTCCTGCTCCATAAATTTCACAAATATTACCTCTGATGCCACCACCCAGTTGGGAACAGCTCCATCTGATGCAGCTGTCTCCCTTCTTTTGTCAAGAGATGGACATAGTCCTTCAGTGGAAGGTGGCATTTCTTGAAGGAAGCACTCCATCTTCGGTGCGAGCCCCTGCTGCAGGAGGGAAGGCAAAGCCAGACACGGGCACAGGCACAGCAGGTAATTGCTGTGCTGGGCTCAGCCCTGGCCGGGGCTGTGTGGCAGCAGCTCTTCCTCCAGGGCCTGCCCTTGCCCGGCCCGGCAGCAGCCAAAGCTGGAGGCGCCTCGGCTTCCAGGCCTCTGGAGCTCGTTCAGAGCCCCGGGGAAACGGGACTGGTGCAGCAACGTCCCTGGCGCTGCAGCTGCTGCGGAGCTGGCCCTGAGTGCCCAAAGGCCCAAGGCACAGGAGCAGCCCCGAGCAGGAGCCCTGCTGCCCCCCCGGGGCCAGAGCCAGCCCTGGCACACAATGGAAACAGTTCTCATCTTGGTTTGCTTCCAGACTGGGAGGCTGGGAAGGATTCTCCATTAGCCTGGCGCTCTGAAGTTGTGAAGCCCTCCAAGCATTCTTCAGGTATGTTCTCACTGTCCCACCAAGGCGTAATGTTTGACTGACTGGTAAGAACCAGGTGACAGAAGCTTCTGTGGCTGTTGTGTTACAGATATATCTGGAGCGACGACTTCACCAACTCCTACCTTGGATGCTGCACAAAAGGCCAGCTCCCATGGCAGGGGTGAGTAGTGTGTCCCTGCTGACCCCTCAGGCTGAGCCCTGCTTTTGTGGGGTCCATTGCTGGGAAATGGAACTACTTTCTCTTAAGGTCCTCTGACAGGAGAGACCAAAGACATGGCAGGCAAGAAATTCCAGGACCCATTAGAAATCATGTGGCAAATGCTGAAGGAATGTCTGCAGAGAAGACAAGGTGGGTGCATTTCCCTCATGCTGCTCCAGGGACTCAGCAGCCGGGGGCTTTGGCTGCACATCTGGACACGTCGTGCCCGGCACAGCAGGAAGGGATCCATGGCAGCCTCGCTGCCCCACTGCTGCTTTCACGCCCTGCAGGGCTGTTTCCCAGCCTGGCCTGGCTGCAGCTTCTGCCCAGCCTCTGTAGGAAGGCATTTGGCATCAGCTGACTGGCAGCCCCAATTGTACCACAGGCCATGCCCTCCCTCAGATCCCCTGCAATTTCCTGATATCCAGGCAGATCAGATGTTGGGGCTGTTTGGGGAAGGAAGCAGCCTTGGGTTGTCCCAAAATCCTGGGTGTTTTCTGATCCTTATGCATTCCTTTCATAAGTGATGCCTCACCTTCCCCATTCCCAGTCAGGAATGTTTTCATCTGATCCAGCTGTCTCTTTTCCATTCTCCAGAAATGAACGGAGAGCCTGTGCAGAAGGAAGCATTTCCCGGAGGAAGCAGTGGTTCCGTGCCAGCCTCTGCTACAGGAAGGGAGGCCATGCCAGGCACAGGCACAGGAGGTAATTGCTGTGCCTCTGGGCCTGAGCCCTGCTGAGGCTTGAGCTGCCCTCTCTGCTGCTTGGCAGTGCGGGCACAGCCTGGACTAGAACGGCACAGCCCAGGGGAATTATCCCGAGCAGGCGCAGGGCACTGAGCAGTCCTGCTGGGGTCCCTCCATGGGAGACATGTCCTGAAACCTGGCAGTGACTGCACGGGGTGCCCACGATGGGGAAAGGACAGAGGGGGAGAGCAAGGCTCCAGTGTGTCCTGAGAGGGCCTGGCTGTTTGCCCTTGGGATCTGGGAGCTGTCCCAGCAGAAGGAGGGCAGGAGGGAGTGTAGGAGGGAGGGACAGCTGTGGCACTGCCTGCTGCAGTTTTCCCCAGGGCTTTAGGGAGGGTATTCTGTGAGTTTGAGGGAGAGAGCCCCAGGGCCCTGGGCTACTCCAGCCACCCCTCCCAGGGATGTTGCTGAGGGCAGGGAAAGAGTGTGGAGAGTGATCAGGAGCCAGCCCAGAGCTCCCCAGGCCCCTGTGCAGCTTTGGCCATGTCCATTCCCATCTGGGTCCCATAGCCTTACACGACCCCCTTCCAGTGCCCTTTTCCATGTAGCATCTGGGCATCCCAGCATGCCGCAGATACGGTTCTGATCTCTGCTCCCTTTTAGACTGGAATCGTGACATGGGTTTTCAGGAAGTCCTGATGAAGGATGGTTTGAATTTCCTGGAGGATGCTGGAGGCAAGTTTTCATTCTGCCCTTCCTGAGTGAATAATCAGGATCAATGCAACAAAAGCTCATTTATAAACCATTTCCCTTAACATTATGTAAAGGCTGAAGGATTCTGAGAATCTTTCCCTTCTCCCTTCTGGATCCCTGAGGGATCCCTCAGGATCGCTGTCAGTGGGACGAAGGAGCATTGATCTTTCAGTCCTCCTCCTGTGTGCTGTGCCAGTGTGTCCTTCCATGTGCTCTGTGCAGTCACAGAGAAGAGCAGGGAGGGAAGGGGCCGCGCCCAGGGCTGTGCCCCGGGGCTGAGCCTTGTGGGCAGCCTGAGGATCTCCTGCAGTGCCACAGGAGCTCTTCTGTCCTGCCTTTCTTTGCAGCTGAACCTGCTGGTGAAGGCCCCACATCCAGGACTGAGGCTCTGGGAGATGCTGAGGGTAGGTCAAGGCCTTTCCCCTGGGAGAGCTGCCAGCTCAGAGCCCAAAGCTGGGCCAGGGAGGCAGCGCTGCAGGTGCCAGCACAGAACCATGCACGTGTGTGCCCTCGCCCTGCACGATCCCCTCACCGCTGCTGCGGCTCAGTGGTGCCCGTGCAGATCAGCAGAGATGACAGAAGCTTCTGTGGCTGTTGAGTTACAGGTGTGTCTGCAGGGAGGACTTCTCCAGCTCCAGGGCTGGATGCTTGGCCCCAACCCAGCTCCCATGGCAGGGGTGAGTAGTGTGTCCCTGCTGACACCACAGGCTGAGCCCTGCTTTTGCGGGACCCATTCCTGGGAAATGGAACTACTTTCTCTTAAGGTCCTCCAAAAGGGAAGACCCAAGATACTGCAGCCAAAATGTCTCATGAGGCAGACGAATTCCTGAGAGAAACACAGAAGGAAGCACCCGGAGGACAAGTTGGGTGCATTTCCCTCATGCTTCCCCTGGCACTCAGCAGCCGGGGGCTTTGGCTGCACATCTGGACACGCCGTGCCCGGCACAGCCGGAAGGGATCCATGGCAGCCTCGCTGCCCCGCTGCTGCTTTCACACCCTGCAGGGCTGTTTCCCATTCTGGCCTGGCTGCAATTCCTCCCCAGCCTCTGCAGGATGGAATTTGGCATTAGCTGATAGGGTGCCCCAACTGTACTGTGGGCCTGAGATCCCCTGCCATTTCCCAGTCTCTGAGAAGATCAGGAGGTGCAGCTATTTGCACAAGGGAGTGCACTGGCCTAGCCTAAATTACCTGGGATTTTTCCTGGTCTTTATCTGTGACTTTGACAAGCATTTCCTGATGAAGATGCCACTTCCCCAGTGGGGAATGTTTCCATTTGATCCAGTTGTCCCTTTTTTCCTTTTTCAAGTGATGGACCAAAAGGCTGTTCAGGAGGAGGAACACTCAGGGAGAAGCAGTGGCTCATTGGCAGCCCCAGCTGCAGGAAGGAAGGCGATGCCAGACATGGGCACAGGCACAGCAGGTAATTGCTGTGCCGGGCTCAGCCCTGGCCGGGGCTGTGTGGCAGCAGCTCTTCCCCCAGGGCCTGCCCTTGCCCAGCCCGGCAGCAGCCAAAGCTGGAGGCGCCTGGGCTTCCAGGCCTCTGGAGCTGGTTCAGATCCCCGGGGAAACGGGACTGCTGTAGCAACGTCCCTGGCGCTGCAGCTGCTGCGGAGCTGGCCCTGAGTGCCCAGAGGCCCAAGGCACAGGAGCAGCCCCGAGCGGGAGCCCTGCCGCCAGCCCAGGGCCAGAGCCAGCCCTGGCTCCTGACTGGGCAGGGGCTGCGCTGGGTCCTGACAGGGCCTGAGCCTGTCCCCTGGGGCTGGGGGAGCTGTCACGGGGCAGGGAGGGCCAGGGCTGGCAGTGGCTGCTCAGGGATGGCTTTGGCCCGTGTCCCTGGCAGCAGCCACTGCCCAAGCAGCTGCGCTGCCCCGGGCTCTCCTCCCGGCCTGCTGGGCTTTGTTGGCTGGCACAGCCTGTGCCAAGGGCCGGCAAGGTGCCTGCAGGCCCCAGCTCTTGGGGAAACAGAGAACGTCCTGCCCGTATCCACCGTGCTGCCAGCTCAGCAGTGCAGCACAGCACGGGCTCACGCTTCCCATTGCTCCTACAGATGCAGCTGGCACCACAAGACCTGTTCCCAATGCCCACGATGGCCTCGGAAGTGGTTTCTGTCAGGGAACAGGCTGCTGGCTAGGGTTTCTGGCAGGCGTGCTTTATTTGGAGCTGGTCTTCATATTGTGCTGCATTGGAATCTGGTATTCTTGGAACAGAAAACAGTGAGTGTTTTGTGCTCTCCCCCTCCAACAGCTTCTTTTGAAAGTCTAACGTGGACAGGGAACATTCCCATTGAGGCTGCAGTGGAGTTGTGGCCAGTCCATGATAGTCCAAATAACTCTCCTGAGGGTTCTGCTGCTGCCCAGTGCTTCCATTGGCCTCTCAATTGCTGGGCCTTGTCCTGGGGGCCCCGCTGGGGCTGCAGCCAGAGCTGGCTCCCACTGAGGCTGCCTGGCCAAGAGCAGCCCCAGGGGCACGGGGCAGAGGCAGAGGGAGGTGGGGAGGAGAAAGAGCAGGGCCGAGGTTGCCCTTGAAAGGCAGAGGCGCTCTGGGGCCCGCTCCTGGCCAGGGACCCTGCCCAGAGCCGTGCCCTGCTGGCCGGGGCCTTGAGGGGCAGCTGTCCAGCTGGGCCCAGCTGTGCCAGCAGCTCCAGCCGTGCTGGGGAGCCTTGCCAGTTATGGGCCCTGCTGTGCACGAGGGTCCCTGTGTGCCACTGGCAGCTGGGGCCTCAGCAACCACCTCTATTCACAGGTGCTCGCGTGTATCTTCAGAAGACAAACCTAAAAACAGAGGCAATGACAACCTGGCAGTTTATCCCAGCTCTTCCCTTCTGCCCCTATCTGCCCTGCCGTGGCTGCATCCCCGCCATGCGGCCGTCCCAAAACCCACCCCTCCTCAACGAGACCCTCTGCCCCTGAGCCCCCTGGTCCTGTTCCCCAGCCAGGACTGAAGGTGGGCAGCCCTTGCCTGGCAGGGCAGGGCTTGTCCCACATTTTATGTTTAAATAAAGAATTAGAGTTTTCACAGCTATGTCCGGTTGGTAGCACCAACAAAGCCCACCCGGCACCAGCACTGACTGAGCTCCATGCCCAGGAGCAGCCGTGGATGCCCACGGTGTGGGCAGGCAGGAGCCAGGCAGGGGCTGCTGTGCCCAGCGGCGGGGCCCCGAGGGGATGGGGGAGCCCATGCTGAGCGTCCCTGGGCTGAGGGCACATTTCCTTCCGTGGCATCATCTGGGCCTGGACCTGAAGAGGCTCAAGGGGATATTTTGGTGTCCCTGCTGAGGGGTGCAGGGATCCCTCATGAGGCACAAAGGAGTATTGATGGCCTCTCCTAAGGGGTGCAGGGATCCCTCATGCGGTGGGCAGCAGGGTTAAATTTGAGAGGGTTTTTACTCTTCTCAGCACAGCACAGGGACACTTGGCCGAGGTTTTGCCAAGCTGGGAGAAAGCCTCTTGCAAAGGCTTGGGCCCAGCCTGTGGGCACAGCGGGCGGGCGCAGCCCATCCCCTGGGCCAGGCCGGGCTGCTCAGGCCGGGCCGGGCCGGGCCAGGCTCGGGCCCCAGCAGGGAAGGGCCGCGGCCCTGGGCTCTGCTGAGGCTGCTGAGCTCCGGCCTGCCCTGTGCTGCTGCCCAACACATTGACAGCCATGGCCGTGCCCTGGGCCACCGCAGGCACCCGGGGCTGCAGCTGAGGCCGCGCCTTCTCCCACTGAAGGGAGGCTGGCTCTGTTCCCTCGCAGGGCACAGCTTAGCTCCCAGCACCTTTGTGAACCTGCCTGCTGGGCAAGTGCTGGGGGGCAGAGAGTTCTAACCCTTCTCACTGGGAAGTGTGTCTGGTGGTGTGGGGATTTTAAAATTTTTTTCCCTCTGAATTTGTGTCCTGCCAGAGGGTTAAGTTTGCTTGCTCTCAGTAGGGTGCTTTTCTTCTTGGCAGTCAGTGGGGCTTCAATGCAGCCAGGGTTGAAGGAGGATCTCTGGCCGCTTGGGCTGTGGTTGTGGGACACCTTGGCTTCATCCTTCCTTTGGCTGTTATTTGCACTGGTGCTTGTGCAGGCATTTTATGGCAAGTGGCTTCAGTTTGTTCCTCTTGGTACCAAAAACCGAGAATAAACCTCTTTAACACCACTGTAGTATTAAGAGGCAGGCCTTACTTTCTTGACTTGCTGGATGCACAGGCCAATGGCATCACAGGGCCTTCTTGGTGGGGTCTTCAGATACCCTGGTGGTCACTGAAGAAGGAAGCTGATTTTTCTGGGAAAAAGACAGTTTCCCATGTGTGGAAAAGAATAACCTCTCACTTCCCCATCCTTTTCTATACAAAGTTATACAGGCAAGTGCATCCATATATCTCTATTTTCCTTGTCAATCTATCTATCTATCTATCTATCTATCTATCTATCTATCTATCTATCATCTATCATATTAATCTATTGTGGTGTTGCATTTCATTCAAATGGTATGCTCTATCTTGAAAATGTACCCCTCAAAAATGTATGATTTATTCCAACCTGTGTTCCTCCCCTGAAGTCCCATGAATCTGCAATCCCATTGGCCCAAATCTTATTTCGTGCCCACTTTGAATTTCCCTCTTAAGCTGTGCGAGGAAGACCAGATTCTCTCATGGCCCATCTCTCCCCTAGGCTCGCCCTCTCTCCCCCTTCCTTTTGCCTTTCCCCCTTCTCCCTCTGAAACCATGTTACTCCCGGGGCTGGGACCCCCAATAAACCCTCATCTAATCAGCACCCTCAGAAGCCGTGTGGAGTCTCCTTGCGTGCCTGCTGCTGCCAGCGAACTCACAGCCCAGGGGGCCCTCCGGGGACTCCCCGGGGAACCCCCCCCCCCCCCCCCAAACAAACTGCTACAATCTATGAAATGTTTCTGTGATTTCCTTCTTGCTAGACATATGCAGGCTTGTTTAGATTGACTGTGAACCAAAATCCTGCAAAGCTGGAAAATGACTGGTGGCCATCACTCTTATTTCCTTAAAAGCCATTTTTCATTCTAATTTTTTCATCTATGGTGGCTGGTAAATACCTGTCTTCCTTAAGCTATGTGCTGGCAATACTGGAGGTAGAAAATAACATAATGCTGCATAGTTTAGATACTTGATAGTTTTCTTGTGAAATTTTATGGCAGTATCTCCTGCCCCAAAACTAAAGCAGCAGGTCAGCTACTGAGCACAACTTACTGCATAGCTGCAGCTCATGTTTCTACAGTGGAAGTGGCTTTTTGTTTTTCTGCATGGGTATGAAACACTACCAATTGAAAGGCCGTTTACAGAGCAAAGAGCCTTGTTAACTGTTGCCTGGACTTTGGGAAGGTGGTAGCTGTTAGATCAATACCCAGTAAACTGCCGAAATTAATTTTTGTGACTACTCTCTTGTGATTTTGGCCTGGCTTCTTTAGGAGGTTCAATTTTCATTAGAAATGGCACAGTGGAGCCAGTGCTGCCTCAGGACAGGTGGAGCTGGGACAAATGGCTCATTGATTTTGATCTCAACAAAAAGCCACCTGAGCTCCTCATGACAGCAACCCCACGGACTGGAAATGGATCCATTAAAACTAA
Organism: Passer domesticus; assembly: GCF_036417665.1. Taxonomy (NCBI): domain Eukaryota; kingdom Metazoa; phylum Chordata; class Aves; order Passeriformes; family Passeridae; genus Passer; species Passer domesticus. The sequence goes on along the minus strand of NC_087482.1, from coordinate 4,689,395 downwards.
CTCATCATAGAGCTTTTAACTCGAAGCTCTGACACATGGAGCTTGCTCAGTTCTGCCATGGAGGAAGGGAGTTTGAAGACAAAGAGGTTTAGCAAGGAGATCCATGTACAACAAAAGTGCTTCTATTTTAGCAAATGAAGTATCTTAGATGTGAAACTTCATCCGTACTCCAGTCTTATCCTTCCATTTACCCAAATTCTCTGTCTTAAATCCTTTGTCAGTAGGAAAATATGACAGGGAAGTGTAGATCCTCCTTTCCTTCTTGAGCTGGGCAGCTTGTAACCTTGTCTTCTCCGACAAACAGGAGCAGACAAATGGGAATTTTGTCATGAAACCATACTTGGGCAAGTTTGCCCTGTGTTTGTTTTTGTCCCAAAGTAACTGAGATTCATCGGAGTATTTACAAGCCCTAAAGGATGGATTTATTTTGCTTGCTAGAATTTTGATTTTTTTAGACCTTTTCTGCTGCAGAAGAGCCTGGCACTTGCAGAACTCTTACCCCATGCACTTCTCCAGTGCTTCTTGCAGAGAATCATGTGTTGTGAATGAAACTTTCACTGTTGACTTCTGCCTCCTTTCCTGCCACTGTTTTGTTCTTTTCCCATTTATAAGGACACAGGTGAACTAGAAATGTTGTGGTCAGGTGTGCTCTGTGGCTGCTCTGTGCTCAGAGGAGCTCTCCTGGATGTACAGCTTAGCATCTCCCTCTTTAAAGGGCTGCCCGGCTTCCTCCTGTTCCCATCTCGTGGGTCCATCTTTTCATTCCCTTTTAATTTAAAATACTTCCACAATTTAATATTAAATGCTAGGTAAAAAAATCCAGTGGCACTCCCAGATAGAAAAAAATATGTTGTGTGTAACCCAGAGGAGGAATTCTGCTGGCAAAGTGATGGCTTTCCACTGAAGTGGATCAAACAGGTGCTCAGTTGGATGCTGGTGCTGAAGTACTTTTCTTGTGGCTTGAGTGTCTCATGGCAACAGCCTGAGATTTTAATAGCAGAAAGAAGGGATTTCCTGCTAATTTTCCTCTGAGAACTGTCACCTGTACAATCTTTTCCAGCCTCATGTAGTCTGACCTGTAACTGCTCCAAAGCCTGGTTAATTTTTTTAATGCTTTTGAAATTTTTGGTCCCATTTGCAGAGAACAGGAGGGTGCTGGCTATTTTTTTTCAGGTGCAGTGTATTTTTACTGGGGGCGGGACTGGCTTTAGTTTTACCTTCCCAGCATCAGCTGCACTGATGCTGGGAAGTTACTCTCTCTTATTCCAGTTACTCTCCAGGCTGGTACGTGCAACCCCAGTGGCAGCAGTGGTAGATTGAACTGTGCCTGGGCTGGGTTGGGAGGGGAATAATCCTACTGCATCCATGATTTTCCCTCCTGGGCACCTGCAGCAGGCAGAGCTGTGCCCTCCCATGAGGCTGCCTCAGCCAGGAATGCTTGCAAAATCCCCGTGCTCCTTTGGTATCTCCAGACCAGGGGACATGGTGACGCTGGGTGTTGCCATGGGACAGGTGAGTCCTTGAAGGCACACACTTGTCCCACTGAGCTTGGGGCCCCTATTTGGAGATCAGCTGCAGACGACTGGAAAAAAGAATGTGGCATCTCCCAGTTCAAACAAACAAACCAGAAAACTTTATTTTGAGGGATGAGGGGGCCAAACAACAGGGGTGGGCGCTCGTCTGGTCCTGCCCTGGTTTTCAGGCCGACTGTAGGGCTTTTTATCTCGCAGCTGCCGCCGCAAGACGTGCCTCACACGAATTGGCCCGGATTGGGAGCGGGGCAAGATCCAGGGGGGTATGTATGGGGCTGTTTGTTTCCTGGATGACTGAGATTCCTGGGACAGCCTCAATGCCACCTGGCTGGTGGTACCAGCACTCTGGGCTGGACCATCCTCCAACCTGCGGCGCTTTGCCAGTGGGCTCTTGGGTGCCTGAGGATCTGTGTCTCCCCGTGGGTGGCCTCGCTTCAGGCCCTGCTTTCGGCAGGGCAAGCTGCTGCTGGTGACCAGCCCCACGGCCTGGGACCACCCTGACACCTCCTGAGGGGTTGGACCATCCTCCAACCTGCGGCGCTTTGCCAGTGGGCTCTTGGGTGCCTGAGGATCCGTGTCTCCCCGTGGGTGGCCTCGCTTCAGGCCCTGCTTTCGGCAGGGCAAGCTGCTGCTGGTGACCAGCCCCACGGCCTGGGACCACCCTGACACCTCCTGAGGGGCTGGACCATCCTCCAACCTGCGGCGCTTTGCCAGTGGGCTCTTGGGTGCCTGAGGATCCGTGTCTCCCCGTGGGTGGCCTCGCTTCAGGCCCTGCTTTCGGCAGGGCAAGCTGCTGCTGCTGCTGGTGACCAGCCCCACGGCCTGGGACTGCCCTGACACCGCCTGAGGGGCGGTGCTGGGGCTGCTGGTCTCAGCACGCAGCAGTGGCACGCGGTTGAGCTGGATGCGTTTTCCTTTCTGGCTGCCCGAGTCTTGTGCTTGCTGTCTCCATGAACGGCGACGAGCTTGGTCCGGCCTGGCATGTCCGGAGAGGCAGCTGCCGCTCTCTGCGTCTGCCTCTGCCCGGTGACACGGTGTGCATTGGGGAGAGAGAGAGAGGGCAGGGGGAGTGAGCACCTTGTAGAGCTCAGGAAATGTCCCTGCAGCATTGTCCCCAAGGCCCTGCTGGCTGGCTAAAGGGCAGGGGAAGTGCCGGTGCCCACAGCCCAGCCTGGCTCCTCTGGCCCATGAGAGGAGGGCCTCTACTCTGGGGTGATTCTGTGGATCTCCTGTTTCCCCTTTCTGCTGCTCTTGGCCGCTCCCCCTCTGCCATCTGTGGGGAGGGAGATTTGGCTCTCACCTCGCTCCTTGCCAGGGGGACGCTTCTTAGCAGCGTTCTGCTGCACCATTGTGGGTACGGAGGAATGTCTGGACGGTCTGTGCCACAGCACTGCCGGCCTTTCTCCTCCTGACAAAGCCTTCCAATCCTTCCTTGAGTGAAGAGAGATGTCTCAGAGACACCAAAACTCGCTCAGCAGCCTTGGGCAAGCTCCCTCTCGGGATCCTGTCCTCAGCTCTGAGTGCAATGTTGATGTACAGCAACGGTTATACCTCAGGCCTCCCTGGAGATGTGCCCGTGACCTCACAATCGGTGAGTTCTGCGAGCCCCACTCCCCTCACTTGGGGACGGTGTCCTTGTGGGTGCTGTTAAATAAAAATTAAAACTGGCCAAGGGTCAGAATGTATTTCTGAATTTGTGTTTTCTGCTTGAACTTGCACTAAACAATGCTACTTTTTTGCCCCCACAATTTCCCACAAAGTGAAGGTGGAGAAATTACTAATTTTTACCAAGATTTGGAAGTGGCTGTAGTAACAGAGATCATATAAAAAGCTAGAGACACAGAAAGCTAGTATATAAAATCAGCTGAATAGCAAGAGGGAATTGGCATACATCTAGTCTCTTCTCAGGGCTCTTTCTGAATGCTGACTTTGAACGTCACTTGCTTTGTCATAATTCATGGGTAAAGAAAAAGAATATCTGTTTGAAATTGGAAAAGGACAGAACTTGTTCTTTGTTTTTTTTTTTTTTTTTTGTTTTGTGGATTTTTTTGTTTTTTAATGTGGGCCACCAAAAGACACTAGAAAATAAAATTTTCGAACTATTGCCAGCTGAAGCAAAGTTCTGAATCAGTTAAATAAATACCCTGTAACCTATTTGCAGAAGTTCCTCTAGCATCCAAGCTGTGTAGTAATCTCCTCAGATTCTCATGTAGATTTCACAAAAATTGTATTGACAACGTTCTCCCCAGACAGCCTTTGACAAGATCAAAAAAAGTTGACAGGCAGCAGATTCAAAACAAACTGAATCAGGTATTTCTCCACACAGTGAGAAATTTAATCTCTGCAGCTTATAGTTAGAAGATGATATGGATTCCAGGAGTTTACATGGCTTCAATAATGCAACTGTGAAAGAAAATCTCTCTCAGAGCTATTAAAATCTGACTTCAGAACTGATTCCACCTGGTTTATGTGTGGTCTTGAAGAAGATGTAAGAATTCCTTCTTGAGCACTCAATGGAGGATTCTTTGTTATAGGAGTCTTTCCTATTTTTAGGCTGTGCTTTAAGAGGTATAAATTAGAAATCTGCATTATTTACTGCCCTGTACTGTCAGCAGACTTGGTAGGAATTAATGCCAAGACAGCATGCTCTCTTAAGCTCCATGGAGCAATTTTCTTTTTGTTTTGAGACCAGTAACAGTTGTTTGGCCTCTCCGTGTTGGGTCTCTGGAAGATCACTACCAAGTTTTGGTAGTGATGGTAAACCAGGGGCTTCCAGAAGCTCCTCTGCCATGAAATTTGTTGCAGGTGACCTACACAGAGTAGTTAAAGGCATATTTCCTTAATTCTTCACAGGTCCAGTGTTCGCTAAGTGATATTTTTATAAACATTAAGAATTAAAAAAAAAAAACCCCAGATGGTGCGGAACAAATATTTATGCTATCAGATGAAATCTTGGACTTCCCAGATTGAAGAAATTTACAAGCGCTGAGTATTAAAAAGCAAGATTAGAAGAACACTGGGTGTTGGTGTGTTTCCTATAAAACAATTACATTCCTAAAATAGGTATATTCTCTGTCTTGTTCACACTTCTCTTGTTGCTGTTGAAGGACACAGAGATTTGCTTTAGCACCTGACATTGCTTTTCACGCATGGCTTGCAGCCCCAGCTAGCTGAACAAACCAGCCTGCTGTCCAAGAATTTTGCTTACTCCTCATTTCCTTCTTCAAATTGAATTAGATCCAAAGAGTGCTAGGCTTGGAAACAAAAACAGCAACTTGTTTTGAGAAGGAGTAGAACATTTGGCCCCTCTCTGCCTTGTCCTGTGTCCAGGTTTCCCCTCAGCCAGGGCTGGCAGTGAAACCATCGGTGGCCGTCCTCAGGCAGCCCTTTGGCTGGCACTGTCCTGCTGGTCATGGCACACAGGTTGTTTTTGTGCCACCTGCACACGTGCTGCGGGAGCTGCCTCTCCTGGGGCTCAGCCTTGGAGAGCTGCCTCGCAAGGAGACTTTAGATTTCCTCTCCCAACCAACTGCATTTGCCTCCGGCTGTGAGGTTTGGGGATTAGTTCTTGCTGAGTTCAAGGGAGGTGGAGTGGAAAATGGAGGCACTTTTGTGCCTCTCCATATTTTATGTTGGTTGGGGTCCTGCCTAGAACTTGATTTAGGCTAGATTCCTAGGTTTCCTCTAATTTATATGAAACAGTATGTTTTTCCAAGTGGTTATCAGTGAGGCACGAGCCACTGCACTCCTGAGCATTTGCAGCTTCCTGGGATGCCGCTGCATCCTGAAACTGAGTCTGCATTGAGGCTGGGAAGCAGAAGGGACATACATAGCACCTGTCTGTGCTGCTTACCTATATTTTCATAGCTATTGGTGTTCCTTGATAGGCCTTCATTCTGATTTTGAGTATCATGTGTTGTGAATGAAACTTTCACTGTTGACTTCTGCCTCCTTTCCTGCCACTGTTTTGTTCTTTTCCCATTTATAAGGACACAGGTGAACTAGAAATGTTGTGGTCAGGTGTGCTCTGTGGCTGCTCTGTGCTCAGAGGAGCTCTCCTGGATGTACAGCTTAGCATCTCCCTCTTTAAAGGGCTGCCCGGCTTCCTCCTGTCCCATCTCGTGGGTCCATCTTTTCATTCCCTTTTAATTTAAAATACTTCCACAATTTAATATTAAATGCTAGGTAAAAAAATCCAGTGGCACTCCCAGATAGAAAAAAATATGTTGTGTGTAACCCAGAGGAGGAATTCTGCTGGCAAAGTGATGGCTTTCCACTGAAGTGGATCAAACAGGTGCTCAGTTGGATGCTGGTGCTGAAGTACTTTTCTTGTGGCTTGAGTGTCTCATGGCAACAGCCTGAGATTTTAATAGCAGAAAGAAGGGATTTCCTGCTAATTTTCCTCTGAGAACTGTCACCTGTACAATCTTTTCCAGCCTCATGTAGTCTGACCTGTAACTGCTCCAAAGCCTGGTTAATTTTTTTAATGCTTTTGAAATTTTTGGTCCCATTTGCAGAGAACAGGAGGGTGCTGGCTATTTTTTTTCAGGTGCAGTGTATTTTTACTGGGGGCGGGACTGGCTTTAGTTTTACCTTCCCAGCATCAGCTGCACTGATGCTGGGAAGTTACTCTCTCTTATTCCAGTTACTCTCCAGGCTGGTACGTGCAACCCCAGTGGCAGCAGTGGTAGATTGAACTGTGCCTGGGCTGGGTTGGGAGGGGAATAATCCTACTGCATCCATGATTTTCCCTCCTGGGCACCTGCAGCAGGCAGAGCTGTGCCCTCCCACTGAGGCTGCCTCAGCCAGGAATGCTTGCAAAATCCCCGTGCTCCTTTGGTATCTCCAGACCAGGGGACATGGTGACGCTGGGTGTTGCCATGGGACAGGTGAGTCCTTGAAGGCACACACTTGTCCCACTGAGCTTGGGGCCCCTATTTGGAGATCAGCTGCAGACGACTGGAAACAAGAATGTGGCATCTCCCAGTTCAAACAAACAAACCAGAAAACTTTATTTTGAGGGATGAGGGGGCCAAACAACAGGGGTGGGTGCTCGTCTGGTCCTGCCCTGGTTTTCAGGCCGACTGTAGGGCTTTTTATCTCGCAGCTGCCGCCGCAAGACGTGCCTCACACGAATTGGCCCGGATTGGGAGCGGGGCAAGATCCAGGGGGGTATGTATGGGGCTGTTTGTTTCCTGGATGACTGAGATTCCTGGGACAGCCTCAATGCCACCTGGCTGGTGGTACCAGCACTCTGGGCTGGACCATCCTCCAACCTGCGGCGCTTTGCCAGTGGGCTCTTGGGTGCCTGAGGATCCGTGTCTCCCCGTGGGTGGCCTCGCTTCAGGCCCTGCTTTCGGCAGGGCAAGCTGCTGCTGGTGACCAGCCCCATGGCCTGGGACCACCCTGACACCTCCTGAGGGGCTGGACCATCCTCCAACCTGCGGCGCTTTGCCAGTGGGCTCTTGGGTGCCTGAGGCTCCGTGTCTCCCCGTGGGTGGCCTCGCTTCAGGCCCTGCTTTCGGCAGGGCAAGCTGCTGCTGCTGCTGGTGACCAGCCCCACGGCCTGGGACTGCCCTGACACCGCCTGAGGGGCGGTGCTGGGGCTGCTGGTCTCAGCACGCAGCAGTGGCACGCGGTTGAGCCGGATGCGTTTTCCTTTCTGGCTGCCCGAGTCTTGTGCTTGCTGTCTCCATGAACGGCGACGAGCTTGGTCCGGCCTGGCATGTCCGGAGAGGCAGCTGCCGCTCTCTGCGTCTGCCTCTGCCCGGTGACACGGTGTGCATTGGGGAGAGAGAGAGGGGGCAGGGGGAGTGAGCACCTTGTAGAGCTCAGGAAATGTCCCTGCAGCATTGTCCCCAAGGCCCTGCTGGCTGGCTAAAGGGCAGGGGAAGTGCCGGTGCCCACAGCCCAGCCTGGCTCCTCTGGCCCATGAGAGGAGGGCCTCTACTCTGGGGTGATTCTGTGGATCTCCTGTTTCCCCTTTCTGCTGCTCTTGGCCGCTCCCCCTCTGCCATCTGTGGGGAGGGAGACTTGGCTCTCACCTCGCTCCTTGCCAGGGGGACGCTTCTTAGCAGCGTTCTGCTGCACCATTGTGGGTACGGAGGAATGCCTGGACGGTCTGTGCCACAGCACTGCCGGCCTTTCTCCTCCTGACAAAGCCTTCCAATCCTTCCTTGAGTGAAGAGAGATGTCTCAGAGACACCAAAACTCGCTCAGCAGCCTTGGGCAAGCTCCCTCTCGGGATCCTGTCCTCAGCTCTGAGTGCAATGTTGATGTACAGCAACGGTTATACCTCAGGCCTCCCTGGAGATGTGCCCGTGACCTCACAATCGGTGAGTTCTGCGAGCCCCACTCCCCTCACTTGGGGACGGTGTCCTTGTGGGTGCTGTTAAATAAAAATTAAAACTGGCCAAGGGTCAGAATGTATTTCTGAATTTCTGGTTTTCTGCTTGAACTTGCACTAAACAATGCTACTTTTTTGCCCCCACAATTTCCCACAAAGTGAAGGTGGAGAAATTACTAACTTTTACCAAGATTTGGAAGTGGCTGTAGTAACAGAGATCATATAAAAAGCTAGAGACACAGAAAGCTAGTATATAAAATCAGCTGAATAGCAAGAGGGAATTGGCATACATCTAGTCTCTTCTCAGGGCTCTTTCTGAATGCTGACTTTGAACGTCACTTGCTTTGTCATAATTCATGGGTAAAGAAAAAGAATATCTGTTTGAAATTGGAAAAGGACAGAACTTGTTCTTTGGTTTTTTTTTTTTGTTTTGTGGATTTTTTTGTTTTTTAATGTGGGCCACCAAAAGACACTAGAAAATAAAATTTTCGAACTATTGCCAGCTGAAGCAAAGTTCTGAATCAGTTAAATAAATACCCTGTAACCTATTTGCAGAAGTTCCTCTAGCATCCAAGCTGTGTAGTAATCTCCTCAGATTCTCATGTAGATTTCACAAAAATTGTATTGACAACGTTCTCCCCAGACAGCCTTTGACAAGATCAAAAAAAGTTGACAGGCAGCAGATTCAAAACAAACTGAATCAGGTATTTCTCCACACAGTGAGAAATTTAATCTCTGCAGCTTATAGTTAGAAGATGATATGGATTCCAGGAGTTTACATGGCTTCAATAATGCAACTGTGAAAGAAAATCTCTCTCAGAGCTATTAAAATCTGACTTCAGAACTGATTCCACCTGGTTTATGTGTGGTCTTGAAGAAGATGTAAGAATTCCTTCTTGAGCACTCAATGGAGGATTCTTTGTTATAGGAGTCTTTCCTATTTTTAGGCTGTGCTTTAAGAGGTATAAATTAGAAATCTGCATTATTTACTGCCCTGTACTGTCAGCAGACTTGGTAGGAATTAATGCCAAGACAGCATGCTCTCTTAAGCTCCATGGAGCAATTTTCTTTTTGTTTTGAGACCAGTAACAGTTGTTTGGCCTCTCCGTGTTGGGTCTCTGGAAGATCACTACCAAGTTTTGGTAGTGATGGTAAACCAGGGGCTTCCAGAAGCTCCTCTGCCATGAAATTTGTTGCAGGTGACCTACACAGAGTAGTTAAAGGCATATTTCCTTAATTCTTCACAGGTCCAGTGTTCGCTAAGTGATATTTTTATAAACATTAAGAATTAAAAAAAAAAACCCCCAGATGGTGCGGAACAAATATTTATGCTATCAGATGAAATCTTGGACTTCCCAGATTGAAGAAATTTACAAGCGCTGAGTATTAAAAAGCAAGATTAGAAGAACACTGGGTGTTGGTGTGTTTCCTATAAAACAATTACATTCCTAAAATAGGTATATTCTCTGTCTTGTTCACACTTCTCTTGTTGCTGTTGAAGGACACAGAGATTTGCTTTAGCACCTGACATTGCTTTTCACGCATGGCTTGCAGCCCCAGCTAGCTGAACAAACCAGCCTGCTGTCCAAGAATTTTGCTTACTCCTCATTTCCTTCTTCAAATTGAATTAGATCCAAAGAGTGCTAGGCTTGGAAACAAAAACAGCAACTTGTTTTGAGAAGGAGTAGAACATTTGGCCCCTCTCTGCCTTGTCCTGTGTCCAGGTTTCCCCTCAGCCAGGGCTGGCAGTGAAACCATCGGTGGCCGTCCTCAGGCAGCCCTTTGGCTGGCACTGTCCTGCTGGTCATGGCACACAGGTTGTTTTTGTGCCACCTGCACACGTGCTGCGGGAGCTGCCTCTCCTGGGGCTCAGCCTTGGAGAGCTGCCTCGCAAGGAGACTTTAGATTTCCTCTCCCAACCAACTGCATTTGCCTCCGGCTGTGAGGTTTGGGGATTAGTTCTTGCTGAGTTCAAGGGAGGTGGAGTGGAAAATGGAGGCACTTTTGTGCCTCTCCATATTTTATGTTGGTTGGGGTCCTGCCTAGAACTTGATTTAGGCTAGATTCCTAGGTTTCCTCTAATTTATATGAAACAGTATGTTTTTCCAAGTGGTTATCAGTGAGGCACGAGCCACTGCACTCCTGAGCATTTGCAGCTTCCTGGGATGCCGCTGCATCCTGAAACTGAGTCTGCATTGAGGCTGGGAAGCAGAAGGGACATACATAGCACCTGTCTGTGCTGCTTACCTATATTTTCATAGCTATTGGTGTTCCTTGATAGGCCTTCATTCTGATTTTGAGTATCATGTGTTGTGAATGAAACTTTCACTGTTGACTTCTGCCTCCTTTCCTGCCACTGTTTTGTTCTTTTCCCATTTATAAGGACACAGGTGAACTAGAAATGTTGTGGTCAGGTGTGCTCTGTGGCTGCTCTGTGCTCAGAGGAGCTCTCCTGGATGTACAGCTTAGCATCTCCCTCTTTAAAGGGCTGCCCGGCTTCCTCCTGTCCCATCTCGTGGGTCCATCTTTTCATTCCCTTTTAATTTAAAATACTTCCACAATTTAATATTAAATGCTAGGTAAAAAAATCCAGTGGCACTCCCAGATAGAAAAAAATATGTTGTGTGTAACCCAGAGGAGGAATTCTGCTGGCAAAGTGATGGCTTTCCACTGAAGTGGATCAAACAGGTGCTCAGTTGGATGCTGGTGCTGAAGTACTTTTCTTGTGGCTTGAGTGTCTCATGGCAACAGCCTGAGATTTTAATAGCAGAAAGAAGGGATTTCCTGCTAATTTTCCTCTGAGAACTGTCACCTGTACAATCTTTTCCAGCCTCATGTAGTCTGACCTGTAACTGCTCCAAAGCCTGGTTAATTTTTTTAATGCTTTTGAAATTTTTGGTCCCATTTGCAGAGAACAGGAGGGTGCTGGCTATTTTTTTTCAGGTGCAGTGTATTTTTACTGGGGGCGGGACTGGCTTTAGTTTTACCTTCCCAGCATCAGCTGCACTGATGCTGGGAAGTTACTCTCTCTTATTCCAGTTACTCTCCAGGCTGGTACGTGCAACCCCAGTGGCAGCAGTGGTAGATTGAACTGTGCCTGGGCTGGGTTGGGAGGGGAATAATCCTACTGCATCCATGATTTTCCCTCCTGGGCACCTGCAGCAGGCAGAGCTGTGCCCTCCCACTGAGGCTGCCTCAGCCAGGAATGCTTGCAAAATCCCCGTGCTCCTTTGGTATCTCCAGACCAGGGGACATGGTGACGCTGGGTGTTGCCATGGGACAGGTGAGTCCTTGAAGGCACACACTTGTCCCACTGAGCTTGGGGCCCCTATTTGGAGATCAGCTGCAGACGACTGGAAACAAGAATGTGGCATCTCCCAGTTCAAACAAACAAACCAGAAAACTTTATTTTGAGGGATGAGGGGGCCAAACAACAGGGGTGGGTGCTCGTCTGGTCCTGCCCTGGTTTTCAGGCCGACTGTAGGGCTTTTTATCTCGCAGCTGCCGCCGCAAGACGTGCCTCACACGAATTGGCCCGGATTGGGAGCGGGGCAAGATCCAGGGGGGTATGTATGGGGCTGTTTGTTTCCTGGATGACTGAGATTCCTGGGACAGCCTCAATGCCACCTGGCTGGTGGTACCAGCACTCTGGGCTGGACCATCCTCCAACCTGCGGCGCTTTGCCAGTGGGCTCTTGGGTGCCTGAGGATCCGTGTCTCCCCGTGGGTGGCCTCGCTTCAGGCCCTGCTTTCGGCAGGGCAAGCTGCTGCTGGTGACCAGCCCCATGGCCTGGGACCACCCTGACACCTCCTGAGGGGCTGGACCATCCTCCAACCTGCGGCGCTTTGCCAGTGGGCTCTTGGGTGCCTGAGGCTCCGTGTCTCCCCGTGGGTGGCCTCGCTTCAGGCCCTGCTTTCGGCAGGGCAAGCTGCTGCTGCTGCTGGTGACCAGCCCCACGGCCTGGGACTGCCCTGACACCGCCTGAGGGGCGGTGCTGGGGCTGCTGGTCTCAGCACGCAGCAGTGGCACGCGGTTGAGCCGGATGCGTTTTCCTTTCTGGCTGCCCGAGTCTTGTGCTTGCTGTCTCCATGAACGGCGACGAGCTTGGTCCGGCCTGGCATGTCCGGAGAGGCAGCTGCCGCTCTCTGCGTCTGCCTCTGCCCGGTGACACGGTGTGCATTGGGGAGAGAGAGAGGGGGCAGGGGGAGTGAGCACCTTGTAGAGCTCAGGAAATGTCCCTGCAGCATTGTCCCCAAGGCCCTGCTGGCTGGCTAAAGGGCAGGGGAAGTGCCGGTGCCCACAGCCCAGCCTGGCTCCTCTGGCCCATGAGAGGAGGGCCTCTACTCTGGGGTGATTCTGTGGATCTCCTGTTTCCCCTTTCTGCTGCTCTTGGCCGCTCCCCCTCTGCCATCTGTGGGGAGGGAGACTTGGCTCTCACCTCGCTCCTTGCCAGGGGGACGCTTCTTAGCAGCGTTCTGCTGCACCATTGTGGGTACGGAGGAATGCCTGGACGGTCTGTGCCACAGCACTGCCGGCCTTTCTCCTCCTGACAAAGCCTTCCAATCCTTCCTTGAGTGAAGAGAGATGTCTCAGAGACACCAAAACTCGCTCAGCAGCCTTGGGCAAGCTCCCTCTCGGGATCCTGTCCTCAGCTCTGAGTGCAATGTTGATGTACAGCAACGGTTATACCTCAGGCCTCCCTGGAGATGTGCCCGTGACCTCACAATCGGTGAGTTCTGCGAGCCCCACTCCCCTCACTTGGGGACGGTGTCCTTGTGGGTGCTGTTAAATAAAAATTAAAACTGGCCAAGGGTCAGAATGTATTTCTGAATTTCTGGTTTTCTGCTTGAACTTGCACTAAACAATGCTACTTTTTTGCCCCCACAATTTCCCACAAAGTGAAGGTGGAGAAATTACTAACTTTTACCAAGATTTGGAAGTGGCTGTAGTAACAGAGATCATATAAAAAGCTAGAGACACAGAAAGCTAGTATATAAAATCAGCTGAATAGCAAGAGGGAATTGGCATACATCTAGTCTCTTCTCAGGGCTCTTTCTGAATGCTGACTTTGAACGTCACTTGCTTTGTCATAATTCATGGGTAAAGAAAAAGAATATCTGTTTGAAATTGGAAAAGGACAGAACTTGTTCTTTGGTTTTTTTTTGTTTTGTGGATTTTTTTGTTTTTTAATGTGGGCCACCAAAAGACACTAGAAAATAAAATTTTCGAACTATTGCCAGCTGAAGCAAAGTTCTGAATCAGTTAAATAAATACCCTGTAACCTATTTGCAGAAGTTCCTCTAGCATCCAAGCTGTGTAGTAATCTCCTCAGATTCTCATGTAGATTTCACAAAAATTGTCTTGACAACGTTCTCCCCAGACAGCCTTTGACAAGATCAAAAAAAGTTGACAGGCAGCAGATTCAAAACAAACTGAATCAGGTATTTCTCCACACAGTGAGAAATTTAATCTCTGCAGCTTATAGTTAGAAGATGATATGGATTCCAGGAGTTTACATGGCTTCAATAATGCAACTGTGAAAGAAAATCTCTCTCAGAGCTATTAAAATCTGACTTCAGAACTGATTCCACCTGGTTTATGTGTGGTCTTGAAGAAGATGTAAGAATTCCTTCTTGAGCACTCAATGGAGGATTCTTTGTTATAGGAGTCTTTCCTATTTTTAGGCTGTGCTTTAAGAGGTATAAATTAGAAATCTGCATTATTTACTGCCCTGTACTGTCAGCAGACTTGGTAGGAATTAATGCCAAGACAGCATGCTCTCTTAAGCTCCATGGAGCAATTTTCTTTTTGTTTTGAGACCAGTAACAGTTGTTTGGCCTCTCCGTGTTGGGTCTCTGGAAGATCACTACCAAGTTTTGGTAGTGATGGTAAACCAGGGGCTTCCAGAAGCTCCTCTGCCATGAAATTTGTTGCAGGTGACCTACACAGAGTAGTTAAAGGCATATTTCCTTAATTCTTCACAGGTCCAGTGTTCGCTAAGTGATATTTTTATAAACATTAAGAATTAAAAAAAAAAACCCCCAGATGGTGCGGAACAAATATTTATGCTATCAGATGAAATCTTGGACTTCCCAGATTGAAGAAATTTACAAGCGCTGAGTATTAAAAAGCAAGATTAGAAGAACACTGGGTGTTGGTGTGTTTCCTATAAAACAATTACATTCCTAAAATAGGTATATTCTCTGTCTTGTTCACACTTCTCTTGTTGCTGTTGAAGGACACAGAGATTTGCTTTAGCACCTGACATTGCTTTTCACGCATGGCTTGCAGCCCCAGCTAGCTGAACAAACCAGCCTGCTGTCCAAGAATTTTGCTTACTCCTCATTTCCTTCTTCAAATTGAATTAGATCCAAAGAGTGCTAGGCTTGGAAACAAAAACAGCAACTTGTTTTGAGAAGGAGTAGAACATTTGGCCCCTCTCTGCCTTGTCCTGTGTCCAGGTTTCCCCTCAGCCAGGGCTGGCAGTGAAACCATCGGTGGCCGTCCTCAGGCAGCCCTTTGGCTGGCACTGTCCTGCTGGTCATGGCACACAGGTTGTTTTTGTGCCACCTGCACACGTGCTGCGGGAGCTGCCTCTCCTGGGGCTCAGCCTTGGAGAGCTGCCTCGCAAGGAGACTTTAGATTTCCTCTCCCAACCAACTGCATTTGCCTCCGGCTGTGAGGTTTGGGGATTAGTTCTTGCTGAGTTCAAGGGAGGTGGAGTGGAAAATGGAGGCACTTTTGTGCCTCTCCATATTTTATGTTGGTTGGGGTCCTGCCTAGAACTTGATTTAGGCTAGATTCCTAGGTTTCCTCTAATTTATATGAAACAGTATGTTTTTCCAAGTGGTTATCAGTGAGGCACGAGCCACTGCACTCCTGAGCATTTGCAGCTTCCTGGGATGCCGCTGCATCCTGAAACTGAGTCTGCATTGAGGCTGGGAAGCAGAAGGGACATACATAGCACCTGTCTGTGCTGCTTACCTATATTTTCATAGCTATTGGTGTTCCTTGATAGGCCTTCATTCTGATTTTGAGTATCATGTGTTGTGAATGAAACTTTCACTGTTGACTTCTGCCTCCTTTCCTGCCACTGTTTTGTTCTTTTCCCATTTATAAGGACACAGGTGAACTAGAAATGTTGTGGTCAGGTGTGCTCTGTGGCTGCTCTGTGCTCAGAGGAGCTCTCCTGGATGTACAGCTTAGCATCTCCCTCTTTAAAGGGCTGCCCGGCTTCCTCCTGTCCCATCTCGTGGGTCCATCTTTTCATTCCCTTTTAATTTAAAATACTTCCACAATTTAATATTAAATGCTAGGTAAAAAAATCCAATGGCACTCCCAGATAGAAAAAAATATGTTGTGTGTAACCCAGAGGAGGAATTCTGCTGGCAAAGTGATGGCTTTCCACTGAAGTGGATCAAACAGGTGCTCAGTTGGATGCTGGTGCTGAAGTACTTTTCTTGTGGCTTGAGTGTCTCATGGCAACAGCCTGAGATTTTAATAGCAGAAAGAAGGGATTTCCTGCTAATTTTCCTCTGAGAACTGTCACCTGTACAATCTTTTCCAGCCTCATGTAGTCTGACCTGTAACTGCTCCAAAGCCTGGTTAATTTTTTTAATGCTTTTGAAATTTTTGGTCCCATTTGCAGAGAACAGGAGGGTGCTGGCTATTTTTTTTCAGGTGCAGTGTATTTTTACTGGGGGCGGGACTGGCTTTAGTTTTACCTTCCCAGCATCAGCTGCACTGATGCTGGGAAGTTACTCTCTCTTATTCCAGTTACTCTCCAGGCTGGTACGTGCAACCCCAGTGGCAGCAGTGGTAGATTGAACTGTGCCTGGGCTGGGTTGGGAGGGGAATAATCCTACTGCATCCATGATTTTCCCTCCTGGGCACCTGCAGCAGGCAGAGCTGTGCCCTCCCACTGAGGCTGCCTCAGCCAGGAATGCTTGCAAAATCCCCGTGCTCCTTTGGTATCTCCAGACCAGGGGACATGGTGACGCTGGGTGTTGCCATGGGACAGGTGAGTCCTTGAAGGCACACACTTGTCCCACTGAGCTTGGGGCCCCTATTTGGAGATCAGCTGCAGACGACTGGAAACAAGAATGTGGCATCTCCCAGTTCAAACAAACAAACCAGAAAACTTTATTTTGAGGGATGAGGGGGCCAAACAACAGGGGTGGGTGCTCGTCTGGTCCTGCCCTGGTTTTCAGGCCGACTGTAGGGCTTTTTATCTCGCAGCTGCCGCCGCAAGACGTGCCTCACACGAATTGGCCTGGATTGGGAGCGGGGCAAGATCCAGGGGGGTATGTATGGGGCTGTTTGTTTCCTGGATGACTGAGATTCCTGGGACAGCCTCAATGCCACCTGGCTGGTGGTACCAGCACTCTGGGCTGGACCATCCTCCAACCTGCGGCGCTTTGCCAGTGGGCTCTTGGGTGCCTGAGGATCTGTGTCTCCCCGTGGGTGGCCTCGCTTCAGGCCCTGCTTTCGGCAGGGCAAGCTGCTGCTGGTGACCAGCCCCACGGCCTGGGACCACCCTGACACCTCCTGAGGGGCTGGACCATCCTCCAACCTGCGGCGCTTTGCCAGTGGGCTCTTGGGTGCCTGAGGATCCGTGTCTCCCCATGGGTGGCCTCGCTTCAGGCCCTGCTTTCGGCAGGGCAAGCTGCTGCTGGTGACCAGCCCCACGGCCTGGGACCACCCTGACACCTCCTGAGGGGCTGGACCATCCTCCAACCTGCGGCGCTTTGCCAGTGGGCTCTTGGGTGCCTGAGGATCCGTGTCTCCCCGTGGGTGGCCTCGCTTCAGGCCCTGCTTTCGGCAGGGCAAGCTGCTGCTGCTGCTGGTGACCAGCCCCACGGCCTGGGACTGCCCTGACACCGCCTGAGGGGCGGTGCTGGGGCTGCTGGTCTCAGCACGCAGCAGTGGCATGCGGTTGAGCTGGATGCGTTTTCCTTTCTGGCTGCCCGAGTCTTGTGCTTGCTGTCTCCATGAACGGCGACGAGCTTGGTCCGGCCTGGCATGTCCGGAGAGGCAGCTGCCGCTCTCTGCGTCTGCCTCTGCCCGGTGACACGGTGTGCATTGGGGAGAGAGAGAGAGGGCAGGGGGAGTGAGCACCTTGTAGAGCTCAGGAAATGTCCCTGCAGCATTGTCCCCAAGGCCCTGCTGGCTGGCTAAAGGGCAGGGGAAGTGCCGGTGCCCACAGCCCAGCCTGGCTCCTCTGGCCCATGAGAGGAGGGCCTCTACTCTGGGGTGATTCTGTGGATCTCCTGTTTCCCCTTTCTGCTGCTCTTGGCCGCTCCCCCTCTGCCATCTGTGGGGAGGGAGACTTGGCTCTCACCTCGCTCCTTGCCAGGGGGACGCCTCTTAGCAGCGTTCTGCTGCACCATTGTGGGTACGGAGGAATGTCTGGACGGTCTGTGCCACAGCACTGCCGGCCTTTCTCCTCCTGACAAAGCCTTCCAATCCTCCTTGAGTGAAGAGAGATGTCTCAGAGACACCAAAACTCGCTCAGCAGCCTTGGGCAAGCTCCCTCTCGGGATCCTGTCCTCAGCTCTGAGTGCAATGTTGATGTACAGCAACGGTTATACCTCAGGCCTCCCTGGAGATGTGCCCGTGACCTCACAATCGGTGAGTTCTGCGAGCCCCACTCCCCTCACTTGGGGACGGTGTCCTTGTGGGTGCTGGCTGGGACTTTGTCCATGTCAGGCATGGCTGTGGTGGGAAGAGGAGAAATGGGAACAGGTCCATCAACAGGTTTATGGGCTTGAGTAGGCTCAGGTCTTACTACAGGTCATCAGTGATGATTGTTCCCCCCACCACAGCACCCAGGGGACCTTGTAAAATCTGAAGACTTTGCTTATTTTTAGGCCTCTCATGTTAAAAGAATTCCATGCTGGGCCTGTGTTACATAATTTTCTCAAAAAAATTGTCCAGTTAGACCAAGCTGAAAAGTAGTTCTTTTGCTGTGGTAGGTTTAGGAAGGAACACAGATGTCGACTAAAAATCAGTCATTCCTAAGAAAGCGTAACTGTCATTATCAAAGAATTGTGGATGTTGAATAGCTTAAATGTACAAAATAACATGAAACTAAAGTTGAAGCAGGTTATTACTTACAGTCTAATTCAGAGCCCCTTGAAGTATGTCAAAAAGAAGCTTTGACTTCAGTGCACTTTGCATCTGACTTAATTCCACAAATTGGAAACAATGTTTTGGTCAAGCTTTTTTTAATTTTTTTTAACAATTTAATATGTGTCAAAAACTCCTAAGGTTCACTACATTTGCCTATGGAGTATTTTTGATTTCCAGTGTTTTCTTATTCCCATGTTGGGTTGTTGTTGCTGGGTTTTTTGCCTTTTTTTAAATTTTATTTTCCAGTCTAAAATAAAAATCTGCTGTATTTAAGTTTTTGATCCTGTATGATAATGAAGACTAAACTATCCCATTTCAGTTACTTTTCAAAATAAATATGTGGATGAAAGTAGGTAAAATCTACTTAACAATATGATTATATTCACATGAGGGTCTGAAAAAAATAAGTACTTTTTTCTTATCTGTTAGCTCACATAATTAGTTGTTAGAGCACTCTTGGAAAAAGAGCTATGGGAGTAAAAGCAGTGGAGCTAAAAAAGTGCAGCTAATGTAAGGCAATGGTTGTAGTGCAAAGATGCCAGAGAATATAATAAAAAATATCTGTTGTGATCTAAATTTAGCATTATTAGAGTCTGGGGAAAACTATGGCTGAGAAGTCATTAGGGCAAGAACAAAGGTTAGTGCTGCAGAGAAGAGAGCTGATGCCAAGCTGAAGACACTGTTATTTACAGATGATTCAGATCTGCCTATCAGTTCAGAAAATTGCCCTCTAAAAATGGAAACCATCATCATATTAAACTTCACATGGAAACAAGAACCACAGCATGTGGACTGGCCTTTCTCCTCGTGTTGTCTATGTATAAATATCTATTTAGCAGTGGGCAACTGGGCTGCCTCTGTGTGGTGGGGATGATGGGGTAGTAGTTTGTGGAAGGTAGCTGGGACAAACTTTAGGAGAGGTAAAGGACAAGTACCCACAGCCAAAGAATATGGTCAATGAAACACTTGTGGTTTTGTCATGAAGAGTAAATTTTAAGGAATTAAACACTTGTGGTTTTACCATGAAGAGTAAATTTTCTTAGTGTAAAGTCATCTTTTTATCATAGACTGTTGAATTTTAAGCAGTGTATGTGGCTGTAATGCAGCTCTCAACGTCAAAATTTTGGAAAATTTCAGAGTATGGTATGTCTTTAGGTCCATGGTTTTCATGTGCCTTCACTTGCTATGAGGGGTTTATCCAAACCCCAGGTTCAGATAGTATCCAGCTTGTTCCAGATGTCCTGCACTTTTGTTTCATGGGCACATAGATAATAAAAAAGTTATCAGTTTCTTTATGCCTTTTAACTGTTGTTGTTAGCCAAGGACATGGTGTACATTTTTGTGAAAGCATTTTAAAACCAGATGAAATTGTTTTTAAATCAGAGGTTTTTCAGAAATATTTTCAATGATACACATTATAGCATACAATCAGTGCACTGGAATTTGGATTAACTTAAATAAGATCAAGTGAATATATCAGCAATCTTCCACAAAATAATTAAGAAGTAACTGTGTACTGCATATGACTTTTAAATATCTTTAAATATCTGATGACTATTGCAATTGTGTTGTGGTGCAGGGTTCATTTGGTTTCTTCCGTTTCCCCCTAAAGTTATAACGGTTCGGTCCTAGGGTTCCCCCCCCCCCACCCGCCCTGGCAGCCCCTCCTTTTGAGAGTGTCAGTTTTTTGTCTCCACCCCTGTTCCCCTGGTTACCCTCTGTCAATCCCTCCCTGAGTTCCTGTCCATCAGCCACTGTCCCCTTCCCTATTTCCAGAAAGTTCTCCCCTCCTCGGTGGGTGACTGGATCGGGAACAAGGGTCCCTCCCTGTCGCATTCCCTATTGGCGAGCCGGCATATTTGTCACGAGTTTGTTCCCTCCCAAGTTCTCTCTCATTGGTTGAAATGTTCTATGTTCCGTCCCTTTCTAATCGGCTGTACCCCTGCCTCATGGTCCCGACTCGGCTGGCGTTCCCTGGAGACATTAAAGCACTCTGGACTTTGCCCTGATTCGGGTCCCTCTTTTCTACTTCGCCTTCTTGCTGATCACTGCTGCCTCCTGCTGAGGCGCTGCCCGGACGCCCCCGGCGCATCTGGGCAGTGCCCCCCCGGCTGTCAGTTGCTGTGCCACAGCTCGGCCGGTGCAGCCTCCTCCCCCGCCTGGGGGAGTAGAGAAAAAACCTCGGACAGCAACTCGGCACAATTGTACTTCAACTCGGATGAAACTTTGACAGATTTCAGTGCATGTTTTGCTTTTTTTTTTGATCTGGGCCAGAACTGTAGAGAAATGGAAGTCTGACCATGTGTGCACTTTATGTGGAATGTATTGAGTGGTTGCAAACTTGTTTGAAGTCATTGTTTTGGGGAACTAAATATATTTTTTTCCGTGTGTGTGAAAGTTACAGAAGAGTTACTGTCTAACATATAAAAATTCAAAGCTAGCCCTATAAATGGGTAAGAAATCACATGTCTCTCACAGCTTTCAAGAAGTGAACCTTTCTTTGGAAAAAGAGAACCAACAATAAGCTGTGCTTTTTATTAAAATTTCTTTTTATTTAATATCTCTCTCCATGTTTGTATACAATGTGTATAATTTAGTGGATTTTGTAGTCAAAACAATTGATATTGCCCCTATTTTCCTGCAGGTTTCTCTAAATATATATCCTCTTCAATGATTTTTTCCCTTTTAATAATCTTTATTTATGGTTCACATGAAAAACCAGCCACTGGGGAGTTGGGAACATGGTTTTTATTGTCTGGATGTTGTCAGTGATGGTGCACGGAAGCATAAAGGATCTTGAATTTTGTAAACCAAGGTAATTGTGCAGGAATCTTGATAACAAATTCTTGTTTTGACTAGTAAAGGATAGGTTATTAAATTCATCGTTGTAGTATCTAAAGCTTGCTCCAAAATGGGGTAATTTTTCATCTAAGGACCACTTTGAAGTACACTCTGCATGTTTTTTTTGAAGCATCCCTTAACAACAGAAAGTTACAGCTGGGATGATGTTTCACTGCTTTTTAAATAGATCCTCTATGCAAAACCTGAGGGCTGTAGTTGAGCTGAGCCCTGTTTTGCTTGGAACTTTTTTGCCCCCACAATTTCCCACAAAGTGAAGGTGGAGAAATTATTAACTTTTACTAAGAAAGATAATAGGTCTAATGGGCTCTTGTATATTATGGATTGATCAGTATATTCAAGCTGTAAAATTTTTGTATGAAAAATTAACAAGCACAGAACCTGTAGTCTGGACTCTGGAGGATACCGAACGGTTCCAAGACTTAAAGGCTCGATTGACGAAAACCCCAGTTTTGAGTCTGCCTAATTGAAGAAAACCATTTGATCTGTTTGTTAATGTTAATGAATGGATAGCATATGGAGTGATAACCCAAGGCTGGGGGGGAAGCAGGAAGCTGGTGGCTTATCTGTCAAAATTATTGGATGTGGTTGTAAGAGGGTGGCCAGCCTCTATTCAAGCTGTGGCAGCCACAGCTACCTTATTAGAAGACACTCCAAATCCTACATTAAATGGAAGGATTTCAGTACACACATCCCATTATTTGAGGACAGTGTTAAGCCAAAAACTCCCCAGTGGCTAACACACAGCTGAATCCTGAGGTATGAAACAACCCTGATGAATGTCAAGAATCTAGAGACTGTCACCTCAAAAGGTTGAAATCCTGCTCAATTCTTAACCGGGGAACCAAAAATGGAAAATTTAGAGCATAATTGTATAGAGCTAATTGAGATGCAAACAAATGTAAGAGAAGAGCTAGAAGAAGACCCCTTACCACATGGAAGGACCCAGTATATAGATGGATCCTCCCAAACAGTAATGGGAAAATGGGCATCAGGATACGCCATTATTGAAGCAGAGGAAAACAAAGAAAAAGGGAAATTACCCTCAAATTGCTCTGCACAAACTGCGAGGTATATGCCCTAAAGAGAGTTTTTGATTTATTAGATGATATAGGTACAATCTACGTGGATTCTCAATATGCCTTTGGGATAGCTCATACCTTTGGAAAAATCTGGCCAGAGAGGGCATACCTTAACTCAAAGGGGAAAAATCTGGCACATGAAAGTCTGATAGGGAAGCACTTGAATCCCTCAGAGGACCAAAAGAAATTGCCACAGCCCATATTAAAGGCTACTAAAAAGGGGATACCCCTGAAATCCAAGGAAACAAATTAGCAGACCGGGCAGCCAAAAAAGCAGCCTTTGAAATGCTGGACTCAGTCATAGTCCTAAGGGTAAAAAAAGACCAGGGGAAAATAAAGGAAGAGGGGGTTCCAGTTTTCAAGGACAAGGAGCTAAAAGAAATAGAGCAAATGGGAGCAGTAAAAACAGGGGATGGAAAGTGCTGGACCCCAGATGGATGATAAATATTCAACTGAATAATAACCAGGAAAGTGATGGAAGAGATATACCAATTAACTCACTGGGGAACACAATGAATATATGATCATTTCCTGAAATATTGCATGGGGACAGGAATATATGAAATGGCCAGATCCATCACAGGAGAATGTCTAACCTGCCAAAAAGTCAACAAAAAGGTAATGTGAAAAACAACTCCAGGAGGGAGGAAATTAGCCATAAGACCTTTCCAGAGTATTCAGGTTGATTTTACTGAATTAACTCCAGCCCCAGGGTATAAACACCTATTGGTCATAGTTAACCACCTAACCCACTGGGCTGAAGTGTTCCCCACAAGAAACTCAAACTGTGACAAAAGTTCTCTTGGAAGAAATTCTTCTGAGATATGGGCTAGTAAATCTTATTGATTTGGACTGTGGCCCCCACTTTACATCCAGTGTTCTGCAACAAGTCATCAGGGCCCTGGGAATAAAGTGGGAGTTACACACCCCTTGGCACTCTCAGAGTTCTGGGAAGGGCGAGAGGGTGAATCAAACCTTAAAGCATATCTTAACAAAATTGGTCTTAGAAACCCAATAGAACTGGGTCAAATGTTTACATCTAGCCCTATTACAAATAAGAACAAGAGCCAGAACAGATCTAGGGGTCTCTCCTTATGAAATGCTGCTTGGGCTGCCTTTCTTGCTTACCCTGTACAGTACCAGGGAACATCTAGAAGGGGGCATGACAATGCAAAAATACTTAGAAACAGTAACAGCAACCCTGGAAGAACTAAGGGAAAAGGGACACCTTCCCCAAACTTCCCCACTGAACTGTAAAATACGTAGTATTAACCCAGGAGACTGGGTATTGATTAAATCCTGGAAAACCTCTCCACTCACTGCTCGCTTTGAGGGCCCCTTCCAGGTGCTGCTTACAACAAACACCGCAGGAAGAACAAAGGAGCGGGGGTGGACACATGCAAGTCCAGTGAAGGGTCCAGTACAACCCCCAAATGAGGCAAGCAAATGGGCTATAGGCAGCAGAGACAATAAAGACTTGAAATTGGTCCTGAGGAAAACAGCAAAAGAAGCGCAACCCTGAACACAACCCCCCACGGGAAGCATCTACATTGTTATCCTTAAATCCTTAAAGCTTGTTAATGTTTGTTATAGTACAAGGTCAAGTTTTGTTCAGCTAAGAATGACAATCAAAATAAGATCTCAGTTTCTGGTACTGTTCCATAGAGCACTCTCCTTGCAACCCTAATTGGGACCAAATTGAAGAAAGGGAGTCGGTACAATAAAGGTCATGGCAGAATGTCTCCAGAAGAAGGGAAAACCAGAAGTGGGAGGCAAGACTGGATTGGGAACTACCTCCAGGAAATACTCTCTGGGCACCGAGAAAACCCCTGTGGTTCGAGAGGTGAGGAGGCCAGCCCGTACCAGACTCCCACTCGTAGCAATGCTACTACTCACCCACTTTGGAGGAAGTGGAGGAAACACTTGTGAGAAGTGTTACTATCCCTTGTATAGAGGAGATACAGTACGTGTACTCATCAGAGTACACACAGACATGAATCCCAAATGCATCGATCACTCCCAGTTAACAACCTGTAAAGAAGAAAATAAATTATATGGGCTGGCTAAAAATATTGCAAACCCAAGCCAGAGGATGTCAGGAGAGTGCCCTGTGAAAGAAAGATGGGTATGCTTTGAACAAGGAAGTGAAACCACAAGGAAAGTGATACATTCAAAGAGAAAGAAGTGCAATTGAAAAGACAAAGGGATAGAGAGGGACAAATATACAGAAAGAATCTTTTTTATCAATATGGTACAAAAGAATTTAATTTGACTCATTGTTGAGTGTGCAGGGGGACACACTTAAGTGAAATTTGGCCATGGGACAGTATCAGTTTAGGTCCCCTAGACATTTTTAAATGGATTACATCAAGAAAAAGCACAGTGGTACCCAAAAGAAGGGAAGGTGAGTGGAAGCTTAAATCAACAACAACAGAGGAAGAGTTCAATAACATTAAAAAGTGTGTGCTGGATTGGCACGGCTAACAAATCAGCCATGGCATTGCCTTCTGCTAAAAAATCTGGAAGAGAAGAATGTGAACGAATGTGCATTACAAAGTAAAGTTCTTGTTGAATGGAAAGAAGTAGGATTAACTTTTTAAGCAAACCGTATAACTGATCATCAGAAACTTCTTTCAGCAGAGATCCTTCTGCTCTTTCCACCACACCTGCAACCACCACCACCACACCTGTAAATTGAATCCGTTACTAAATTAAAAGGAAATGTGAATTTTGAAAAGACCCGTACAACTGCTGCTAACTCTGTAATCTGTGCAGAACCATCTACTTCCTCGGTATCTGATTCCCATTTTTTTGTCTCTGAATTTTGCCAAGCAATCACAGACCTTTTAGACTTCCCAGAACCGTCTGTAAAAAATGTGATTGCCTCGAGGGGTGCATTATTTCTTAAAGGCTTATGAATTAATTTTAAAGATGAACTTAATAGCTCATGTTTGGGACAATTGACTGAAATTTTTCCTGCAAAATTTTCCAAAGCAAATTGCATGACTTCTGAATTTTGAATTAACCATTCTAAATAGATGGATGTGACAGGCAGAAAGATTTCTGCAAAATCTTTTCCTGCAAGTGAAAGCATTCGAGATCTAGCCTTGATAATCAATTGTGAAATAATTTCAGGGCAAGTTGTTATAGTTTTACCCAATTGACGAGACAGGAAAACCCACTCTAAGATTATCAGATGGTCCTTCTTCTCTAGATCCCACTGGAATATTAAACCATGAAGCTATGGACTCTCTCCTAGAACTGCAAACAAAAAAGACAGGTTAGGATTATACCGATGAGCCTGGCACATCTGGATGGCTCTCATCACTTTGTCCAAAGCATTTTGAGTTTCTTTGTTGAATTCTCGCGGTGAGTTTAAAGCTGTGTCTCCTCTCAACAAGTCTGCCAGAGGAGCCAAGTCCTGATTTGAAAGGCCTAGTAGTGGACGAAGCCAGTTCAGAGTCCCCACGAGCTGCTGCACTTCATTCCATGTCTTTGGATTTGTCCTTAGCTGGAGTGGCTGCGGGGTTACCGTTTGTTCTGTCATCCTCTATCCTAAATATTTCCAGGGAGGAAGTGTCTGTATTTTTTCCTTTGCTACAGCGAGTCCTGCTTTCTCCACTGCTGAGATGACCTGATCTGTTGTCTCTTGCATTGATGCTTGGTCCTTGGCTGCTACTAAAATATCTTCCATGTAATGTAATATGAGAGAATTTGGATATTGTGCACGAACTGAGGAAAGTATTTTTGCAACATACCCCTGGCATATACTCGGGGAATTTCTCATTCCTTCTGGTAGAGAAAGCCAATGATATCTTTTCAAGGGTGCTTGCTGATTTATGGATGGGATGGAAAATGCAAATCTTGGTGCATCATCTGGATGCAAGGGAATATTGAAAAAACAGTCTTTTAAATCAATAACACTTAACTTCCAATCTTTTGGAATCATAACAGGAGAGGGTAAACCTGGTTGTAAAGAACCCATTTCTTGAATCACTTCATTAACTTTTCTGAGATCCTGCAACAACCTCCACTTCCCACTGTTTGGCTTTTTGATTACAAAACCTGGGGTGTTCCAGGGACTAGTAGTTGGAGTTAAGTGACCTTTGTTTAACTGTTCCTGTACCAACTGCTCTAAAGCAGCAAGTTTCTCTTTGGGTAAGGGCCACTGGCTGACCCAGACGGGTGTATTAGATGTCCATGTCAGTTTTAAAGTGTTATGTCCATCAACAGCTTTTGTTAAAATCCAGTTTCTAACCTCACACCCCATTGCGACAAAATGTCCCGGCCCCAAAGAACAAAATCAGCTCCTACAACGAATGGTCTTGTGGTGGCAACACGACCTGCAGGCCCCTCAAATGTGCCTGAGTGGGAGCTTCGAAAGCTCTCACAGTGACCACCAATAGCTGCCAGCTGAGCCAGCGCAGGCACCGTGGCCCAGTCCTGTGGCCATTCCGGTGTCAGATGCCGTCTGCTCCGGGATCTGTCAGGCCACTGAGGGTGATGGCTGCCCGAGGGGCTGCAGCACACAGGTGAGCTGAGGCCGCCCGCGGCTGATGAGCCTGGTCCAGGCCATGGCAGCTGTGCTGTTCTGGGACTCTGGTAGGAGGAAAGCTTGTGCTGTGGTCAGTCCTTTGGGTAAAAAGCATGGAGGGCCTGGACACAAAGCTAAGACTGTAATTTCCTGTGAACAGGTGACAGAGAGCACAGCTGGAATGACATAAAAACCTTCTGCATGGGATCTGCTCACTCCCACGATGAGGAACTGACGTGGTTGTGGTTCAGGCCCCAGCTGTCCTGTGGGCGCTGTGTGAGCAATGGCATTGGTCAGCACCACTGGCTGGGCTGGGGACAGCTCCAGTCTGGCACCTGGGGACATTGTGGTCGGCAGTCCTGCACAGACGTGCTGCAGCTCTGACCGTGGTGGCCTGTGGTGCTCTCTGCCCCTGGTGCAGGGTTCCTGTGTCATGGCAGCCACTGCCCCGTGCCGGGCTGCACGTTTCCCGGCAGATGGCACGGACAGCCCTGTGCTGAGTGACAGCTGTTAGCACGTGACAGAAACCTCTGCACCCACTGTTTCTGGGCAGTGGCCTTCTGCGGGCCCCAGGACATCCCCTTTGAAATGACCTCTCTGGCCACACGAATGGCACGTGTCCCTTGGAGTCTGCTGGTTTTCAATTGCACCTCTGAATGCTCTTAGAGCCTCTGCTAGGGCTTGTGTTTGCATTTCTGCTGCGTTTTCCTGCTGCTTTGGGGTGTTTTCCTGAGCTGCTGTGATGGCACTGGCCAGCACCTCTGCCTGCATGGCTGCTGCAGGCTCAGGGGTGCCCAGGCGGTTCAAGCATCCACGAGCTGGGTCAGGCTGGGCTCAGGACCCTGTGGCAATGCACCTAACACTTTTTTGCAGCTCGGGTTTGCATTAGAAATTGCGAGCCATTTTAATAACTCTTGTCTGGCTCCGTCTATTGGAATCTGCTTTTCCAATGCTATTTTCAAACGGTCCAAAAACTTAATATAAGGCTCATCTATTCTGTGTTTTATTTCTGTGAAATCTAGTTCTGGTTTGTTGCCATCAGGAACCTGTAACAAAGCTGTTTTTGCTGCTTCTTTGATATCCTGTAATACTTGTTTATTGAGAGTCCGGGCTTGTGTTTGAGGATCTGTATGAGCTCCTCCACCTGAGCTGATATATAGTCAAATTTGCAGTGGCTGGAGTTCCTGCATAACCTCCTAAAAGGTCATTTAACAAATGTTTCCATGCCAGTTCCCACAGAGAAAATTCTCTTGGGGACAGCAGGGATGTGCAAAGCTGCTTTAAATTGTGTGGAGTAAATACATTTGCTGTAAAGGTGGCTTGTAAAAGACTTCTGAAATATGCAAAATCGCTACCATACAAACGAGAGGCTCTGCAAATCTCTTTTAACTCAGCAAAACTGATCTGCTGCCAGCTCCCTCTCGGTGCAGGACCTGCTGTGCACCTCACAGGAAAAACTTTTAACTTTGATGCAATTCCCCACTCTCCTTCCTGAACTGCATCCTTTCTTATCCTCTGCCAGGTATCTGTGAGTCCTCGTGTGTTAAACTCTTCCTTAGATTATTTGGAATTACATTGTGGAGCATAGGAATAATTCATTTTTTGTTCTGGCAAGGTGTCTGACATGGGCGCCGCCATCTTGGACAGGGTGACTTCCGGGGCTCACATCCGGTTCCCACGCTCGGCGGGGAGGGGGCGTGCCCTCCCGGGCTGTGGGCGGGGAGCAGGGGCGGGGACACTGCCTGGCCTCCGCCCACAAAAGGGGCGTGTCCCTGCTCTGATGGGCAGGAGCTCAGGGAGGAGCCACCCAGGGACTGCTGGGAGCCCGGGGAGGAGGGCGAGCCACGCCCATGAAGGGCGGGGCTGGGCCGGGGCCATCATGGCGTCTGCCATGAGCTCCTCTGTTCTCAGAGTGGGCACAATCGGCTCGGCTTTTTTCCATTGTACTGCCAAAATTCACCGATTTTGAGCACCAAAGGGAGCTTTTCAGAGGGAATACAGAGGACTTAGGTATGGCAGGGATTGTGAAAGATGTGGTTTGCAGAGGAGCCTGGCCAGGGCTGGTCTGCTCCCCTCTCTCCCGGGACGGGGGTGGGGAAGGGGGAGGGCGGCTAGCCTGGCCACCTCCCGGCCACTCCTCTGGGGTTTCTGGTTCTCAAGTGGAATAAGGGAAGGCTTCTGGGTCCCCTCAGAACTCCTCTTTCTCCTCTCCTCCCGGTCCTGCTGTTGCTGCCTGCATTCTGCCCTGTCCCTGATCTTTGCTTGCTTGTGTGCATTCTTTGCTTGCTTTGCACTTTCCATTGTTACAAATTTTAAGACCGTCCTGAATATTGGACGCAGCTTTAAGTTGGACTTCTTATTCTTTTCCATGTTATGTAATTTCAGTCCAACCGAATCCCGGAATTCTGGATCGAGTTTCTGAGACATGTCTGAGTTTGGGAACTCTGTTAAGACCCATTTTACAAGCTTTTTAAACTGTTTGTTGTCAAACTGAATATCTTGAATTTCTAACTTATAATTGAAATATGAAAAAAAAATCCTGCTCAGCTAAAGACAACCAATTTCCCATGGTGGCACTCACCAGAGTTTTCCAGTTGTGCTTCTTGGTATGAAATTCCTCCCCGGTCCTGGGTCACAACAGTGACAAATCAGCTGAGCTGAGCGGCAGAGTCCTCTGAGGCTGCGGTGCTGCTCCAGTCCCGTCTCTGATTACAGCCTCCTCTTCACCAGTATGAGGCTTTGATTCCAGATTCCCTCTCAATCTCAAATGCCTTCTTCTGGGTTTTCTATTTTAAAGCGACAAAAAACTCAGGTGCAGGCCTGCTCCCCCAAAACACGCAAATATCAAGTAAAAATGTCCTATTTTGATGGAGGTAATCAAAAAATCCCTAGACCATCTTCCTCAATAGGAGAAATACTGTCCGGGCGCCACGTGCTGGGTTCTTTTTTCTCGGGCCGGGTGTTATAAACCTTCAAAAAGGGAACCCAGCACACCCAAGGATAGCTCAGCTATTACCTTTGGAGGCAAATAATGAGCAGGATGGCTTCTGCTGCAGTGTTAGAAACAAAAAGGTTTAATAAAAGGCAAAATGACAAACAGAAAATCCGATCCAGGTACAGCAGTCTGCCACTGGTATAAACACCTTCACAAAAGCCTCGTGGTCCTTTTGTCCTCCTCTTTTCTACTTGATGGGCCAGGCAGGACCTTTTCGCTTCTATCCAATTAGGTGACCCCAAGGTTTTAGTGAAGCCTCTGGGGTCTTATGAGGTGGCTTTTCACCTGATAGTTGGGAGAAACTTCTGGGCTTTTTTACTTTTTTGGGGGACAAAGGCTAGCTTTGCCACTCTGTCATTAGGGGGGCACTCTCCTACACCTCCCCACTGGGGAACAGCTCCATCTGATCCAGCTGTCCCTCTTCCTTTCTCCAGAAATGAAAGGAGAGCCTGTGCAGAAGGAAGCATTTCCCAGAGGAAGCAGTGCTTCCATGCCAGCCTCTGCTGCAGGAAGGGAGGCGATGCCAGGCACAGGCACAGGAGGTAATTGCTGTGCCTCTGGGCCTGAGCCCTGCTGAGGCTTGAGCTGCCCTCTCTGCTGCTTGGCAGTGCGGGCACACAGCATTACCTGACCCCCTTGCAGTGCTCGGTTCCCTATACAAGGGGATCCCAGCACACCATGGAACGCTTCCCATCTGTGCTCCTTTCTAGATTGGGATCGTGACTTGCATCATTTGGAAATGCTGGTAAACCATGGTTTAAGGATCTTGGAGCTTGATGATGGTAGGTTGTCAGCAACCCTTTCCTAACAGAGTAATCACTGTCCAAGTGTAATCGTTGTCCAGAGGAATATTCCTCTGTCATTTCCCTTGAGATCCTCTGAAGTTTGATGGATTCTGGAAATCCTGGCCTCAAAGTTTCTACTATTGTGCCCAACAGTGATCACGCAGGATCGCTGTCAGTGAGAGAAGGGAGCATTTAGCTTTCAGCCTTCCTCCTGTGTGCAATGCCAGTGTGTCCTTCCATGTGCTCTGTGCAGCCAGGGAGAAGGGCAGAGAGGGAAGGGGCCGGGCCCAGGGCTGTGCCCCGGGGCTGAGCCTTTGGCAGCTCCTTTGCCAGCCCCAGGGAGCCCGAGCTGCTCCTGTTGCCACTGCCAAGCCCTGGCCCTGCCCGGGGCTGGCTTTAGAGCTGCTGGCAGCTCCAGGGAGTCCTTTCTGCCCCGACTGCCCTGCAAGGGGCTCCTTCCATCCCAGTGTGGGGCCACTGCAGGCACGAGGTCCCCCTGCCCCTGCTCCTGAGTGGGAGGCAGAGCTGAGGGAGTGCCTTGGAGGGCAGCAAACACCCAGGTGCCCTCACTGCCACTCGGGCCTGAAGGAGAATCTTCATCAGGGTCACAGGAGCTGTTGTGTCCTGGCTTTCTTTGCAGCTGAAGTTGATGAAGATGATGCTGTTGATGAAGATGATCGGGATTCCCAGCCCATACCCATTACTGAGCCTCTGGGAGATGCTGAGGGTAGGTAAAGACTTTCCTCCGTGGGAGAGCTGACAGCTCAGAGCCCAAAGCTGGGCCAGGGAGGCAGCGCTGCAGGTGCCAGCACAGAACCAGGCACGTGTGTGCCCTCACCCTGCACGATCCCCTCACCGCTCCTGCGGCTCAGTGGTGCCCGTGCAGATCAGCAGAGATGGCAGAAGCTTCTGTGGCTGTTGAGTTACAGGTGTGTCTGCAGGGAGGACTTCTCCTGCTCCTTTGCTGATCCCTACACAGAAGCCTGGCTCCCATCGCAGAGGTGAGTAGTGTGTCCCTGCTGACCCCACAGGCTGAGCACTGGTTTTGTGGGATCCATTCCTGGGAAATGGAACTATTTCACTTCAGGTCCCCTGAGAATGGAGAACAAACTTAGAGGAGACACTAAGTCCTGGAGGCATCCAAACACATGGAGGAGATGCCGAGTGATCTGGAGAGACGCCATGGTGGGTGCATTTCCCTCATGCTTCCCCTGGGACTCAGCAGCCGGGGCCTTTGGCTGCACATCTGGACACGCCGTGCCCGGAACAGCGGGAAGGGATCCATGGCAGCCTCGCTGCCCCGCTGCTGCTGCTGCTGCTGCTTTGACACCCTGCAGGGCTGTTTCCCAACCTGGCCTGGCTGTAGCCTTTTCCCAGCCCCTGCAGGAAGGCATTGGGCATTAGCTGACAGGCAGCCCAAACTGCACCATGTGCCTGAGATCCCCTGAAATTTCATAGTCTCCAGGATGATCACTAAGGGTGGGTATTATGATGAAGATGGGCCCTGGTCTACCCAGAAAATTGTGTGGATTCCTGATCCTTAACCATGACTTTCACAAGTACTGGCTGCTGAAGATGCCACCTCCCCAGTGGGGAACAGCCCCACCTGATCCAGCCGTCCCTCTTCCTTTCTCCAGAAGTGGATGGAGAGGCAGGGCAGAAGGAAGAATTTCCCAGGAGAAGCAGTGGCTCCATGCTAGCCTCTGCTGCAGGAAGGGAGGCCATGCCAGGCACAGGCCCAGGAGGTAATTGCTGTGCCTCTGGGCCTGAGCCCTGCTGAGGCTTGAGCTGCCCTCTCTGCTGCTTGGCAGTGCAGGCACAGCCTGGACTAGAGCGGCACAGCCCAGGGGAATTATCCCGAGCAGGCTCAGGGCACTGAGCAGTCCTGCTGGGGTCCCTCCATGGGAGACATGTCCTGAAACCTGGCAGCGACTGCACGGGGTGCTCACGGTGGGGAAAGGACAGAGGGGGAGAGCAAGGCTCCAGTGTGTCCTGAGAGGGCCTGGCTGTTTGCCCTTGGGATCTGGGAGCTGTCCCAGCAGAAGGATGGCAGGAGGGACAGAGGGAGGGAGGGATGGATAGCTGTGGCACTGCCTGCTGCAGTTTTCCCCCATGCTTTAGGGAGGATTTCTTCTGTGTGTGAGGGAGAGAGCCACAGGGCCCTACACTGCTCCAGCCACCCCAACAAGGAATGTTGCTGAGGGCAGGGAAAGAGTGTGGAGAGTGATCAGGAGCCAGCCCAGAGCTCCCCAGGCCCCTGTGCAGCTTTGGCCATGTCTATTCACATCTGGCTCCCACGGCCTTACCCAACCCCCTTGCAGTGCCCAGTTCCCTGTGGCAGAAGGGGATCCCAGCACACCCTGGAAAATGTTCTCATCTGTGCTCCATTCTAGATGAGGTGTCTGGGAAGGCTTCTCCATCAGCTTGGATGAAGAAAGTTTTGAAGCCCTTGGAGCCTCCTGCAGGTATGTTCTCAGTGTGCCACCAAGGAAGAATTGTAGACAAGCGGGCAGGCACCAGGTGACAGAAGCTTCTGTGGCTGTTGTGTTACAGATGTGTCTACAGGGAAGACTTCTCCAGCTTCTCCAGCTGCTACCTTGGATGCTGCACTCAAGCCCAGCTCCCGTCACAGGGGTGAGTAGTGTGTCCCTGCTGACCCCACAGGCTGAACCCTACTTTTCTGGGATCCATTCCTGGGAAATGGAAATATTTTTCTCTAAGGTGCTCCAACAGGGAAAATCCAAGATACAACAGATAAGATATCCCTGGAACCATCCAAACAGATGAGGCAAGAGCTGAAGGAACTCCTGCAGACAAGACAAGGTGGGTGCATTTCCCTCATGCTTCCCCTGGGAGTCAGCAGCTGGGAGCTTTGGCTGCACATCTGGACACGCCGTGCCCGGCACAGCAGGAAGGGATCCCTGGCAGCCTTGCTGCCCCGCTGCTGCTTTCACGCCCTGCAGGGCTGTTTCCCAGCCTGGCCTGGCTGCAGCTTCTGCCCAGGCTCTGTATGAAGTTATTTGGCATCAGCTGACAGGCATCCCAAACTGTAACACACCCTGAGATCCCCCACAATATCCAGCCCTGCAGATTAGGAATAGGGTGTCTGTTTGGAGGTAGAAGTGCTCTCATCATGCCACTGTAACCTGGCCATTTTCCTGCTCCATAAATTTCACAAATATTACCTCTGATGCCACCACCCAATTGGGAACAGCTCCATCTGATGCAGCTGTCTCCCTTCCTTTGTCAAGAGATGGACATAGTGCTTCAGTGGAAGGTGGCATTTCTTGAAGGAAGCACTCCATCTTCGGTGCCAGCCCCTGCTGCCGGAAAGAAGGCAAAGCCAGACACGGGCACAGGCACAGCAGGTAATTGCTGTGCCGGGCTCAGGCCTGGCCGGGGCTGTGTGGCAGCAGCTCTTCCCCCAGGGCCTGCCCTTGCCCAGCCCGGCAGCAGCCAAAGCTGGAGGCGCCTCGGCTT
This sequence comes from Passer domesticus, assembly GCF_036417665.1. Lineage (NCBI taxonomy): Eukaryota > Metazoa > Chordata > Aves > Passeriformes > Passeridae > Passer > Passer domesticus. The sequence goes on along the minus strand of NC_087482.1, from coordinate 4,655,651 downwards.
CCAGGCCTCTGGAGCTGGTTCAGAGCCCCGGGGAAACGGGACTGGTGCAGCAACGTCCCTGGCGCTGCAGCTGCTGCGGAGCTGGCCCTGAGTGCCCAGAGGCCCAAGGCACAGGAGCAGCCCCGAGCGGGAGCCCTGCCGCCAGCCCAGGGCCAGAGCCAGCCCTGGCTCTCGACTGGGCAGGGGCTGCGCTGGGTCCTGACAGGGCCTGACCCTGTCCCCTGGGGCTGGGGGAGCTGTCACGGGGCAGGGAGGGCCAGGGCTGGCAGTGGCTGCTCAGGGATGGCTTTGGCCCGTGTCCCTGGCAGCAGCCACTGCCCAAGCAGCTGCGCTGCCCCCGGGCTCTCCTCCCGGCCTGCTGGGCTTTGTTGGCTGGCACAGCCTGTGCCAAGGGCCGGCAAGGTGCCTGCAGGCCCCAGCTCTGGGGGAAACAGAGAACGTCCTGCCCGTATCCAACGTGCTGCCAGCTCAGCAGTGCAGCACAGCACGGGCTCACACTGCCCATTGCTCCCACAGATGCAGCCGGCACCACAAGACCTGTTCCCAATGCCCAGGGTGGCCTCGGAAGGGGTTTCTGTCAGGGAGCAAGCTGCTGGCCAAGGTTAATGGCAGGCCTGCTTCTTTCGGAGATTATCATTATTTTATGCTGTGTCTGAATTTGGAGTTACTGGATGAGAAAATAGTGTTTTCGACACCTTTCCCAGGAATAGGTTCTTATGAAAACCTAATGCAGAGAGGAAACATTCCCAGAGAGCCTGGGGTCGAGTTGTTGCCAGTCCATGATTGTCCAAATAACTCTGCTGAGGGTTCTGCTGCTGCTGATTTCATTCGTTGGCCTCTCAATTGCGGGGCTGGCTCCCACTGAGGCTGCCTGGCCAAGAGCAGCCCCAGGGGCACAGGGCAGAGGCAGAGGGAGGTGGGGAGGAGAAAGAGCAGGGCCGAGGTTGCCCTTGAAAGGCAGAGGCGCTCTGGGGCCCGCTCCTGGCCAGGGACCCTGCCCAGAGCCGTGCCCTGCTGGCCGGGGCCTTGAGGGGCAGCTGTCCAGCTGGGCCCAGCTGTGCCAGCAGCTCCAGCCGTGCTGGGGAGCCTTGCCAGCTCTGGGCCCTGCTGTGCACGAGGGTCCCTGTGTGCCACTGGCAGCTGGGGCCTCAGCCACCTCCTCTCTTCACAGGAGCACCTCTGGACAGGAGTTGGAAGACGGTGGCTGCACCTCACACCCAGACAGCGTGAGCTGCTCCTCCCACAGTAATAACGGCCTGGACAGCCCTCTCAACTGTTCTGTGAAGGGAACCCAAGAACAGCCATCTACAAGGAAACCTCCTACTACCCTGTAGATCCCACTGCCGCCTGCTCTCCCCATGGGTCTCCCCAAGATGCCTTCATCCCTTTTTTGATCTCCCTGCATCCCATCCCAGCCAATTCTCAAGGTCTTCTGGAGACCCCAGGCCCAGCCGAGCACCCTCCAGCCCATCCTGAGACCAACACATCCCTGCCTCTGCCCCTGAGCTCCCTGGCCTTGCCCTCTAAACAACACTGGAGTTAAGCCCTGCTGCCCCACCAGGGTAGGCGATGGCCCCTTCTTCTGTTGCACTACAGAGATGGAGCTGCCACCCCAGTGTCTGGGTGGTAGCAGCAGCAAAGCCCACCCGGCACCAGCACTGGCTGAGCTCCGTGCCCAGGGGCAGCTGGGGATGGCCACGGTGTGGGCAGGCAGGAGCCAGGCAGGGGCGGCTGTGCCCAGCGGCAGTGTCTCGATGGGCTGGGGGAGCCCGGGGGCAGGCAGCAGTGTGGGGCTCCTGAGAACAAGCGACCCTATTTTGTCTTTGTTTTTCATTTTTAGAAATTTGTCTTTAAAAAAATATTTTAAATATTTTTTTTACTGTAGAGAGACATCCCTAAATATTTATTCCCGTGTAGTGCAGTAGTTAAGGACTTTACAAAGTAATTTTAGAATCCCGAAAAGGCAACCGTATTTTTTCTGGACTTCTAATTTTTAGAAATATTTAGAAATATTTCTTGCTGAGACAATTCAGCACATAGTTCGTCCCTTTTTCTAGAATACATTTCTATGTTGGAAAGTAGTTTTGCAGAAAATAATTTACCAATATACAATAAAATATAAAGTGGCATTTCAGTGGTACTCTTTACTCTGTGAAGAACTAAGACACGCTAAGACAGCCAGCCTGCTGCAGAGGCAAAGATCTTTTCCCACGGGAACTTTATATCTAGTCACAACCAAGGCACATAAAACCTTTTCCCAGATATTTCCTGGGATTCTTGACCAGCTCACCTCTTAGTTTTCAGAGGCAAACTTTGAGCACAGTGGGAATCTCTTCAAGTCACCATCTTTGCTTCTGCAAGAACTGCCTAAGTTCGAGAGCAGGGGCTTCTCTCAGCTTCCTGCTGCCCCCGGGCTCTCCTCCCGGCCTGCTGGGCTTTGCTGGCTGGCACAGCCTGTGCCAAGGGCCGGCAAGGTGCCTGCAGGCCCCAGCTCTGGGGGAAACAGAGAACGTCCTGCCCGTATCCACCGTGCTGCCAGCTCAGCAGTGCAGCACAGCACGGGCTCACGCTCCCCATTGCTCCCACAGATGCAGGTGGCAAAACAACACGTCTTCCCGATTCCCAGAAGGGAATTGGTTTCTGCCAGGGAACACACTGCTGGCTAGAGTTAATGACAAGCCTGGCTTTTCTATGGCATGCAGGGCATTGGGGGACCCCTGTAAGGATGGCACTTGGCCGGGGTCCCTCATGAGGCACATGAGCTGGAGGGGGGGTTTTGTAGGTGTTGGGTTTTGCAGGAAGGCATGCAGGGCTTTGCGTCCTTTGTAGAGTGGTGCACGGGGCTGGGGTTCCTCGTGAGGTTCTCAGGGGATTTGAGATCTCTTCTGTGGCGTACAGGGGACTGGAGACATCTGTAAGGCTGGCAGGGGCTTGAGTTCCTCGTGATTAACATGGCGGTTTAGTGCTTGCCGTCAAGGCCTGGAGAGGAGCTGAGTCCTTCCTAAGGTGGGCAGGAGGCTGGGCTCATTTGTGAGGCACACGAGGCTGCCCTGGGGTCTCTGCATTGGTGTGCATGGATTCTCTGTGAGGCACACAGGGATATTTTGGGGTCTCTGCTGAGGGGTGCAGGGATCCCTCAGGAGGCAGAAAGGAGTCTTGATGGTCTCTACTAAGGTGTGCAGGGATCCCTCATGAGATGTGCAGTGGGGTTTTTCATCTCCTCAGCGCAGGAAAGGGCCACTCTGGGTGGAGGCTGTGCAAAGTGGGCAGAAAGCTTCCTGCCAAGCCTTGCGGCTGGCAGGCTGGCGGAGCCCATCCTTGGGGGTCGGGCGGGGCCTCTGGAGCCGCCGCGCCCTTGTCGGGCAGGTCCCGGCCCCGGCGGGGAAGGGCCGCGGCCCCGGGCTCCGGCGGCGCTGCCGAGCAGCGGCGGAGGCACAACAAGGGCCCCGCTCCGGCCTGGCCCTGTGCTGCAGCCGAGCACAGGGACAGCCACGGCCGCTCCCTGCGCCACAGGCGGCACCGGGGCTGCAGCTGAGGCCGTGCCTGCTGCCACTGAGGAAGGAGCTCCCTGCAATGCCGAGTTCCTAAAGCACGTGGGCAATCCAGCACGGCATGGAAACGCTTCTGAACTGTGCTCCCATGGGTACTGGGATCGAGAGATGGATTGACTGGAAGTCCTTGCCAGTCACAGTGTGAAGATCATGCTGCATGCTGGAGGCAGCTTCTCCATGTCCCTTTCCTGAGAGAACAATCACGCATTAGCAATTGTGGCCAAGAGCAGCCCCAGGGGCACGGGGCAGAGGCAGAGGGAGGTGGGGAGGAGAAAGAGCAGGGCCGAGGTTGCCCTTGAAAGGCAGAGGCGCTCTGGGGCCCGCTCCTGGCCAGGGACCCTGCCCAGAGCCGTGCCCTGCTGGCCGGGGCCTTGAGGGGCAGCTGTCCAGCTGGGCCCAGCTGTGCCAGCAGCTCCAGCCGTGCTGGGGAGCCTTGCCAGCTCTGGGCCCTGCTGTGCACGAGGGTCCCTGTGTGCCACTGGCAGCTGGGGCCTCAGCCACCTCCTCTCTCCACAGGAGCATCTCTGCAGCTTCACAAGATCGGCCAAAGATTTCCATCAGGGAGACCTGTACCTGTACCTGCGCCTCTCATCAGCCATCCCCAAGCCATGTCCAACATCCCTGCCACAGCTGCATTTTCAGCTTGTTGCTAGGGACATACTGCCACCACCCTGAACAGGAGCCTCTGTCCCCAAAGTGCTGGCCCTGGTGTCTTTTGCAGTGAGCAAGGGAGTGAGGGAAGCCATGACAAACATTAGCAATGTCCGTTGCTTTTACTGTGGCCAACTTGGACATTTCCAGAAAGACTGTCCTCACCTTCCTGTTGGGCAATTTATTAACTATGTTCCACCTCCTAGGCCTCCTCCTTTCCAACAGCCCTATCAGCCCACATACAACTTTCAGCAGCAATATTATCAGCCAATCCAGGGAAACGCTTGGCAGAGCGCGGGGCCACGCCGCGGGACAACAGCAAATTACCGGCCTTGCCTGCAAAGCCCACCTCAGCTGCCAGCCATCCAGGAGTCCCCCGCCCCAACAGGCTCCTCGCAGAGGACCGCAGTCATGCGGACGGACTCCGGTTCTTCCGCAGAACCCGGAACTTTCCCCCAAGCCTCCGACCAGTGTTAGTAAGTTCTGTCCATCTACTTTTCCCTGACGAAGATCTAGTTTGAGTTCCAGCTGGGTACCTTGAGCCCCCTTTCCACCCTCAACCAACTACAGTCCTGCTGTTTGGGGACAGTGAACACACTCCAGATCAGGTAAGTATATTACCAGAAGGTGTGACTGTAAATCCAGGCAATGAAATTACTGTGTCAGTTGTTTGTTACAATCCACCATTTACATTGTTAAAATTTTCACCTTTTGCACAAATGTTAATTTTAACCCGCCAGGATTCAGAGGTTGAACCTGATTCAAATTTTGATGCGTTTGCATGTCACTAGATTTGTAAAGACAAACCCCTGATTGATTCTTGTATTTCCAAAAATGGGAAATCCATTGAACTTCATCTCATGGCTGAGACAGGAGTGGACGTTACTATCCTCCCCAGGGCAAAGTGGCCCCGCGACTGGGCGCTGGTGTCCCCTTGTGGCACAATCTCCGGTGTTGGTGGAGCTGTCAATTCCATGCAAAGTCCTCATCTGGTAAGTGTAGAGGGGCCCGAGGGGCAAGTCTCCACCATCCGACCATTTGTCGTGTCATCCAATATCTCCCTATTAGGCAGGGATGTTTTATCCCAGTGAGGTGCCCGCCTTGATATCCCTGACCCCAAGTGGGATTTTTAGCATGGGCCACTGCAGAGTGAACTTCCCCACCATTGAATTGGAAAACCAATGTTCCGGTGTGGGTGGATCAGTGGCCCCTCCCATCAGACAAATTAAATGTGCTCATCGAATCAGTCGAGGAGCAAGAACAACTCGGGCAATTAGATCCATCAACTAGCCCATGGAATACCTCAGTTATTGTCATCCCAAAGCATGGCAAAGACAGTTGGCGTCTGCTCCAAGACCTTCAAAAAATTAATGAGGTTATTGAGGATATGGCCCCCTTCAGCCTGGCCTCCCCTCCCCTTCTATGCTTCCCCAAGATTGGCAGCTTGCTGTCCTTGATATCAAGGACTGCTTCTTTGACATCCCACTCTACCCAGGAGATGCCCCCAGATTTGTATTTTCAGTACCATCTCTGAACAGAAGTGAGACTTTTAAAAGGTATCAATGGGTATCAGTCCTCAAGATTGAGAATTTCCCCTGTGTTATGCCAAATGTATGTCACTCAGATTTTATCACCTGTCAGGAAACAGTTTCCTGACGCAATTATACTCCATTACATGGATGACATACTTATTTGTGCTGCCACCAGAAGTTACCTTAGTGCCCCTCTCGAAAAGACTGTTTCTACTATTGAGAAAGCAGGTTTTGTAATTGCTCAGGACAAAATACAAATGTCAGCACTGTGGAGATACCTTGGGTATCTCATCACTGGGAGAACTGTAACACCACAGATTTTTTCTATTAATGAACAGTCACAGACCCTAGAGGACATTCAACGCATTTGTGGGATCATCACTTGGGTCTGGCCTTTGCTCGGCTTGACAAGGCAAGAGCTGGCTCCACTGTTCTCCTTGCTGAAGAAAGACACCGACCCCACAGCCCCATGGACCCTGACACCAGAGGCAGAGGAAACATTGCAGAAAGTAGCAGAGGCAATGAGGACACAACAGGCTCATCGAGTCAGAAAAAACCTTACGATTGAATTTGTCATCCTAGGTAAGTGCCCACACTTTCATGGGCTCCTGTTTCAGTGAGACACGACACAGAAAGACTCACTCATCATACTCAAGTGGTTGTTTCTCCCACATCAGCCTGTGAAAACAGTGTCCACACCATCAGATTTGCTGGCAAAATTAATTGTCAAAAGTCGCCATCTCCTCCGAAGCCTCTCAGGCTGTGATCACTCATGCATTTACCTGCCTTTGAAGTTAGATCAATTGGACTCCTTGTTACAAACAAATGAAAACATCCAAATTGCTTTAGATAGCTATCCCGGGAAAGTCTCAATTCACTACCCAAAGCACAAATTATTCAATGATTCGTTCCATTCAGTTCCAAAAATTTTCAAAAGTCATCTTTCTATTAAAGGCACTGTCACAGTGTTCACTGATGGGTCTGGCAGGTCCCACAAATTGGTATTTACCTGGAAAGACCTGAACACTCAAAAGTGGGAATCTGATGTTCAGACCATTGATGGTTCTCCCCAGATTGCGGAGCTTTTTACAGTTGTGAGGGTCTTCAGGAAATTCCAGCAACCATTTAACTTAGTGACTGATTCATCTTGTGTTGCCGGGATAGCTGATGGAGCAGAGCATGCTCTGCTCAAAGACGTGCAAAACAAACAGCTGTTTTCCTTGCTTTCAGAATTCATCTGGCTCATCTCTCATCGAGAGCAACCCTATCATATTCTACATGTAAGATCCCACACTGACATGCCTGGCTTCCTTACTGAGGGGAACCAGAGGGCAGATGCATTGGCAATGACAGTCACCACCACAATTACTTCACCAACTTTACCTGACATTTTTAAACAAGCACAATTGAGCCACATGTTTTACCACCAAAATGTGCCAGCCCTGGCACGTCAGTTGAAATTGTCACAAGAACAAGCCCGTGCCATTGTAGCCACATGTCCAAATTGCCAATCCCATGCCCTTCCAACAGTATTAACAGGTGTCAATCCTAGGGGACTGAATGCATTTGACCTGTGGCAGTCAGACATTACTCATTACCCTCCTTTTAGGAAATTAAAATATATTCACGTATCTATAGATACATTTTCTGACGCAATCTTTGCATCTCTGCATGCAGGAGAGAAAGCCAAAGATGTCACCAAGCACTTTAACATGGCCATTGCTACCCTAGGAGTTCCAAAAGAGATTAAGACAGATAATGAACCAAGTTACACCTCCAAAGCATTTCAAAATTTTCTCTCAGCTTGGGGAAATCCCCATCACAACGGCATTCCTCACAACCCTCAGGGACAATCAATAATAGAACGCAGACACAAAGAAATTAAGAAACTACTAGATTTACAAAAAGATTCTGCCCTTTTAATGACACCTCAAGAAAGACTCAGCAAAGCACTATATGTGCTCACTTTTCTTAATGCCATTCAAAAGAGCCAAATCCTCCAATCCTTTGGCATTTGCATAACAACACATTTGCCCATCTCAAAGAATGCCCACCTGTGCTCATCAGAGACCCTGAGTCCCACCAAATTAAATGTCCTTTTTCACTAATAACTTGGGGCCAAGGGTACGCGTGTGTTTCAACAGAAACAGGGCCGAAGTGGATTCCAGGGCACTTTGTCAAACCCTACCTGAATGCAAATCAGCCTGCTGACCCGCCCAGGAAAAGCCAAGCTGCATCTGATCAGCCAGACACCGCAGCAGATGCAGTCGTTTGGAAGCGTCGGAAGAAGAAGACCAGAATTCCCAACATTGTAGCACGAACTCTCATCCCAAAAAGATATTTTCCCCTGTCATATCTTGCTGCAGAACCCCTCCTTTCCTCCCCAACTATCCCTATCCCTATCCCTTTTCCCACATACCTTTCTCTCAACTTATCCCAGTAGTCCCCACACATCCCTTTCCTGCTTGTGTCCTATTATTATTAGAAAAGGGGGAGGGTGAGGAGAGTGACTGAAAGAGTGTACATAAATTTAATGTCATATGTTTCTCTTGCTATTTGCTGCAGCAAAATCACGCTGGAAGGCCACCCTGGAAAGAATGAAATTCAGTCGAGTGCTTTTCACTGCAATCTCCATTCTGCTCCATCCGTGGATAGCAGAAGGGTGGATGGTGCAACAACCTACAGAAGATGTATGGCTGACTCTGGCAAAAACTCTGAAACAAGATAAGATCTGCTTGTCAATGGGCAGCGTGGACAATCCTCTATCTACGTGCCTGGTGGGAAAGCCTCTGTTACAAAAAGATTATCCATATGCAGGGAAGAAACCAAATCCGGTTGATACCTGGGACACCTGGACAAAGATTTTACCACATGCCACATAAGAGCCTCAGGAGTTAGTTTTCTTGGGCTCTGCTCCAGCTACATACTGTGTTAGGTTTTTCTATCTACAAAACACACCCATCTGGCATGACTCTCCAGTCACAGGCACAGTAATTCAGAAAGATGTAACACCCAATAGCAGAAAGTATAATTCAGCCACATGGTGCAACTATACCTCTAGCACACCATCTGAGTCCAGTAATGTTCCCAGAGTGTCACCGAGAGGCGTGTTTCTTATCTGCGGCGACAGAGTGTGGGCAGGGATCCCATCAAAGATCAAAGGAGGTCCCTGCAGCCTCGAACAGCTGACTGTCCTCACCCCAAACACATCACAAATTATAAATTGGCAGAATCAAGAACGATTGGCACTCAAAAAGAAAACTTGCAGTCAATTCGACCCAAATTGTGATGACAAAATTTACGTTTGGAGCGAATCCAAAAGAGTCTCTGTGTCCATTTTTCTACCTTGGTACGCAGCTGCAAAGGCTCTCGGTGAAATTTCCCACCTGGGGTGTTGGCTCAGCCATCAGGCCAAAGCTGCCTCCGCAGCCCTGTCAGATCTGCTCACGGAAGAAGAAACCACCAGGCACGCCACTCTACAAAATAGAGCTGCCATTGATTTTCTCCTTCTGGCGCACGGTCACAGCTGTCAGGACTTTGCTGGTCTGTGCTGTTTTAATTTAACATCTAAAAGCACCTCCATACATGCCAGCATTCAGCAAATTCGAAACCAAGTGCAAGACCTCATGATGGAGGCCAGAGACATCAATGTAGTAGGTAAAGCAATCACACAGTGGGGAATCCCCGGGTGGCTTGTACCAATTCTCAAAAATTTGGTGTGGATTTTAGTTGTCATTTTTATGATAATGGTTGCCCTGAGTTGTTTCAAAAGAGCATTGGAAAAGTGACTTGGAAAAATTTATTTAATAAAGAAAGAAGGGGGAGATGTGGGGGTCATGGGTGAGAAAGCTATCTCAGGAATGCCCTGGGAAAGCACCATTGTCTAAGTCAGGGAAAATTCATTCCTTTCCCATGGTTCAAATGCTGTACTCCCTTTCCCACCTCACTCATCCTGTACCCTTTGTATCTTTCATTAGTTACTCCTATGAAAACTTTTCCCCTCCCATCCCCCTCCATGTAGCTCTGTGCACAAAATCTGTAACTTTCCCCAGAGATCTCACACTCGCCCTGGTGTCCCTCTGCTGGTTGTTACCCAAACCTGCTGTCTCTCCGTTCCACCGTGTGTCCGTCAGCCTACCCTCGGTGTTTTCCTATCCTTTTTGGACCCTGCAATAAATCAGTTGAAATTATCCAGGACTCGAGCTGCCCTCCTTCTATCTGGTAAAGAGAAACATCTAGCTGGGTTCCACCGGGTCAAAATCTTGCCCCTGGCAACCTTTTTCTTATCAATTTCTATGACATCACACACAGTCCTTAAACACACACAGCCATCACCTATATACACTAGTACCGTTTATTGGTTGGTCTCTGGGTGGATCTCAAAGTGGCAAATGCCTTGGTCATTGTCAAGGCATATGTCTTGAGCACTAATCACATTACTGTCACAGATGAATCCCTGTTGTTCTTGAGCAATGCAAGGTTCCAAGTTTATGGTTTGCCATCTCCCCTGGATTTTCCAAGCCCATACCCTGTATTCTGAGGGGTATAATGCTGGCTGCTCGTGACTGAGCCCTAAGGCAGCAATGGTGTGAATAGCGTGAACTGTGCCATTACGCAGAGTGAGCACGAAGGCTGGAGCTGTGTTAGTGGGGGGATTATATGTAAAATTACCATGGTCCACCAAGACTGTGAATCTTTCTCAATGTCTGTAGCACTGCCCCAGAAAACCTTTTGCACTTCAGTTGGAAAGTGCCCTTCACTTCCTTCTCTTATGATTAAAGCAGCTGTTGACTGTACCCATAATTGTGTTTGCATATAGCTGAGGGCTAAAGATATGTTATCCTGTGCCCCCTTTAATGTGTCTGCTAGCAAGCTATGGTCTTGATCTTCAATATCTCTCCATTTCGGCAGCACCCTCGAGACTTGCCACTGACTATTTCCCAATGCCAAAAGAGATGACTGTAAAGGCTGTTTTAATTTTATTGGATGGCTAGCTGCTACAGCTAATTTGTTCATTAATATTTCTGAGTCAATCCTATTCAAAACCCCTAGCCCAGTCCCTAACATCTTGGTTAAATCCCTTTGCATTCTGTCTCTGAAGTGCGCTTGTTTTTGTAGCCATCTTGTCCATCCCTCGAAGGATGACCTTATGAAGGGGGAACAAGGTGGCTGAACTGGCGAGATAGTAGTTTGCATTAACAGTTTGACATGTCATAATTCTGGATTAAATAACAGTTGTTGTTGACCCGTATTCCTTATTATGTATGGGCCAATTTCATAAACTCTAGGTTCAAGCTTAAATGGCGTATTTTGGGTTTGTGCTTGAGTGCTGGGGTGGGTTGTAACAGGCTTAGCTATAGCATTTATTTTAAATTTGAAAGACAGCCCAATAATGTTGCAGGCCCAGAAGCAAACCATGTCAACAGTTTGTCTTAATGTGAAGTTGTGCCAACAGTCCAATTCATTTGGATGATTGCAAATCTTCCAGTGCTTATTTACACTGATTTGGGTTGCTTTACTAGAGGTAGTCCCATTAATCATTCTACACCCTATCTTAATTACCTCCCCCATGGTCCCTTGAAGTCACCACAACCTCTGTTTCTGCCACTGCAGCGTTTTTTATATTTGCTTTTTGCACATGACCACAGTTGTTAGGTTTAAACCTTTCAAATGGGAAGGTTTACCCATGGATCCGGTGTATTGAGTAAGGGCTTGGGACCAAGGCCATTCAGCATTGTTCTGGCTAGGAGTACTTTCTAATTTTTGGATGACAGCGATGATTGTAAACAACACTTCAGCACAAATCCCCACCCACCATGATGCATTCATTTTGTGCGGGTAAGTTTCAGTTTCAGTTTACCATCACCCGGTGTTATTCTCCAAGGGGCTTCTGGAGCTTTCTTAACATGGCTGTAGTGGATCCAAGCACTTTGTTCCTTAGTCTTGATTGCAGTGAAGGTAGTAAGGAGCACTTGGTATGGTCCCTCCCATTGTGGTTGCAGGGCCTTCTCTGTAAGAGAAATAACATATACATAGTCTCCAGCCTGCACATCATGTACTGATGCATCGAGCCCTGTACCCCGAGTACCGGGGGTACCTCCAGGCCGTCATGCTCCACTGGCTCCCCTTGGTTTCCACTGAGGAAGGAGGCTGGATTGACAATATTAGTCACCACAATGTCCACAGCATCTTGCTCCACCATAATAGCTTGGTATTTCTGAAATCGTTGTGGGAAAAGCCAATGTCCGCCTTTCACCTCCAGCACTGCAGACACCGTGTGAGACACTGGCACAGTCATTTTGTGGCCCAGGGTGAATTGACTTACCTCTTGGATATTCAGTACAACTCCTGCAGCAGCTCTGAGGCATCAGGCCAGCCTTTAGCTGCTGCATCCAATTGCTTAGAGAAGTAAGCAACTGGTCTCCGGTACGGGCCGAGGTCCTGTGCTAATATTCCTAAGGCCATTCCTTGCTTCTCATTGGAGAACAAGAGGAAAGGCTTACTCACATCTGGCAATCCCAGAGCTGGAGCTGACATGAGGGCTTTTTTCAGCTGGTGGAAGGCCTGCATAGCTTCCTCTGTCCATTGAATTTCCCTGCTTTCAGTTGCAATAAGTTCATATAAGGGCTTAACAAACAGTCCATAGTAACAGATCCATAACCTGCACCACCTCGTCATCGCCAGGAAAGTTCCTAGTTCTTTTGCAGTCTGAGGCTTTGGGGTCTGGCATATTGCCTCCTTCCGGCTTTGGCCCAGGGTATATTGTCCAGTACTGACTTTGTATCCCAGATAAGTTAATGTCTGTTTTACTGCTTGAGCCTTTTTCTTTGATACCCGGCACCCTTGGAGTCCCAGAAAGTTCAAGAGGCTTACTGTCCAGGCCACGCATGCTTCACTTGTCCATGTGGCTATGAGGATGTCATCTTTGTAGCAGCTTCGCTTCCTCTGGAGGGGCTTCCCAGGCCTCTAATTCCTTTGCAAGTTGTTCTCCAAACAAAGTGGGTGAGTTTTTAAATCTCTGTGGGGGTACTGTCCATGTAAGTTGAATTCTTTGCCCACTTTTAGGACTTTCCCATTCAAATGCAAAAATTTTCTGGCTGGCTAGGTGGATAGGAAGGCAAAAGAAGGCATCTTTTAAACCTGAAACGGTAAACCAAGTTAGTTCAGGTGTTAAGCAATTTAATAACGTGTAGGGATTGGCCACCACACGATACAGATCCTCAGTTATCTTGTTCATGGCTTGCAGATCCTGTACTAACCTGTATGACTCATCAGGTTTGCTGGCTGGTAGGATAGGGGCATTAAAATCAGATTGACATTCTTTTAATAATCCTAGATGCAAAAACTTCTCAATTACTGGGCTAATTCCTTCCTTATCTTCCTTCCTCAGGGGATACTGTTTAACTCTGACAGGTTGCATTCCCTCTTTTAGTCTGATCTGAACAGGCGGAGCATTTTTTGCTCTCCCTGATACATCAGAGGCCCATACCCCAGGGAACACCTGATTCTTTACGTCTTCATCGATTTCAGTTTCCCTTGTGACTTGACTAGTGGTTAATATCAAACTCAATATTTCTACATACTTTTGATCATTTCCCTCCAGAGTAATTTCCCCATTTTTGAATGCAATAGTTGGCGGTCATTGTCCCAGCAAATCTGGAAGTTGCAGAAGTTGCTCAGGGGAGTTGGGCATATATAGAATTTTGTAGATCCCCCACTGCTTTCCCAGTTTGTATTTTAGTGGCCTAAAGACAAATGCCTTTTCAGTTTGGCCAGTCGCTCCCGTAACTGTAGCATAATCATCCCTTACAGGCATCAAGGCTGTATTTAGAACCGAGTATCTTGCCCCAGGAAGGTACTCGCTTCTAAAGGTTGACTAGGAATTTCCCTTCATTTTCCATTTCTCCCAGCTTTAGTTTTACAACCAGAGAGCCTGCTGGGGTAGTCTCCTCCAGTCCCCCCTAATCCTCTTGCACATGGGCAACCACCCCTCCTCTCCTTTGATTCCCTTGACCATTCTCTTTCTGCTCTGGACAGTCCTTCTTCCAATGGCTCTGTTTCTTACAGTTTGCACATTGATTTCTGCCGGATCGAGGAGGGCCTTGCCTGGGTGCTCCCTGCCCGCTTTCATGTCTTTCTTTCCGTTCCTCCTGCACTATTGCTATTAAGTTTTTCATCCCTTGTTTATCCCCATCTTCTCTGTTGCTAAAGACTCACCAAGCCTCCTCCAATAAGTTTCTAAATTCCGTATATCTTCTTCTCAGACTTTTTAGAGTTTGCACCAAATATCCCCCTTGGACTGTCCCAAAAATAGATTAATTAGTTGTTGTATCCCTCTCGGGTTTCCTGCAGTCAGGATGACCCCCCCCCGAGAGTTCTTTTTTCCCAGCCCGACGGTGGAAGAAAGAGTCGGAATTCTTCAGCTCTGGTTCACAAGGTTGTTTATTGTCTCTTATCTAAACCATTCTTTTTCAGAACTGCAGAGGTCTGATCTGCAGGTCTGTCATGGGCACGCTGCCCGCCCCTGGGCTGGTGTCTACATTTTATACGAGGAATTACATGTACTTTATTTGTCATTATTTTCCAATACCTATCACCTCTGTTAGACTGTCTACTTCTAGTCTAAACCAATCCAAATGTGCCACCATCACCAAGAAGATGGAAGCTAGGAAGAAGAAGGAAGAAAAATAGGACAACGCCCAAATCCCTCCATCTTGCCTCCTAGACCCCCTCTAGTAAAATCCCTGAAATTCCACTTTTCACCCTAGGATTAATTCATTATCACTCCACTTAAACTTCTGTGACTTGTGATTCTTCACACAAGGTTGGTAATTTGCTCCATGGGTTAAGATCAAAATCCCAAGTGTCTCTGGCTTCCTGCCAGGATTCCCCAGCCCTCTGCCAGGGGCACGTGTCATCCAGGGCACCCAGAGGGGTGTCCTGGGTTCCAGCATATCCCCAGATCAGATGCAGGGTCCAGTGGTGCATAGCGTCGCATTGTGTTTCTCAGGTGGTCTAGGAACTCTCTGGGGGATTCTGAGGGTGCCTGTTTAATAGCATATAAAGCTGACCAATTTATAGTTTCAGGTGTTGCTCTTTCCACTCCCAATATAAGCCAGTCCTGATAATTTTTTAGCCTCTGTCTTTGTACTGGTTGGTTCAGGTTCCAGCCTGGGTCCTGAAGTGGAAAATGTTCCTTTAGATCCCCTGGTTGTTGTCTAAAGTGGTCTGCTACCTGGTTCCCAGCTGTCTTTAAAACCATCTAGCTTTCTGTTTCAGTGAATGTGTCTAATAACAATTGAATATCACCCCAGTCTGGATTGTGCTGCTTCATAATGTATCCTAGATGTTTAGCAATGTTTATTGGGTCATTTTGGTAATTTCCTGCAATCCTTTTCCAAGCTTCCAAATCAAGGGTGGAGAAGGGCACCTTAACTAATATCTTTTCTCTGCCTGGTTTTACTGTCACCTGCAAAGGGGCCTGCAGTATTTGTCCTCTGGTTCGGGATGCTATTGGGCTGCCTAGAGGGGTTGGAGCTGGTGTCTTCTCCAAAGGAGGAGGAGGAGGAGTAGGAGGAATAGTGGAAGAGGTTGACTAGCTGGTGTTGGTGGTGTAGAAGGTGTAGGTGGTGTAGATGGAGCCCCTCCCAAGTCTCCACCCCTTCCCCCCTGCCCTCCCAAGTGAGGGCTAAATAGGTCAGCTAGGTCTTGTTCTTGTTCCTCTAGTGCTGTGCGATAAACTTTATCTGTCCTGGTGCATCTCTGTCTTATGCTACAGGCTGAGCAGCCCCATTTCAGTTCTCCCATTTTGCTTCTGTTTTCTCTTTCAAGAGCCAAAATGAGGGGGTCAGAGGGGGCTCTGATGCCACAGTCCCTTTGCCAATCAGGGTTATTTTGGAGGGAGAAAAACATATCACAATAAGAAACCTCCTCCCATTTCCTTCCCTCCATAGAAACAACATTAGCTGTAACAGGGTATTATTTCCAATGTACCTGTAGGAGGCCACCTTGCCCCATCCTCCAGGTGATAGAATGGCCACCAATGGGAGCAATATATAATTAGGCTTTTTAAAATTTTGAGTGCCCCCTTTGCCTGCTATTTCTCTCCAATGTGCTAAGACACACCCTAATGGGCTGGCTTTAGGTACTTCCTTACTCTGCCTTGTTCCCATTATGTTATTTTAGAGCAAGCTTTAGCTTATTCAGTTCCGAATGTCCAGATGTGAGTCTCAAATCAAAACCCATTTTTCCCCCTTCTTCTGAGTTATTTTTAAAAAGTAATAATTAATCAAATAATCAATGTATAGAAATATTTATAACCAATTTAACAATCAATAATACTTCAAATAGTTAAATGTTATTAACATTAAATACTAAGTAATTTAATAATTAATATATAACAATCCACCATTAACTTTTACTTGTTTGTTGTTTGCTCAGTCCCACACAAAGTTACAAACTCCTACGGGTACAATCCAAACCACTGGGGAGAAAAGAAAAGGAAAAAATTCCTTAATTCTTCCTTTTGATACGGCTGTGCCACTCCTTTATCCTTTCCCAATCCTCTTCAAAGATGTCTTCCCATGTCTCAGGGTCTAGGTGACTTTTTCCACAGATTAAATTCACTATTTCACACCTTGTATGTACCTCTTGGTTATAGTATCTTGGCAGTTCAGGGGTACATGCACGGCATGCAGGTCTCTGTCTATATGAAACACAATACCACCTCCTCTGACACTTTCTGCACTGAAGGAGAACCCAAGCTGTGTGCCAGTCTGGCTCCCAGTGAAAAGCTGTCAGTCTGCACACAAAACAGGGAATCACCCCTTCAAGCCCCCAGGTCAAGGCGTTTCTAAGCACTCTTTCAGCTGCGGGGTGTTCCCAGTCAAAGGCTCGATAGCAACATGTTGAACGGCAGTATATTCCTCCCAAGAACACTCTGTCTCTCCCTCCGTCCTCCCATTCTATGACTACCCAGCACCTGACGGATGAAGAGACTGACTGGGTTCCAGCTGAAACCACCTGCGTAGAGCATGTCTCGGAGGCCGGGCTCTCCCAGCCCAGGCTTGAAGTTAGGCAGCCACTGTGGGCAAATCACCTCTGGCTTGCGTTATGAATAAATTGTTATCTATTTTTTTTCAGATTGCAGAGTTAAAACAAGTTGGACCAGTTGCTGTTAAGTTAGCTTCATTGTTAAGAGTTCTTCTTCAATTACCTGTTAATGGTTGGTGATTAACCATTGTCCCCCTGAGGCTTGCCAGGGAGGGACGCCGGGACCCTACGAGTACCAGGAGAATGGGAGTGGCATCAGAGCGAGTATGCAGATGGCAAATGCATTGCACCAAATTTTGCAGTTTTCCAGGAAAACCCCTAAAAACAATGAGCCAACATAGAACTGTGGGTACGTAGGTGATGTCTAAGGATGGGAGCATAGTCCAGTGCCTGCTTGGATCCTTTTTGCTTCTCACCCTAACCGGAAAGAATGGTGACTAGAGAGAGGAACCAAGGTGATGGACCAAAAAGGTGGAATCTCCTAATCTCTCGTGAGGATGGAATCCCCAGCTCTGCCTGCAGACCAGCAGACAAAGCTGCATCACCCTCCTCCTCTGTGCCACTTCTGGGAGCAACGGCGGCGTGGGCATGATCCGTCGATTGCTCTCAACCTGAGCTGATCCTTTTAAATAACGGCGTTAAAGAGGAGAAAGATCTCCTGCCCATTTATTTCAGCTTGTAGGAAAAAAAAAAAAAAAAAAAACCACAAAAAGCAGCAAAACCCTTAATGCAAAGGCTCTCCTAGTAACAGCTGTCAAGACTGAAGGGCAGTGTTACCACACAGCAAACACTTAACTCTTAGCCCAGGCGGGCTTGCTGGCTGCCTTCAGGTGGTTCCTGCCCCTTACCAACCAGCGGCGCTTGCTTGCAAATGCCGACTTGTACCGTGCTCCTGCTAGCTGTGCTATCAGCTAGCGGTGTTCAGAGCAACCCTACAAACCGCGGCTGATGCCCCGAGTGCCTGCCAGCCGTGCTGTCAGCCCGCTGCGCCGAGAGCAATTTGGCAAGGCCCGGCTCATGGCCCTGCACCGCGCTGGCCCCACTCGTTAGAGCCGCCCTGCACCACGCATGTGCTGCCGGCCAGGGGCTGCCTGCGCTGGGCATGCGCTGCTTGCTCTCCCAGGCGCTGCCGGCTGGCCGCCGCTGCCCCGGCTTTGCGCCGCCTCTGCCCGCCGCGCCGACCTGCGCCACGCTCACGGCGACCCGGCGCCCTGGAAATGTTCTTTGAAAAACCACAGTTACCAGAGAAACTAAACCAAGACCTCACTCCCCGCAGCGTGTTTCACCGTTCACTCACACACGCAAGCACGCCCGTCCAGACGTGATAACCATACACAATCACAGTTCAAACCAACGCTCCGCCAGCTGCTCTGTCAGCTGGGGACCCCCCGCCACCGGCCTCTCCCCGGCAGACGATTGCTTGCAAACTGCTTGTGCAAAACTGCACACAAAGACGTCTCTTATGCGACTTATCAGTAGCCAACCCTAAAAAAAAGAAAGGAATACATACCACTTCTGTCCATCAGCTTGGAGACAGAGGAGCTCCTTAGTCTAGGCTTCCTGAATTCCCTGGTCTTCTCCTGGTCTTATGAGTAAAAAAGTTATCTGTAGCTATGATATTTTATTAAAAATCCTTTTCTAGGATTTTTCCCCTCCTGAGGAGCTGAGGGCCCCAGGAAAGAAATGCAAACAATAACTATCTGCTGCTGTGGAATGCAACAGGTGCATCTTCCATTGCTCCATGTGGATTGTTTTCACTTGATGACCAATCACAGCCAACTGTGTTGAGCCTGTGAGCAGTCACAAGATTTTTGTTATGCATTCCATTCTGTTCTTCTTCTTTGTAGCCTTCTGGTCATTTTTTCCTCTCTGTTGTTTTAGTACAGTTTTACTGTAGTATTTTAATAGAATATATAATAAATCAGCCTTCTGAAATGGAGTCAAGCCTCGTGTCTCCACACCTGGGGTGTTCGCCCCAGCAAATTATGCATTTTTTTTTAAGGCTGCAAAGTTAAACAGGTTGGGCCAGTTGTTGTGAGTTGAAATGTTGACTATTTGTTGTTGATAGCTTCATGTAGCAATCACCTCTTGTTAATAGTTTTTCTTCAATTACCTGTTAATGGTTAGAAATCAAGCGCAATTGTCCCCCTGCTGCTTCCCCAGAGCCTGCAGATAGCAGGGTGGGGGGGTGACATCAGAGCTAGTATGCAGATGAGAATGCATTTCACCAAAGTTTGCAATTTTCCAGGAAAAAAACTCCTAAAAACAACAAGCCAACATGGAATTATGAAACCTAAGTAATGTCTAAAGGTGAGGAACTTAATCCTTAGTATCTGCTAAAATCCTTTTCACTTTTCACCCTAACCTGAAAGGATGTCAGCAAGAAAGAGGATCTGGAATGTTAGACCAAAAAAGCGGAATTCCCACTACTCCCTCGAGGACGGAAGCCCCAGCTCTGCCTGCATACCAGCGGACACAGCTGCATCATCCTCTTCCTCCGTGCCACTCCTGGGAGCAGCGGGGGTGCGGGTGACCTGTCGTTTCCCACAACCTGAGCTGAATTTTTTTAATAAAGGCATTAAAAAGGAGAAAGATCTCCTGCCCTATTTATGACACTGGTATTGTCCTTCATAGCAAGAAGCTTCAGAAATTTGCATTTTCCTATGCCCTTTGTACCATGGCAGAGGTTTCTTAAGTAAAAGGTTAAAATTCAACACATAATTCTACAATTTAATATTTAAATGCTTAGTCCATATATTGCTAACTTAATTGAACCCGCCCAAAAACCTCCATTTCATCAGCAGCCCCGGCCTGGCTTCTGCCTGCCCACACCGTGGGCATCCACGGCTCCTCCTGGGCATGGAGCTCAGTCAGTGCTGGTGCTGGCTGGGCTTTGCTGCTGCTGCCACCTGGACACTGGGGTGACCACTTGTCCTAGGTTGCAGTGTAAAGATGTATTCTAATGCCATCCTCAAGAGCTGCTGAAACCAGGAGGGGCATTGTTTCTTCCTTATCTCCTGTTAATGGGCCCATCAATGTCTTGCCACATGACTCAGAGATAACTCCCTCCCAGAGCCATTTCTGTTTTATGGCTAATCAAGGACCCACAGCATGAGGCAGAATGATATCAGCCCACTGTGAGATGCTCTGCCCATGGGGGAGGAGCTAAGCATCCCCAGCTGGATATAATCTGGGTTTTGGGACACAACAAGCAGTCTTTCCACTGGATTCCCAGAGGAACCGCCGCCCTTACCCACTGCTTTTCCAGAGGATGAGAGCTACCAGATTGTTTCTACAGGATCACCACTTCCACAAGTCCATTTCATCTGGACTGCTACCACCACCCTAACTAGCAGGGTGTCAGCAGGCTGTATTCTGAGCCTGTCAGTGGTTTTTTTTTTTGTATCATTGCATGTGTTTTGATTTTTTTCCCTTTTTCTAATAAATTGTATTTCTGACTTGGAGTCTCTCGCTGGTTTTGCTTTCCAACCAGAACAAAGATCCTTCTCTTTATTTAAACAGAAGAATGGGCCATTGCCTACCCTGCAAGCGGGGGGGGAGGGTGGGGTGGGGTGGGGTGTCACCTTCAGTGATTCCTAGAGGGCAAGGCCGGGGGGCTCAGGGGCAGAGGAAGGGATGTGTTGGTCTGAGGAGGGGCTGGAAGGTGCTGGGCTGGTCCTGGGGTCCCTAGAGGTACTCGAGTTGGCTGGGATGGGACAGACAAAGATAAAAAAAGGGATGAAGGCAGCTTGGGGAGGCCCATGGGGAGAGCAGGTGGCAGTGGGATCTACAGGGTAAAAGGAGGTTCCCTCGTAGATGGTTGTTCTGGGGTCCTCTTCACAGAAGACTTGAGAGGGCTGTCCAGGCCGTTCCTGCTGCTGGAGGAGCTGCTCACGCTGTCTGGCTGTGAGGTGCAGCCACCGTCTTCCAACTCCTGTCCCGAGGTGCTCCTGTGCAGAGAGGAGGTGGCTGAGGCCCCAGCTGCCAGTGGCACACAGGGACCCTCGTGCACAGCAGGGCCCAGAGCTGGCAAGGCTCCCCAGCACGGCTGGAGCTGCTGGCACAGCTGGGCCCAGCTGGACAGCTGCCCCTCAAGGCCCCGGCCAGCAGGGCACGGCTCTGGGCAGGGTCCCTGGCCAGGAGCGGGCCCCAGAGCGCCTCTGCCTTTCAAGGGCAACCTCGGCCCTGCTCTTTCTCCTCCCCACCTCCCTCTGCCTCTGCCCCGTGCCCCTGGGGCTGCTCTTGGCCAGGCAGCCTCAGTGGGAGCCAGCTCTGGCTGCAGCCCCAGCGGGGCCCCCAGGACAAGGCCCAGCAATTGAGAGGCCAATGGAAGCACTGGGCAGCAGCAGAACCCTCAGCAGAGTTTTTTGGACAATCATGGGCTGGCCACAACTCCACTGCAGCCTCAATGGGAATGCTCCCTGTCCATGCTGGACTTTGAAAAGAAGCTGTTGGAGGGGGCGGGCAATAAAACACTCACTGTTTTCTGTTCCAGGAATACCAGATTCCAAAGCAGCAGAATAGGAAGACAAGCTCCAAATAAAGCATGCCTGCCAGAAACACTAGCCAGCAGTCGGTTCCCTGACAGAAGCCCCTTCCGAGGCCATCCTGGGCATCGGGAACAGGTCTTGTGGTGCCGGCTGCATCTGTGGGAGAAATGGGGAGCGTGAGCCCGTGCTGTGCTGCACTGCTGAGCTGGCAGCACGGTGGATACGGGCAGGACGTTCTCTGTTTCCCCCAGAGCTGGGGCCTGCAGGCACCTTGCCGGCCCTTGGCACAGGCTGTGCCAGCCAACAAAGCCCAGCAGGCCGGGAGGAGAGCCCGGGGGCAGCGCAGCTGCTTGGGCAGTGGCTGCTGCCAGGGACACGGGCCAAAGCCATCCCTGAGCAGCCACTGCCAGCCCTGGCCCTCCCTGCCCCGTGACAGCTCCAGCAGCCCCAGGGGACAGGCTCAGGCCCTGTCAGGACCCAGCGCAGCCCCTGCCCAGTCGGGAGCCAGGGCTGGCTCTGGCCCTGGGCTGGCGGCAGGGCTCCCGCTCAGGGCTGCTCCTGTGCCTTGGGCCTCTGGGCACTCAGGGCCAGCTCTGCAGCAGCTGCAGCGCCAGGGACGTTGCTGCACCAGTCCCATTTCCTAGGGGCTCTGAACCAGCTCCAGAGGCCTGGAAGCCCAGGCGCCTCCAGCTTTGGCTGCTGCCGGGCCGGGCAAGGGCAGGCCCTGGGGGAAGAGCTGCTGCCACACAGCCCCGGCCAGGCCTGAGCCCGGCACAGCAATTACCTGCTGTGCCTGTGCCCGTGTCTGCCATCGCCTTCCTTCCTGCAGCAGGGGCTGCCAATGAGCCACTGCTTCTCCCTGAGTGTTCCTCCTCCTGAACAGCCTTTTGGTCCATCACTTGAAAAAGGAAAAAAGGGACAACTGGATTAAATGGAAACATTCCCACTGGGGATGTGTCATCTTCATCAGGAAATGCTTGTCAAAGTCACAGGTAAAGATCAGGAAAAAGCCCAGGTAATTGGGGCTAGGCCAGTGCACTCCCATGAGCAAACAGCTACACCGCCTGATCTTCTCAGAGACTGGGAAATGGCAGGGGATCTCAGGCCCACAGTACAGTTGAGGCACCCTATCAGCTGATGCCAAATTCCATCCTGCAGAGGCTGGGCAGAAGCTGCAGCCAGGCCAGGATGGGAAACAGCCCTGCAGGGCGTCAAAGCAGCAGCGGGGCAGCGAGGCTGTCATGGATCCCTTCCCACTGTGGTGGGCACGGCGTGTCCAGATGTGCAGCCAAAGCCCCCAGCTGCTGAGTCCCAGGGAAAGCATGAGGGAAATGCACCCACCTTGTCCTCCGGGTGCTTCCTTCTGTGTTTCTCTCAGGAATTCATCTGCCTCATGAGACATTTTGGCTGCAGTATCTTGGGTCTTCCCTTTTGGAGGACCTTAAGAAAAAGTAGTTCCATTTCCCAGGAATGGGTCCCACAAAAGCGGGGCTCAGCCTGTGTGGTTAGCAGGGACCCACTACTCACCCCTGCCATGGGAGCTGGGTTGGGGCCAAGCATCCAGCCCTGGAGCTTGAGAAGTCCTCCCTGCTGACACACCTGTAACTCAACAGCCACAGAAGCTTCTGCCATCTCTGCTGATCTGCACGGGCACCACTGAGCCGCAGGAGCGGTGAGGGGATCGTGCAGGGCGAGGGCACACACGTGCATGGTTCTGTGCTGGCACCTGCAGCGATGCCCCCCTGGCCCAGCTTTGGGCTCTGAGCTGGCAGCTCTCCCAGGGGAAAGGACTTGACCTACCCTCAGCATCTCCCAGAGCCTCAGTCCTGGATGTGGGGCCTTCACCGGCAGGTTCAGCTGCAAAGAAAGGCAGGACAGAAGAGCTCCTGTGGCACTGCAGGAGATCCTCAGGCTGCCCACAAGGCTCAGCCCCGGGGCACAGCCCTGGGCCCGGCCCCTTCCCTCTCTGCTCTTCTCTGTGATTGCACAGAGCACATGTAAGGACACACTGGCATTGCACACTGGAGGAAGATTGAAAGCTAAATTCTAGATCCTCCCACTGACAGGGATACTGTGCGACTCCTCAGGGATCCAGAAGGGAGCAGGGCAAGATTTTCAGAATCCTTCAGCCCTTAAATAATGTTAAGGGAAATGGCTTATGAGTGAGCTCTTGTCACATTGACACTGATTATTCTGTCAAGAAAGGCACACGGAGGAATAGCCTCCAGCATCCTCCAGGAATTTCAAGCCATTTTCCAGCAGGGCTTCCAAAAAATCCAAGTCATGATTCCAGTCTTGAAGGGGTCAGAGATCAGAACGATATCAGTGGCATTCTGGGATCCCCTTCTGGCACAGGGAACTGGGCACTGCCATGGTGTCGGGTAAGACCGTGGGAGCCAGATGGGAATAGACATGGCCAAAGCTGCCCAGGGGCCTGGGGAGCTCTGGGCTGGCTCCTGGTCACTCTCCACACTCTTTCCCTGCCCTCAGCAACATCCCTGGGAGGGGTGGCTAGAGCACCACAGGGCCCCGGGGCTCTCTTCTTCACATACAGAAGAAATCCTCGCAAAAGCCCTGGGGAAAACTGCAGCAGGCAGTGCCACAGCTATCCATCCCTCCGTCCCTCTGTCCCTCCTGCCATCCTTCTGCTGGGACAGCTCCCAGATCCCAAGGGCAAACAGCCAGGCCCTCTCAGGACACACTGGAGCCTTGCTCTCCCCCTCTGTCCTTTCCCCACCATGGGCACCCCGTGCAGTCACTCCCAGGTTTCAGGACATGTCTCCCATGGAGGGACCCCAGCAGGACTGCTCAGGACCCGAGTGCCCTGAGCCTGCTCGGGATAATTCCCCTGGGCTGTGCCGCTCTAGTCCAGGCTGTGCCCGCACTGCCAAGCAGCAGAGAGGGCAGCTCAAGCCTCAGCAGGGCTCAGGCCCAGAGGCACAGCAATTACCACCTGTGCCTGTGCCTGGCATGGCCTCCCTTCCTGCAGCAGAGGCTGGCACGGAACCACTGCTTCCTCCGGCAAATGCTTCCTTCTGCACAGGCTCTCCTTTCATTTCTGGAGAATGGAAAAGAGACAGCTGGATCAGATGAAAACATTCCTGACTGGGAATGGGGAAGGTGATAACTTCAGGAAGCATCACTTGTGAATGGAATGCATAAGGATCAGAAAACACCCAGGATTTTGGAACAAGCCAAGGCTGCTTCCTTCCCCAAACAGCCCCAACATCTGATCTGCCTGGACACCAGGAAATTGCAGGGGATCTGAGGGTGGGCATGGCCTGTGGTGCAATTGGGGCTGCCTGTCAGCTGATGCCAAATGCCTTCCTGCAGAGGCTGGGCAGAAGCTGCAGCCAGGCCAGGCTGGCAAACAGCCCTGCAGGGCGTGAAAGCAGCAGCAGGGCAGCGAAGCTGCCATGGATCCCTTCCCGCTGTGCCGGGCACGGCGTGTCCAGATGTGCAGCCAAAGCCCCCAGCTGCTGAGTCCCAGGGGAAGCATGAGGCAAATGCACCCACCTTGCCTTCTCTGCAGACATTCCTTCAGCATTTGCCACATGACTTCTAATGGGTCCTGGAATTTCTTGCCTGCCATGTCTTTGGTCTCTCCTGTCGGAGGACCTTAAGAGAAAGTAGTTCCATTTCCCAGGAATGGACCCCAGAAAAGCAGGGCTCAGCTTGTGGGGTCAGCAGGGACACACTACTCACCCCTGCCATGGGAGTTGGGATATTGTGCAGCATCTGAGGTTGGAGTTGGTGAAGGCGTCCCTGCAGACACGCCTGTAACACAACAGCCAGAGAAGCTTCTGTCACCTGGTTCTTACCAATCAGTCAAACATTACGCCTTGGTGGGACAGTGAGAACATACCTGCAGAATGCTCGGAGGGCTTCACAACTTCAGTTTGCCAGGCTAATGGAGAATCCTTCCCAGCATCCCAGTCTGGAAGCAAACCAAGATGAGAACTGTTTCCATTGTGTGCTAGGGCTGGCTCTGGCCCTGGGCTGGCGGCAGGGCTCCCGCTCGGGGCTGCTCCTGTGCCTTGGGCCTCTGGGCACTCAGGGCCAGCTCCGCAGCAGCTGCAGCGCCAGGGACGTTGCTGCACCAGTCCCGTTTCCCCGGGGCTCTGAACCAGCTCCAGAGGCCTGGAAGCCGAGTCGCCTCCAGCTTTGGCTGCTGATGGGCCGGGCAAGGGCAGGCCCTGGGGGAAGAGCTGCTGCCACACAGCCCCGGCCAGGCCTGAGCCCGGCACAGCAATTACCTGCTGTGCCTGTGCCCGTGTCTGCCATCGCCTTCCTTCCTGCAGCAGGGGCTGGCACCGAAGATGGAGTGCTTCCTTCAAGAAATACCACCTTCCACTGAAGCACTATGTCCATCTCTTGACAAAGGAAGGGAGACAGCTGCATCAGATGGAGCTGTTTCCCACTTGGGTGGTGGCATCAGAGGTAATATTTGTGAAATTTATGGAGCAGGAAAATGGCCAGGTTACAGTGGCATGATGAGAGCACTTGCAGCTCGAAACAGACACCCTTTTCCTAATCTGCAGGGCTGGATATTGTGGGGGATTTCAGGGTGTGTTACTTTTTGGGCTGCCTGTCAGCTGATGCCAAATGCCTTCCTGCAGAGGCTGGCCAGAAGCTACAGCCAGGCCAGGCTGGGAAACAGCCCTGCAGGGCGTGAAAGCAGCAGCGGGGCAGCGAGGCTGCCATGGATCCCTTCCCGCTGTGCCGGGCACGGCGTGTCCAGATGTGCAGCCAAAGACCCCGGCTGCTGAGTCCCAGGGGAAGCATGAGGGAAATGCACCCACCTTCTCTTGTCTGCAGGGGTTCCTTCAGCTCTTGCCTCATCTGTTTGAATGGTTCCAGGGATATCTTATCTGTTGTGTCTTGGATTTTGCCTGTTGGAGTACCTTAGAGAAAAATATTTCCATTTCCCTGGAATGGATCCTACAAAAGCAAGGCTCAGCCTGTGGGGTCATCAGGGACACACTACTCACTCCTGTGATGGGAGCTGGGCTTGAGTGCAACATCCAAGGTAGGAGCTGGAGAAGTCCTCCCTGTAGACACATCTGTAACACAACAGCCACAGAAGCTTCTGTCACCTGGTGCCTGCCCACTTGTCTACAATTCTTCCTTGGTGGCACACTGAGAACATACCTGCAGGAGGCTCCAAGGGCTTCAAAACTTTATTCATCCAAGCTGATGGAGAAGCCCTCCCAGACACCTCATCTAGAACGGATCACAGATGAGAACATTTTCCAGAGTGTGCTGGGATCCCCTTCTGGCACAGGGAACTGGGCACTGCCAGGGGGTCGGGTAAGGCCATGGGAGCCAGATATGAATGGACACGGCCAAAGCTGTTGGGGCCTGGGGAGCTCTGGGCTGGCTCCTGATTACCCTCCACACTCTTTCCCTGCCCTCAGCAACATCCCTGGGAGGGGTGGCTAGAGCACCACAGGGCCCCGGGGTTCTCTCCCTCAGACACAGAGGAAATCCTCTCTAAAACCCCGGGGAAAACTGCAGCAGGCAGTGACATAGGTATCCATCCCTCCCTCCCTCTGGCCCTCCTGCCCTCCTTCTGTGGGGAAACCCCCCAGATCCCAAGGGCAAACAGCCAGGCCCTCTCAGGACACACTGGAGCCTTCCTCTCCCCCTCTGTCCTTTCCCCACCGTGAGCACCCCGTGCAGTCGCTGCCAGGTTTCAGGACATGTCTCCCAAGGAGGGACCCCAGCATGACTGCTCAGTTACCCGAGTGCCCTGAGCCTGCTCGGGATAATTCCCCTGGGCTGTGCTGCTCTAGTCCAGGCTGTGCCCGCACTGCCAAGCAGCAGAGAGGGCAGCTCAAGCCTCAGCAGGGCTCAGGCCCAGAGGCACAGCAATTACCTCCTGTGCCTGTGCCTGGCATGGCCTCCCTTCCTGGAGCTGAGGCTGGCACGGAACCACTGCTTCTTCTGGGAAATGCTTCTTTCTCCGCAGGCTCTCCTTTCATTTCTGGAGAATGGAGAAGAGACAGCTGGATCAGATGGAAACATTCCTGACTGGGAATGGGCCATGGATCCCACCCCGCTGTGCCGGGAACCATGCGTTCAGATGTGCAGCCAAAGCCCCCGGCTGCTGAGTCCCAGGGGAAGCATGAGGCAAATGCACCCACCTTGTCCTCCCTGCAGCATTTTCTTCAGCACTTGCCTCGTCTGTTTGGATGGTTCCAGGGATATCTTGTCTCTTGTGTTTTGGATCTTCCCTATCGGAGAACCTTAGAGAAAAATACTTCCATTTCCCAGGAATGCATCCCACAAAAGCAGGGCTCAACTTGTGGTGTCAGCAGGGACACACTACTCACCCCTGCCATGGGAGCTGGTCTTGTCAGCAATAACTACCAAAGGACGTATGAATCTCCTCCCTGCAGACACACCTGTAACTCAACAGCCACAGAAGCTTCTGCCATCTCTGCTGATCTGCACGGGCACCACTGAGCCGCAGGAGCGGTGAGGGGATCGTGCAGGGCGAGGGCACACACGTGCATGGTTCTGTGCTGGCACCTGCAGCGCTGCCTCCCTGGCCCAGCTTTGGGCTCTGAGCTGGCAGCTCTCCCAGGGGAAAGGCCTTGACCTACCCTCAGCATCTCCCAGAGCCTCAGTCCTGGATGTGGGGCCTTCACCAGCAGGTTCAGCTGCAAAGAAAGGCAGGACAGAAGAGCTCCTGTGGCACTGCAGGAGATCCTCAGGCTGCCCACAAGGCTCAGCCCCGGGGCACAGCCCTAGGCCCGGCCCCTTCCCTCTCTGCTCTTCTCTGTGACTGCACAGAGCACACGGAAGGACACACTGGCATTGCACACGGGAGGAAGATTGAAAGCTAAATGCTCCTTCCTCCCACTGACAGTGATCCTGTGGGACCCCTCAGGGATCCAGAAGGGAGCAGGGCAAGGTTTCCGGATTCTTTCAACCTTAAGTTTATGTTAAGGGAACTGGTTAATAAGTGAGCTTTTGTTGAACTGATCCTGATTATTCTGTCAGGAAAGGCAGAATGAAAACATACCTCCAGCATCCTCCAGGAACTTCAAACCATGCTTCATGAGGACTTCCTGAAAACCCATGTCACGATTCCAGGCTAGAAGGGAGCAGACATGAGAACCATTTCCATGATGTGCTGGGATCCCCTTCTGCCACAGGGAACTGGGCAATGCAGGGGTGTTGGGTAAGGCTGTGGGAGCCAGATGGGAATGGACGTGGCCAAAGCTGCACAGGGGCCTGGGGAGCTCTGGGCTGGCTCCTGGTCACTCTCCAACCTCGTTGCAGGCCCTGTGCATCCCTGGAAGGGTGGCTGGAGTAGCCCAGGGCCCGTGGGGTCTCTCTCCCTCCCACAGAGGAAACCCTCCCTAAAGCCCGGGGCAAAACCATCCCCAGTGCTTCCCAGGGAGCAGGGAGCGCTGTTCCGGGAAAGGGCAGCCAGGCTGCCGGCTCACCTGCTCGCCGCGCTTGCAGCGGAGCAGCCTGGGCAGCCCTGGCAGGCAGGGCCACGGCCAGGAGCAGCAGGAGTAGGAGGCGCAGAGCAAGGGCCATGCTGCCTTGTCCTCCGCCAGTCCCGCAGCTCTTGCTGCCACCGCTGTCCCGACACCGCTGTCCCAACGTCAGCACCGCTGCTGCCACCGCCGCTGCTGCCGCAACAGTTGTGCTCAGGGACTGACTGCTGGCTCCTTGTGCTGCTGTGCAACCACGGGGCTCTGGCACCTCTGGCACCTCTGTGACCTCAGGGCCTGCTGTGACCTCAGCCTGCTGTGACCCCGGAGCCCTGCTGTGACCTCATGGCCTCAGCTGTACCCCCAGAGTGTGTGCCCGTCTGCATGAATGGACTGCCCTGATTGTAAATGTTTTGCTTCATCAAAGGGCCATTGCTCAGCAAAACCTTTCTTTTGCCTGCTGACATTGCTGGTCAGGCTGCGTCCCTCAAGATGCTCTTGATTGTTGCAGTTCAAATTTATTTTATTGATTTCATTTTAAGTCTTGTTTAAGGGCTCTGTTGTGCCCCCGTTTTTTTCCTGACTTGGTTCACCTGTGGGTTTTACCCTCCCTCCAAACTGTCCCTCGTGTCCTTCCCCACCCCTTGTTCCAGCTCTTTCCCTGCCTGTCAAGGCAACCCAGCCCCTTGGTTCCCCAACCTTTGGGCCAATCCCTGACTGCAACTCCCCTTTGGAATTCCCCTACTCCTGGAAGCCCCATTGGCCCTTGTGACCCATCCTCTCCACCCTCCTACCCTAATTGGCCCCAGACACTTGATGTAATCCCCTCACTCCTCTCCTGAGCATTCCCTATTGGTTCATTGTTTGCATCCACGCCATGACTTGTATGTGTACAAAACCCCTTGGGCAGTACAGCTAGGGGCTTTTCATCCTGGTCTATTCGCCTGGACTAAGCTGTTCCTTGCGGAACCTGAAGACGGGACGCCTCCTCCTTTCTCCTGTGCCTCGTCCCTGTCGTGGCTTGTGTCTGGCACTGGAGAGCAAGTGGCACTAAAGGCTCTGCCTCTGGTAAATGCCCATAGCGAGGCAGTTCCCGACTCCTGCCGTAGTGCCGGAGTTGTAAGAGCTAGCCCAGGTTCCAGCACTCACTTCACTAATGTACCGAATGTCCCTTCTTCAGTGCCTGCTCTGGTGCTCTGCCATCTCACACAGCAGAGTGTGATTCACATACTGCAGCCCAGAGTTAGGTTGTTGCAACATTGAAATGGGTGTGGTTGGCAGGATGGCTGGGCATAAATCACTACAGAACTAAAGCAAATGTGTGCACGGTCCCAGGCTGGACTTGAATAGGCACAGGAATTGTGGAAAGATGAGGACAAGATAGCAGAGAACAATGGAAACACCAGCTGAAAAGGAGGACATGCTGAAGGAGTTATTTGTGCACATTTGGGGCTATATTTTCCTTGGGTGCAAAGCAAAATAAAAAGCTCCTAAATGCCCAAAAGATGAGAACTGTGTGTGGTAAATAGATATGATTCATGCTGACAAAATTGAAACAGTAATCAATATTGATAATTAATATTTGGAAATAAAAAACCAGTTAAAGGAGTCATGCCAAGCAAGAAAGGGAGAGGAGGGGTCCACCACCAACCTTCTCCTGCAGATGTTCAGAACAGGAGGAAGCAAGAGATAACTATGACTAAATTTCCTTGGAAGAGAGGAGAATTTGGTTAGACACCAGGCAAATGTTGATTATATGAGATTCACTGCTTTAATGTTAGAACACAGTATTGGCTTATACTGTAGCAGCTTGGTGCGCATGTGTAATCCAAAAGGTGAACTCCAGGACTCCATGGAGGAAGAGGAGAGGCCTTCCTCAAAGAAGATCCCCAAAGAGTGGTACAACTTACTTAAAGAAGTGTGGAGCATGCGTGGGGAAGGTGATGATGAGGGCAGTGATACAAGTGTGACGAATCGAAAATGGGAGGAGATGGTAATGACATACAGCATAAAAAGGGGAATTTGGGCTTGACACGCTAGTACGTGAGGTGACGGGGGTCCAAAAGCCCTGCACCCGTACCCCACGCATACCCCGCGAGGTTATTTTTGCTTATACGCTATTATCAGAAACAAATTATTCATAATTTAAAGCAAATTATATTGTCAATATTTTGAGTGTATTCAATTGTATATATATTAAGCTACATAATTAAAATTGCTGTTACATTTCATTTTGTTTGGGTTTGTTCTTTCGGTTTTTTTGATTGGATAATTGGGCAAATATAACCTGTGGAATGTCCTCCACAGCAGAGTGTCAGACCTCTGGATCTTTTTAAACACTTTTATCAAGGTGGAGCTGTGGCGGCTTCAGCTGGTGCCTCTGGGGGACCTTGAACAAAGAACCCCTGAGCTTTTCTACCCTCCCAGGTGAAGTGTGATAATATCAGGTCTTCCTGCTATGTCCGAGTGCCGGGCCACTGGCTGGCACCACAGGTCCCCAGACCCTCTGCTGAGGCATCCCTCTCCTACAGTCAAGTTTAGTCTGTCACATTTGGCTTTTCTCTCTGATCCACCACCAGGACCAAAGATCACAGGGTCCTGAGGATGTAAAAATGCCTGTTCCTTCTGGAACATTGCTGTTGTGTGACAGCCATGCAGGCAGAGCGGGCAGCTGTAGGGATACTGACTCGTTTCCCTGGTGCCAGCCGTGCTGCATCCATCGAGCTGCTGGGTGTTGGTGCTCGCTGGGACGCGGCCCGGCCCGGCACCACGGGAGTTACGAAGGGTCTTAAAGGAATCCCCATGCGTTAAAGCAGACGATTTAGCCTGGGATTTTAAGTTGTTTCTCAGTTAACCTTGTAAAAGGCCAAAACAAGTCTCCTATGAATTCTGTCCCTGTCAAGGTCAGTTCTGCCCCGAAAGCCCCTCAGCATTCTCAGGGCAGTGGCAGGAGCTGGGTGCTGGCCCGTAGCCCCGCTGGCCGGGGAGAGCGCGGCCCAGAGCGAGCCCCTGCTGCCCGAGATGGCCACAGGCCCGGGGGAGCCAGGCAGGCAACGCCAGGGCCCTGTCCAGGGCTCCTGGGGCTCCTCTGGCATCTGTTCCGTCCCCTCAGGCGCTGAGCGGTGCCCGTCCCGCGGAGCTGTCTGTGCCCGGCCCCAAAAGAGGCAGGGCCAAGGCTGTGGCCCCTGGGCTGGCAGTGCCGCCTGCCCGGGCTCAGCACCGCCCGTGCCGTGCCGGTGCAGCGTGACCCGGCGGGGCAGCTCCGTCTCGGCGCCTCGCCACCGCCATCCCGGCACGGCGGCTGGCCCTGGGCCGCGGCAGCCCCGAGCCGCACGGGCCCGGGAGGGACTGCTGGAGGTCCCCGTCCCCTGCGTGCCTCAGCAGACACTCCAGCCCCACTGCATGCAGCAGGAGGGACACAAAGCACCTGCACGCTTACGAGAGTCCACAGCCCTTTCTACATGTGAAATGAGACCCCAGAACCATGACATGTGCCTCAGGAGAGATCCCAGCACCCTGCACACCTTGGGAGAGATCCCAAACCCTCTGCATGCCTCACACAGGATTCCAAATCCCTTGCATGACTTGAAGTGGACCCCAGTGCCCTCCATGCCTCAGAGGAAACCTAAAATATCCCTGGGTGTGCCGCAAGGGACCCCATCCCCTCATGCACCTTAGGGGGACTCCAAAGCCCCCACGTGCCTTACAGGGAAGTCCAGGCCAGCTACGCCGAGTGTTTTGACCTGGAAATCAAGCCTGGTTGCACCTGGGTTGTTGTGTCTCTGGGGCTGCTCACCAGCTCTGTCGAACCCCAAGGCCACACAGCCCTTCCCCTCCCTTCCCTTCCCTTCCCTTCCCTTCCCTTCCCTTCCCTTCCCTTCCCTTCCCTTCCCTTCCCTTCCCTTCCCTTCCCTTCCCTTCCCTTCCCTTCCCTTCCCTTCCCTTCCCTTCCCTTCCCTTCCCTTCCCTTCCCTTCCCTTCCCTTCCCTTCCCTTCCCTTCCCTTCCCTTCCCTTCCCTTCCCTTCCTTCTGGCCCTGGCTGAGAGCAGCAGACCCTGTGCAGCACCCTGCATTGGTGATGGCCCATCAATTAGGTCCTATCAAGTGTGTGTTAATTAGGGAGGAGCTTTGTTTTGCCTGCTGACATTGCTGGTCAGGCTGTGTCCCTGGAGATACTCTTGATGGCTTCCCTCTTTTCCTGGCCATGGCACTGGAGGAGGTGTGGGCCCAGATGATCCCACGGAAGGAAATGTCCCTCAGCCCAGGGACGCTCAGCATGGGCTGCCCCATCCCCTCGGGGCCCCACCGCTGGTCACAGTGAAGCCATCTGCAGAATAAATAGACTCCACTGTCGCCCTGGTTTTTAATGTTCTTCTAAGCCTTCTGATGTTTACATTCTTGTAGCAAACTTTCCCAAACACTTTATGTAAATAACTTATTGTTTTGCATTCTTTTCTGCAGAGGAGAAATTTGATGGACTGTTGGTTTGTCCAGTGTCATTGGAGAGGTGGCACTTTCACCCTCCAATCCACTGTCACTTTTGGAAATCTGTAAATGTTGGAGTCAGAAATTCAACTGCCTTCTTTTTTACCTTGGAGAGATGCGTGTCTGCGTTGTTTTATTTCATGTCCTACAGCGGCACTCCACAACCTGATGTAGTTATGAAGTGGGTATGCGTGTCAGGGCCTGGCACAAGCGAGATGGCTCTTGTGAAAACTTGTGCCCCGAGCCCTGGACTGAGCCACATCTTTGTTCACAAACATGTTCCATATGCAATACCTTACACAATCTCTTCATGCATATTCAACCCCTGGCCCCGCCTGTCCTCCCTTCACATGGCGATTAGATCCACGGCCTTCTGGGCACGCGTTGTTTCCTGTGGTGGTCACACTGGGGTCTTTGGCGGTCTCTGAGGTCGAAGGCTGTGGTCTTCCTCATGACTGAACTTTTGAACTTTTCTCCTTTGTGCATGCACTGTGGTCCCCTGGTGCTTATCTGAGTAGGTCTGTTGGTTTGGATCAGCTTGGAGACAGAGGAGCTCCTTAGTCTAGGCTTCCTGCATTCCCTGGTCTTCTCCTGGTGTTATGAGTAAAACAGTTATCTGTAGCTATGATATTTTATTAAAAATCCTTTCCTGGGATTTTTCCCCTCATGAGGAGCTGAGGGCCTCAGGAAAGAAATGAAAACAATAACTGTCTGCTGCTGTGGAATGCAACAGGTGCATCTTCCATTGGTCCATGTGGATTGTTTTCACTTGATGACCAATCACAGCCAACTGTGTTGAGCCTGTGAGCGGCCCAAAACCTCCATTTCATCAGCAGCCCCGGCCTGGCTTCTGCCTGCCCACACCGTGGGCATCCACGGCTCCTCCTGGGCATGGAGCTCAGTCAGTGCTGGTGCTGGCTGGGCTTTGCTGCTGCTGCCACCTGGACACTGGGGTGACCGCTTGTCCTGGGTTGCAGTGTAAAGATGTATTCTAATGCCATCCTCAAGAGCTGCTGAAACCAGGAGGGGCATTGTTTCTTCCTTATCTCCTGTTAATGGGCCCATCAATGTCTTGCCACATGACTCAGAGATAACTCCCTCCCAGAGCCATTTCTGTTTTATGGCTAATCAAGGACCCACAGCATGAGGCAGAATGATATCAGCCCACTGTGAGATGCTCTGCCCATGGGGGAGGAGCTAAGCATCCCCAGCTGGATATAATCTGGGTTTTGGGACACAACAAGCAGTCTTTCCACTGGATTCCCAGAGGAACCGCCGCCCTTACCCACTGCTTTTCCAGAGGATGAGAGCTACCAGATTGTTTCTACAGGATCACCACTTCCACAAGTCCATTTCATCTGGACTGCTACCACCACCCTAACTAGCAGGGTGTCAGCAGGCTGTATTCTGAGCCTGTCAGTGGTTTTTTTTTTTGTATCATTGCATGTGTTTTGATTTTTTTCCCTTTTTCTAATAAATTGTATTTCTGACTTGGAGTCTCTCGCTGGTTTTGCTTTCCAACCAGAACAAAGATCCTTCTCTTTATTTAAACAGAAGAATGGGCCATTGCCTACCCTGCAAGCGGGGGGGGTGGGGTGGGGTGGGGTGGGGTGTCACCTTCAGTGATTCCTAGAGGGCAAGGCCGGGGGGCTCAGGGGCAGAGGAAGGGATGTGTTGGTCTGAGGAGGGGCTGGAAGGTGCTGGGCTGGTCCTGGGGTCCCTAGAGGTACTCGAGTTGGCTGGGATGGGACAGACAAAGATAAAAAAAGGGATGAAGGCAGCTTGGGGAGGCCCATGGGGAGAGCAGGTGGCAGTGGGATCTACAGGGTAAAAGGAGGTTCCCTCGTAGACGGTTGTTCTGGGGTCCTCTTCACAGAAGACTTGAGAGGGCTGTCCAGGCCGTTCCTGCTGCTGGAGGAGCTGCTCACGCTGTCTGGCTGTGAGGTGCAGCCACCGTCTTCCAACTCCTGTCCCGAGGTGCTCCTGTGCAGAGAGGAGGTGGCTGAGGCCCCAGCTGCCAGTGGCACACAGGGACCCTCGTGCACAGCAGGGCCCAGAGCTGGCAAGGCTCCCCAGCACGGCTGGAGCTGCTGGCACAGCTGGGCCCAGCTGGACAGCTGCCCCTCAAGGCCCCGGCCAGCAGGGCACGGCTCTGGGCAGGGTCCCTGGCCAGGAGCGGGCCCCAGAGCGCCTCTGCCTTTCAAGGGCAACCTCGGCCCTGCTCTTTCTCCTCCCCACCTCCCTCTGCCTCTGCCCCGTGCCCCTGGGGCTGCTCTTGGCCAGGCAGCCTCAGTGGGAGCCAGCTCTGGCTGCAGCCCAAGCGGGGCCCCCAGGACAAGGCCCAGCAATTGAGAGACCAATGGAAGCACTGGGCAGCAGCAGAACCCTCAGCAGAGTTTTTTGGACAATCATGGGCTGGCCACAACTCCACTGCAGCCTCAATGGGAATGCTCCCTGTCCATGCTGGACTTTGAAAAGAAGCTGTTGGAGGGGGCGGGCAATAAAACACTCACTGTTTTCTGTTCCAGGAATACCAGATTCCAAAGCAGCAGAATAGGAAGACAAGCTCCAAATAAAGCATGCCTGCCAGAAACACTAGCCAGCAGTCGGTTCCCTGACAGAAGCCCCTTCCGAGGCCATCCTGGGCATCGGGAACAGGTCTTGTGGTGCCGGCTGCATCTGTGGGAGAAATGGGGAGCGTGAGCCCGTGCTGTGCTGCACTGCTGAGCTGGCAGCACGGTGGATACGGGCAGGACGTTCTCTGTTTCCCCCAGAGCTGGGGCCTGCAGGCACCTTGCCGGCCCTTGGCACAGGCTGTGCCAGCCAACAAAGCCCAGCAGGCCGGGAGGAGAGCCCGGGGGCAGCGCAGCTGCTTGGGCAGTGGCTGCTGCCAGGGACACGGGCCAAAGCCATCCCTGAGCAGCCACTGCCAGCCCTGGCCCTCCCTGCCCCGTGACAGCTCCCCCAGCCCCAGGGGACAGGCTCAGGCCCTGTCAGGACCCAGCGCAGCCCCTGCCCAGTCAGGAGCCAGGGCTGGCTCTGGCCCTGGGCTGGCGGCAGGGCTCCCGCTCAGGGCTGCTCCTGTGCCTTGGGCCTCTGGGCACTCAGGGCCAGCTCTGCAGCAGCTGCAGCGCCAGGGACGTTGCTGCACCAGTCCCATTTCCTAGGGGCTCTGAACCAGCTCCAGAGGCCTGGAAGCCCAGGCGCCTCCAGCTTTGGCTGCTGCCGGGCCGGGCAAGGGCAGGCCCTGGGGGAAGAGCTGCTGCCACACAGCCCCGGCCAGGGCTGAGCCTGGCACAGCAATTACCTGCTGTGCCTGTGCCCGTGTCTGGCATCGCCTTCCTTCCTGCAGCAGGGGCTGCCAATGAGCCACTGCTTCTCCCTGAGTGTTCCTCCTCCTGAACAGCCTTTTGGTCCATCACTTGAAAAAGGAAAAAAGGGACAACTGGATTAAATGGAAACATTCCCACTGGGGATGTGTCATCTTCATCAGGAAATGCTTGTCAAAGTCACAGGTAAAGATCAGGAAAAAGCCCAGGTAATTGGGGCTAGGCCAGTGCACTCCCATGAGCAAACAGCTACACCGCCTGATCTTCTCAGAGACTGGGAAATGGCAGGGGATCTCAGGCCCACAGTACAGTTGAGGCACCCTATCAGCTGATGCCAAATTCCATCCTGCAGAGGCTGGGCAGAAGCTGCAGCCAGGCCAGGATGGGAAACAGCCCTGCAGGGCGTCAAAGCAGCAGCGGGGCAGCGAGGCTGTCATGGATCCCTTCCCACTGTGGTGGGCACGGCGTGTCCAGATGTGCAGCCAAAGCCCCCAGCTGCTGAGTCCCAGGGAAAGCATGAGGGAAATGCACCCACCTTGTCCTCCGGGTGCTTCCTTCTGTGTTTCTCTCAGGAATTCATCTGCCTCATGAGACATTTTGGCTGCAGTATCTTGGGTCTTCCCTTTTGGAGGACCTTAAGAAAAAGTAGTTCCATTTCCCAGGAATGGGTCCCACAAAAGCGGGGCTCAGCCTGTGTGGTTAGCAGGGACCCACTACTCACCCCTGCCATGGGAGCTGGGTTGGGGCCAAGCATCCAGCCCTGGAGCTTGAGAAGTCCTCCCTGCAGACACACCTGTAACTCAACAGCCACAGAAGCTTCTGCCATCTCTGCTGATCTGCACGGGCACCACTGAGCCGCAGGAGCGGTGAGGGGATCGTGCAGGGCGAGGGCACACACGTGCATGGTTCTGTGCTGGCACCTGCAGCGCTGCCTCCCTGGCCCAGCTTTGGGCTCTGAGCTGGCAGCTCTCCCAGGGGAAAGGCCTTGACCTACCCTCAGCATCTCCCAGAGCCTCAGTCCTGGATGTGGGGCCTTCACCGGCAGGTTCAGCTGCAAAGAAAGGCAGGAGAGAAGAGCTCCTGTGGCACTGCAGGAGATCCTCAGGCTGCCCACAAGGCTCAGCCCCGGGGCACAGCCCTGGGCCCGGCCCCTTCCCTCTCTGCTCTTCTCTGTGATTGCACAGAGCACATGTAAGGACACACTGGCATTGCACACTGGAGGAAGATTGAAAGCTAAATTCTAGATCCTCCCACTGACAGGGATACTGTGCGACTCCTCAGGGATCCAGAAGGGAGCAGGGCAAGATTTTCAGAATCCTTCAGCCCTTAAATAATGTTAAGGGAAATGGCTTATGAGTGAGCTCTTGTCACATTGACACTGATTATTCTGTCAAGAAAGGCACACGGAGGAATAGCCTCCAGCATCCTCCAGGAATTTCAAGCCATTTTCCAGCAGGGCTTCCAAAAAATCCAAGTCATGATTCCAGTCTTGAAGGGGTCAGAGATCAGAACGATATCAGTGGCATTCTGGGATCCCCTTCTGGCACAGGGAACTGGGCACTGCCATGGTGTCGGGTAAGACCGTGGGAGCCAGATGGGAATAGACATGGCCAAAGCTGCCCAGGGGCCTGGGGAGCTCTGGGCTGCCTCCTGGTCACTCTCCACACTCTTTCCCTGCCCTCAGCAACATCCCTGGGAGGGGTGGCTAGAGCACCACAGGGCCCCGGGGCTCTCTTCTTCACATACAGAAGAAATCCTCGCAAAAGCCCTGGGGAAAACTGCAGCAGGCAGTGCCACAGCTATCCATCCCTCCGTCCCTCTGTCCCTCCTGCCATCCTTCTGCTGGGACAGCTCCCAGATCCCAAGGGCAAACAGCCAGGCCCTCTCAGGACACACTGGAGCCTTGCTCTCCCCCTCTGTCCTTTCCCCACCATGGGCACCCCGTGCAGTCACTGCCAGGTTTCAGGACATGTCTCCCATGGAGGGACCCCAGCAGGACTGCTCAGTGCCCTGAGCCTGCTCGGGATAATTCCCCTGGGCTGTGCCGCTCTAGTCCAGGCTGTGCCCGCACTGCCAAGCAGCAGAGAGGGCAGCTCAAGCCTCAGCAGGGCTCAGGCCCAGAGGCACAGCAATTACCACCTGTGCCTGTGCCTGGCATGGCCTCCCTTCCTGCAGCAGAGGCTGGCACGGAACCACTGCTTCCTCCGGCAAATGCTTCCTTCTGCACAGGCTCTCCTTTCATTTCTGGAGAATGGAGAAGAGACAGCTGGATCAGATGAAAACATTCCTGACTGGGAATGGGGAAGGTGATAACTTCAGGAGGCATCACTTGTGAAAGGAATGCATAAGGATCAGAAAACACCCAGGATTTTGGGACAACCCAAGGCTGCTTCCTTCCCCAAACAGCCCCAACATCTGATCTGCCTGGACACCAGGAAATTGCAGGGGATCTGAGGGTGGGCATGGCCTGTGGTGCAATTGGGGCTGCCTGTCAGCTGATGCCAAATGCCTTCCTGCAGAGGCTGGGCAGAAGCTG
This sequence comes from Passer domesticus, assembly GCF_036417665.1. Taxonomy (NCBI): domain Eukaryota; kingdom Metazoa; phylum Chordata; class Aves; order Passeriformes; family Passeridae; genus Passer; species Passer domesticus. The sequence goes on along the minus strand of NC_087482.1, from coordinate 4,616,574 downwards.
CAGCCAGGCCAGGCTGGCAAACAGCCCTGCAGGGCGTGAAAGCAGCAGCAGGGCAGCGAGGCTGCCATGGATCCCTTCCCGCTGTGCCGGGCACGGCGTGTCCAGATGTGCAGCCAAAGCCCCCAGCTGCTGAGTCCCAGGGGAAGCATGAGGCAAATGCACCCACCTTGCCTTCTCTGCAGACATTCCTTCAGCATTTGCCACATGACTTCTAATGGGTCCTGGAATTTCTTGCCTGCCATGTCTTTGGTCTCTCCTGTCGGAGGACCTTAAGAGAAAGTAGTTCCATTTCCCAGGAATGGACCCCAGAAAAGCAGGGCTCAGCTTGTGGGGTCAGCAGGGACACACTACTCACCCCTGCCATGGGAGTTGGGATATTGTGCAGCATCTGAGGTTGGAGTTGGTGAAGGCGTCCCTGCAGACACGCCTGTAACACAACAGCCAGAGAAGCTTCTGTCACCTGGTTCTTACCAATCAGTCAAACATTACGCCTTGGTGGGACAGTGAGAACATACCTGCAGAATGCTCGGAGGGCTTCACAACTTCAGTTTGCCAGGCTAATGGAGAATCCTTCCCAGCATCCCAGTCTGGAAGCAAACCAAGATGAGAACTGTTTCCATTGTGTGCCAGGGCTGGCTCTGGCCCTGGGCTGGCGGCAGGGCTCCCGCTCGGGGCTGCTCCTGTGCCTTGGGCCTCTGGGCACTCAGGGCCAGCTCCGCAGCAGCTGCAGCGCCAGGGACGTTGCTGCACCAGTCCCGTTTCCCCGGGGCTCTGAACCAGCTCCAGAGGCCTGGAAGCCGAGTCGCCTCCAGCTTTGGCTGCTGATGGGCCGGGCAAGGGCAGGCCCTGGGGGAAGAGCTGCTGCCACACAGCCCCGGCCAGGCCTGAGCCCGGCACAGCAATTACCTGCTGTGCCTGTGCCCGTGTCTGCCATCGCCTTCCTTCCTGCAGCAGGGGCTGGCACCGAAGATGGAGTGCTTCCTTCAAGAAATACCACCTTCCACTGAAGCACTATGTCCATCTCTTGACAAAGGAAGGGAGACAGCTGCATCAGATGGAGCTGTTTCCCACTTGGGTGGTGGCATCAGAGGTAATATTTGTGAAATTTATGGAGCAGGAAAATGGCCAGGTTACAGTGGCATGATGAGAGCACTTGCAGCTCCAAACAGACACCCTTTTCCTAATCTGCAGGGCTGGATATTGTGGGGGATTTCAGGGTGTGTTACTTTTTGGGCTGCCTGTCAGCTGATGCCAAATGCCTTCCGGCAGAGGCTGGGCAGAAGCTACAGCCAGGCCAGGCTGGGAAACAGCCCTGCAGGGCGTGAAAGCAGCAGCGGGGCAGCGAGGCTGCCATGGATCCCTTCCCGCTGTGCCGGGCACGGCGTGTCCAGATGTGCAGCCAAAGACCCCGGCTGCTGAGTCCCAGGGGAAGCATGAGGGAAATGCACCCACCTTCTCTTGTCTGCAGGGGTTCCTTCAGCTCTTGCCTCATCTGTTTGAATGGTTCCAGGGATATCTTATCTGTTGTGTCTTGGATTTTGCCTGTTGGAGTACCTTAGAGAAAAATATTTCCATTTCCCAGGAATGGATCCTACAAAAGCAAGGCTCAGCCTGTGGGGTCATCAGGGACACACTACTCACTCCTGTGATGGGAGCTGGGCTTGAGTGCAACATCCAAGGTAGGAGCTGGAGAAGTCCTCCCTGTAGACACATCTGTAACACAACAGCCACAGAAGCTTCTGTCACCTGGTGCCTGCCCACTTGTCTACAATTCTTCCTTGGTGGCACACTGAGAACATACCTGCAGGAGGCTCCAAGGGCTTCAAAACTTTATTCATCCAAGCTGATGGAGAAGCCCTCCCAGACACCTCATCTAGAACGGATCACAGATGAGAACATTTTCCAGAGTGTGCTGGGATCCCCTTCTGGCACAGGGAACTGGGCACTGCCAGGGGGTCGGGTAAGGCCATGGGAGCCAGATATGAATGGACACGGCCAAAGCTGTTGGGGCCTGGGGAGCTCTGGGCTGGCTCCTGATTACCCTCCACACTCTTTCCCTGCCCTCAGCAACATCCCTGGGAGGGGTGGCTAGAGCACCACAGGGCCCCGGGGTTCTCTCCCTCAGACACAGAGGAAATCCTCTCTAAAACCCCGGGGAAAACTGCAGCAGGCAGTGACATAGGTATCCATCCCTCCCTCCCTCTGGCCCTCCTGCCCTCCTTCTGTGGGGAAACCCCCCAGATCCCAAGGGCAAACAGCCAGGCCCTCTCAGGACACACTGGAGCCTTCCTCTCCCCCTCTGTCCTTTCCCCACCGTGAGCACCCCGTGCAGTCGCTGCCAGGTTTCAGGACATGTCTCCCAAGGAGGGACCCCAGCATGACTGCTCAGTTACCCGAGTGCCCTGAGCCTGCTCGGGATAATTCCCCTGGGCTGTGCTGCTCTAGTCCAGGCTGTGCCCGCACTGCCAAGCAGCAGAGAGGGCAGCTCAAGCCTCAGCAGGGCTCAGGCCCAGAGGCACAGCAATTACCTCCTGTGCCTGTGCCTGGCATGGCCTCCCTTCCTGGAGCTGAGGCTGGCATGGAACCACTGCTTCTTCTGGGAAATGCTTCTTTCTCCGCAGGCTCTCCTTTCATTTCTGGAGAATGGAGAAGAGACAGCTGGATCAGATGGAAACATTCCTGACTGGGAATGGGCCATGGATCCCACCCCGCTGTGCCGGGAACCATGCGTTCAGATGTGCAGCCAAAGCCCCCGGCTGCTGAGTCCCAGGGGAAGCATGAGGCAAATGCACCCACCTTGTCCTCCCTGCAGCATTTTCTTCAGCACTTGCCTCGTCTGTTTGGATGGTTCCAGGGATATCTTGTCTCTTGTGTTTTGGATCTTCCCTATCGGAGAACCTTAGAGAAAAATACTTCCATTTCCCAGGAATGCATCCCACAAAAGCAGGGCTCAACTTGTGGTGTCAGCAGGGACACACTACTCACCCCTGCCATGGGAGCTGGTCTTGTCAGCAATAACTACCAAAGGACGTATGAATCTCCTCCCTGCAGACACACCTGTAACTCAACAGCCACAGAAGCTTCTGCCATCTCTGCTGATCTGCACGGGCACCACTGAGCCGCAGGAGCGGTGAGGGGATCGTGCAGGGCGAGGGCACACACGTGCATGGTTCTGTGCTGGCACCTGCAGCGCTGCCTCCCTGGCCCAGCTTTGGGCTCTGAGCTGGCAGCTCTCCCAGGGGAAAGGCCTTGACCTACCCTCAGCATCTCCCAGAGCCTCAGTCCTGGATGTGGGGCCTTCACCAGCAGGTTCAGCTGCAAAGAAAGGCAGGACAGAAGAGCTCCTGTGGCACTGCAGGAGATCCTCAGGCTGCCCACAAGGCTCAGCCCCGGGGCACAGCCCTAGGCCCGGCCCCTTCCCTCTCTGCTCTTCTCTGTGACTGCACAGAGCACACGGAAGGACACACTGGCATTGCACACGGGAGGAAGATTGAAAGCTAAATGCTCCTTCCTCCCACTGACAGTGATCCTGTGGGACCCCTCAGGGATCCAGAAGGGAGCAGGGCAAGGTTTCCGGATTCTTTCAACCTTAAGTTTATGTTAAGGGAACTGGTTAATAAGTGAGCTTTTGTTGAACTGATCCTGATTATTCTGTCAGGAAAGGCAGAATGAAAACATACCTCCAGCATCCTCCAGGAACTTCAAACCATGCTTCATGAGGACTTCCTGAAAACCCATGTCACGATTCCAGGCTAGAAGGGAGCAGACATGAGAACCATTTCCATGATGTGCTGGGATCCCCTTCTGCCACAGGGAACTGGGCAATGCAGGGGTGTTGGGTAAGGCTGTGGGAGCCAGATGGGAATGGACGTGGCCAAAGCTGCACAGGGGCCTGGGGAGCTCTGGGCTGGCTCCTGGTCACTCTCCAACCTCGTTGCAGGCCCTGTGCATCCCTGGAAGGGTGGCTGGAGTAGCCCAGGGCCCGTGGGGTCTCTCTCCCTCCCACAGAGGAAACCCTCCCTAAAGCCCGGGGCAAAACCATCCCCAGTGCTTCCCAGGGAGCAGGGAGCGCTGTTCCGGGAAAGGGCAGCCAGGCTGCTGGCTCACCTGCTCGCCGCGCTTGCAGCGGAGCAGCCTGGGCAGCCCTGGCAGGCAGGGCCACGGCCAGGAGCAGCAGGAGTAGGAGGCGCAGAGCAAGGGCCATGCTGCCTTGTCCTCCGCCAGTCCCGCAGCTCTTGCTGCCACCGCTGTCCCGACACCGCTGTCCCAACGTCAGCACCGCTGCTGCCACCGCCGCTGCTGCCGCAACAGTTGTGCTCAGGGACTGACTGCTGGCTTCTTGTGCTGCTGTGCAACCACGGGGCTCTGGCACCTCTGGCACCTCTGTGACCTCAGGGCCTGCTGTGACCTCAGCCTGCTGTGACCCCGGAGCCCTGCTGTGACCTCATGGCCTCAGCTGTACCCCCAGAGTGTGTGCCCGTCTGCATGAATGGACTGCCCTGATTGTAAATGTTTTGCTTCATCAAAGGGCCATTGCTCAGCAAAACCTTTCTTTTGCCTGCTGACATTGCTGGTCAGGCTGCGTCCCTCAAGATGCTCTTGATTGTTGCAGTTCAAATTTATTTTATTGATTTCATTTTAAGTCTTGTTTAAGGGCTCTGTTGTGCCCCCGTTTTTTTCCTGACTTGGTTCACCTGTGGGTTTTACCCTCCCTCCAAACTGTCCCTCGTGTCCTTCCCCACCCCTTGTTCCAGCTCTTTCCCTGCCTGTCAAGGCAACCCAGCCCCTTGGTTCCCCAACCTTTGGGCCAATCCCTGACTGCAACTCCCCTTTGGAATTCCCCTACTCCTGGAAGCCCCATTGGCCCTTGTGACCCATCCTCTCCACCCTCCTACCCTAATTGGCCCCAGACACTTGATGTAATCCCCTCACTCCTCTCCTGAGCATTCCCTATTGGTTCATTGTTTGCATCCACGCCATGACTTGTATGTGTACAAAACCCCTTGGGCAGTACAGCTAGGGGCTTTTCATCCTGGTCTATTCGCCTGGACTAAGCTGTTCCTTGCGGAACCTGAAGACGGGACGCCTCCTCCTTTCTCCTGTGCCTCGTCCCTGTCGTGGCTTGTGTCTGGCACTGGAGAGCAAGTGGCACTAAAGGCTCTGCCTCTGGTAAATGCCCATAGCGAGGCAGTTCCCGACTCCTGCCGTAGTGCCGGAGTTGTAAGAGCTAGCCCAGGTTCCAGCACTCACTTCACTAATGTACCGAATGTCCCTTCTTCAGTGCCTGCTCTGGTGCTCTGCCATCTCACACAGCAGAGTGTGATTCACATACTGCAGCCCAGAGTTAGGTTGTTGCAACATTGAAATGGGTGTGGTTGGCAGGATGGCTGGGCATAAATCACTACAGAACTAAAGCAAATGTGTGCACGGTCCCAGGCTGGACTTGAATAGGCACAGGAATTGTGGAAAGATGAGGACAAGATAGCAGAGAACAATGGAAACACCAGCTGAAAAGGAGGACATGCTGAAGGAGTTATTTGTGCACATTTGGGGCTATATTTTCCTTGGGTGCAAAGCAAAATAAAAAGCTCCTAAATGCCCAAAAGATGAGAACTGTGTGTGGTAAATAGATATGATTCATGCTGACAAAATTGAAACAGTAATCAATATTGATAATTAATATTTGGAAATAAAAAACCAGTTAAAGGAGTCATGCCAAGCAAGAAAGGGAGAGGAGGGGTCCACCACCAACCTTCTCCTGCAGATGTTCAGAACAGGAGGAAGCAAGAGATAACTATGACTAAATTTCCTTGGAAGAGAGGAGAATTTGGTTAGACACCAGGCAAATGTTGATTATATGAGATTCACTGCTTTAATGTTAGAACACAGTATTGGCTTATACTGTAGCAGCTTGGTGCGCATGTGTAATCCAAAAGGTGAACTCCAGGACTCCATGGAGGAAGAGGAGAGGCCTTCCTCAAAGAAGATCCCCAAAGAGTGGTACAACTTACTTAAAGAAGTGTGGAGCATGCGTGGGGAAGGTGATGATGAGGGCAGTGATACAAGTGTGACGAATCGAAAATGGGAGGAGATGGTAATGACATACAGCATAAAAAGGGGAATTTGGGCTTGACACGCTAGTACGTGAGGTGACGGGGGTCCAAAAGCCCTGCACCCGTACCCCACGCATACCCCGCGAGGTTATTTTTGCTTATACGCTATTATCAGAAACAAATTATTCATAATTTAAAGCAAATTATATTGTCAATATTTTGAGTGTATTCAATTGTATATATATTAAGCTACATAATTAAAATTGCTGTTACATTTCATTTTGTTTGGGTTTGTTCTTTCGGTTTTTTTGATTGGATAATTGGGCAAATATAACATGTGGAATGTCCTCCACAGCAGAGTGTCAGACCTCTGGATCTTTTTAAACACTTTTATCAAGGTGGAGCTGTGGCGGCTTCAGCTGGTGCCTCTGGGGGACCTTGAACAAAGAACCCCTGAGCTTTTCTACCCTCCCAGGTGAAGTGTGATAATATCAGGTCTTCCTGCTATGTCCGAGTGCCGGGCCACTGGCTGGCACCACAGGTCCCCAGACCCTCTGCTGAGGCATCCCTCTCCTACAGTCAAGTTTAGTCTGTCACATTTGGCTTTTCTCTCTGATCCACCACCAGGACCAAAGATCACAGGGTCCTGAGGATGTAAAAATGCCTGTTCCTTCTGGAACATTGCTGTTGTGTGACAGCCATGCAGGCAGAGCAGGCAGCTGTAGGGATACTGACTCGTTTCCCTGGTGCCAGCCGTGCTGCATCCATCGAGCTGCTGGGTGTTGGTGCTCGCTGGGACGCGGCCCGGCCCGGCACCACGGGAGTTACGAAGGGTCTTAAAGGAATCCCCATGCGTTAAAGCAGACGATTTAGCCTGGGATTTTAAGTTGTTTCTCAGTTAACCTTGTAAAAGGCCAAAACAAGTCTCCTATGAATTCTGTCCCTGTCAAGGTCAGTTCTGCCCCGAAAGCCCCTCAGCATTCTCAGGGCAGTGGCAGGAGCCGGGTGCTGGCCCGTAGCCCCGCTGGCCGGGGAGAGCGCGGCCCAGAGCGAGCCCCTGCTGCCCGAGATGGCCACAGGCCCGGGGGAGCCAGGCAGGCAACGCCAGGGCCCTGTCCAGGGCTCCTGGGGCTCCTCTGGCATCTGTTCCGTCCCCTCAGGCGCTGAGCGGTGCCCGTCCCGCGGAGCTGTCTGTGCCCGGCCCCAAAAGAGGCAGGGCCAAGGCTGTGGCCCCTGGGCTGGCAGTGCCGCCTGCCCGGGCTCAGCACCGCCCGTGCCGTGCCGGTGCAGCGTGACCCGGCGGGGCAGCTCCGCCTCGGCGCCTCGCCACCGCCATCCCGGCACGGCGGCTGGCCCTGGGCCGCGGCAGCCCCGAGCCGCACGGGCCCGGGAGGGACTGCTGGAGGTCCCCGTCCCCTGCGTGCCTCAGCAGACACTCCAGCCCCACTGCATGCAGCAGGAGGGACACAAAGCACCTGCACGCTTACGAGAGTCCACAGCCCTTTCTACATGTGAAATGAGACCCCAGAACCATGACATGTGCCTCAGGAGAGATCCCAGCACCCTGCACACCTTGGGAGAGATCCCAAACCCTCTGCATGCCTCACACAGGATTCCAAATCCCTTGCATGACTTGAAGTGGACCCCAGTGCCCTCCATGCCTCAGAGGAAACCTAAAATATCCCTGGGTGTGCCGCAAGGGACCCCATCCCCTCATGCACCTTAGGGGGACTCCAAAGCCCCCACGTGCCTTACAGGGAAGTCCAGGCCAGCTACGCCGAGTGTTTTGACCTGGAAATCAAGCCTGGTTGCACCTGGGTTGTTGTGTCTCTGGGGCTGCTCACCAGCTCTGTCGAACCCCAAGGCCACACAGCCCTTCCCTTCCCTTCCCTTCCCTTCCCTTCCCTTCCCTTCCCTTCCCTTCCCTTCCCTTCCCTTCCCTTCCCTTCCCTTCCCTTCCCTTCCCTTCCCTTCCCTTCCCTTCCCTTCCCTTCCCTTCCCTTCCCTTCCCTTCCCTTCCCTTCCTTCTGGCCCTGGCTGAGAGCAGCAGACCCTGTGCAGCACCCTGCATTGGTGATGGCCCATCAATTAGGTCCTATCAAGTGTGTGTTAATTAGGGAGGAGCTTTGTTTTGCCTGCTGACATTGCTGGTCAGGCTGTGTCCCTGGAGATACTCTTGATGGCTTCCCTCTTTTCCTGGCCATGGCACTGGAGGAGGTGTGGGCCCAGATGATCCCACGGAAGGAAATGTCCCTCAGCCCAGGGACGCTCAGCATGGGCTGCCCCATCCCCTCGGGGCCCCACCGCTGGTCACAGTGAAGCCATCTGCAGAATAAATAGACTCCACTGTCGCCCTGGTTTTTAATGTTCTTCTAAGCCTTCTGATGTTTACATTCTTGTAGCAAACTTTCCCAAACACTTTATGTAAATAACTTATTGTTTTGCATTCTTTTCTGCAGAGGAGAAATTTGATGGACTGTTGGTTTGTCCAGTGTCATTGGAGAGGTGGCACTTTCACCCTCCAATCCACTGTCACTTTTGGAAATCTGTAAATGTTGGAGTCAGAAATTCAACTGCCTTCTTTTTTACCTTGGAGAGATGCGTGTCTGCGTTGTTTTATTTCATGTCCTACAGCGGCACTCCACAACCTGATGTAGTTGTGAAGTGGGTATGCGTGTCAGGGCCTGGCACAAGCGAGATGGCTCTTGTGAAAACTTGTGCCCCGAGCCCTGGACTGAGCCACATCTTTGTTCACAAACATGTTCCATATGCAATACCTTACACAATCTCTTCATGCATATTCAACCCCTGGCCCCGCCTGTCCTCCCTTCACATGGCGATTAGATCCACGGCCTTCTGGGCACGCGTTGTTTCCTGTGGTGGTCACACTGGGGTCTTTGGCGGTCTCTGAGGTCGAAGGCTGTGGTCTTCCTCATGACTGAACTTTTGAACTTTTCTCCTTTGTGCATGCACTGTGGTCCCCTGGTGCTTATCTGAGTAGGTCTGTTGGTTTGGATCAGCTTGGAGACAGAGGAGCTCCTTAGTCTAGGCTTCCTGCATTCCCTGGTCTTCTCCTGGTGTTATGAGTAAAACAGTTATCTGTAGCTATGATATTTTATTAAAAATCCTTTCCTGGGATTTTTCCCCTCATGAGGAGCTGAGGGCCTCAGGAAAGAAATGAAAACAATAACTGTCTGCTGCTGTGGAATGCAACAGGTGCATCTTCCATTGGTCCATGTGGATTGTTTTCACTTGATGACCAATCACAGCCAACTGTGTTGAGCCTGTGAGCGGCCCAAAACCTCCATTTCATCAGCAGCCCCGGCCTGGCTTCTGCCTGCCCACACCGTGGGCATCCACGGCTCCTCCTGGGCATGGAGCTCAGTCAGTGCTGGTGCTGGCTGGGCTTTGCTGCTGCTGCCACCTGGACACTGGGGTGACCGCTTGTCCTGGGTTGCAGTGTAAAGATGTATTCTAATGCCATCCTCAAGAGCTGCTGAAACCAGGAGGGGCATTGTTTCTTCCTTATCTCCTGTTAATGGGCCCATCAATGTCTTGCCACATGACTCAGAGATAACTCCCTCCCAGAGCCATTTCTGTTTTATGGCTAATCAAGGACCCACAGCATGAGGCAGAATGATATCAGCCCACTGTGAGATGCTCTGCCCATGGGGGAGGAGCTAAGCATCCCCAGCTGGATATAATCTGGGTTTTGGGACACAACAAGCAGTCTTTCCACTGGATTCCCAGAGGAACCGCTGCCCTTACCCACTGCTTTTCCAGAGGATGAGAGCTACCAGATTGTTTCTACAGGATCACCACTTCCACAAGTCCATTTCATCTGGACTCCTACCACCACCCTAACTAGCAGGGTGTCAGGCTGTATTCTGAGCCTGTCAGTGGTTTTTCTTTTGTATCATTGCATGTATTTTGGGATTTTTTCCCTTTTCCTAATAAATTGTATTTCTGACTTGGAGTCTCTCACTGGTTTTGCTTTCAAACCACAACACAGATCCTTCTCTTTATTTCAACAGAGGAATGGGCCATTGCCTACTCTGCAAGCGGGGGGCGGGGGGGGAGGGTGGGGTGGGGTGGGGTGTCACCTTCAGTGCTGCCTAGAAGGGCAAGGCCAGGGGGCTCAGGGGCAGAGGAAGGGATGTGTTTGTCTGAGGAGGGGCTGGAAGGTGCTGGGCTGGTCCTGGGGTCTCTAGAGGAACTCGGGTTGGCTGGGATGGGACAGATGGAGAGAAAAAAAGGGATGAAGGCAGCTTGGGGAGGCCCATGGGGAGAGCAGGTGGCAGTGGGATCTACGGGGCAATAAGAGGCTTCCTCGTAGTTGGTTGTTCTGGGGTCCTCTTCCCAGAAGACTTGAGAGGGCTGTCCAGGCCGTTCCTGCTGCTGGAGAAGCTGCTCACGCTGTCGGTGTGAGGTGCAGCCACCGTCTTCCAACTCCTGCCCCGAGGTGCTCCTGTGAAGAGAGGAGGAGGCTGAGGCCCCAGCTGCCAGTGGCACACAGGGACCCTCGTGCACAGCAGGGCCCAGAGCTGGCAAAGCTCCCCAGCACGGCTGGAGCTGCTGGCACAGCTGGGCCCAGCTGGACAGCTGCCCCTCAAGGCCCCGGCCAGCAGGGCACGGCTCTGGGCAGGGTCCCTGGCCAGGAGCGGGCCCCAGAGCGCCTCTGCCTTTCAAGGGCAACCTCGGCCCTGCTCTTTCTCCTCCCCACCTCCCTCTGCCTCTGCCCCGTGCCCCTGGGGCTGCTCTTGGCCAGGCAGCCTCAGTGGGAGCCAGCTCTGGCTGCAGCCCCAGCGGGGCCCCCAGGACAAGGCCCAGCAATTGAGAGGCCAATGGAAGCACTGAGCAGCAGCAGAAGCCTCAGCAGAGTTGTTTGGACAATCATGGACTGGCCACAACTCCACTGCAGCCTCAATGGGAATGTTCCCTGACCATGTTAGACTTTCAAAAGAAGCTGTTGGAGGGGGCGGGCAATAAAACACTCACTGTTTTCTGTTCCAGGAATACCCGATTCCAAAGCAGCACAACAGGAAAACAAGCTCCAAATAAAGCACGCCTGCCAGTAACCCTAGCCAGCAGCCTGTTCCCTGACAGAAGCCCCTTCCGAGGCCATCCTGGGCATTGCGAACAGGTCTTGTGGTGCCGGCTGCATCTGTGGGAGCGATGGGGAGCGTGAGCCCGTGCTGTGCTGCACTGCTGAGCTGGCAGCACGGTGGATACGGGCAGGACGTTCTCTGTTTCCCCCAGAGCTGGGGCCTGCAGGCACCTTGCCGGCCCTTGGCACAGGCTGTGCCAGCCAACAAAGCCCAGCAGGCCGGGAGGAGAGCCCGGGGGCAGCGCGGCTGCTTGGGCAGTGGCTGCTGCCAGGGACACGGGCCAAAGCCATCCCTGAGCAGCCACTGCCACCCCTGGCCCTCCCTGCCCCGTGACAGCTCCCCCAGCCCACGGGACAGGCTCACGCCCTGTCAGGAGCCTGTCGGGAGCCAGGGCTGGCTCTGGCCCTGGGCTGGCGGCAGGGCTCCCGCTCGGGGCTGCTCCTGTGCCTTGGGCCTCTGGGCACTCAGGGCCAGCTCCGCAGCAGCTGCAGTGCCAGGGACGTTGCTGCACCAGTCCCGTTTCCCCGGGGCTCTGAACCAGCTCCAGAGGCCTGGAAGCCGAGGCGCCTCCAGCTTTGGCTGCTGCCGGGCCGGGCAAGGGCAGGCCCTGGGGGAAGAGCTGCTGCCACACAGCCCCGGCCAGGCCTGAGCCCGGCACAGCAATTACCTGCTGTGCCTGTGCCCGTGTCTGGCTTTGCCTTCTTTCCGGCAGCAGGGGCTGGCACCGAAGATGGAGTGCTTCCTTCAAGAAATGCCACCTTCCACTGAAGCACTATGTCCATCTCTTGACAAAGGAAGGGAGACAGCTGCATCAGATGGAGCTGTTCCCAATTGGGTGGTGGCATCAGAGGTAATATTTGTGAAATTTATGGAGCAGAAAAATGGCCAGGTTACAGTGGCATGATGAGAGCACTTCTACCTCCAAACAGACACCCTATTCCTAATCTGCAGGGCTGGATATTGTGGGGGATCTCAGGGTGTGTTACAGTTTGGGATGCCTGTCAGCTGATGCCAAATAACTTCATACAGAGCCTGGGCAGAAGCTGCAGCCAGGCCAGGCTGGGAAACAGCCCTGCAGGGCGTGAAAGCAGCAGCGGGGCAGCAAGGCTGCCATGGATCCCTTCCCGCTGTGCCGGGCACGGCGTGTCCAGATGTGCAGCCAAAGCCCCTGGCTGCTGACTCCCAGGGGAAGCATGAGGGAAATGCACCCACCTTCTCTTGTCTGCAGGGGTTCCTTCAGCTCTTGCCTCATCTGTTTGGATGGTTCCAGGGATATCTTATCTGTTGTATCTTGGATTTTCCCTGTTGGAGTACCTTAGAGAAAAATATTTCCATTTCCCAGGAATGGATCCCAGAAAAGCAGGGTTCAGCCTGTGGGGTCAGCAGGGACACACTACTCACCCCTGAGATGGGAGCTGGGCTTGAGTGCAGCATCCAAGGTAGCAGCTGGAGAAGCTGGAGAAGTCTTCCCTGTAGACACATCTGTAACACAACAGCCACAGAAGCTTCTGTCACCTGGTGCCTGCCCGCTTGTCTACAATTCTTCTTTGGTGGCACACTGAGAACATACCTGCAGGAGGCTCCAAGGGCTTCAAAACTTTATTCATCCAAGCTGATGGAGAAGCCTTCCCAGCACCCTCATCTACAATGCAGCACAGATGAGAACATTTTCCAGGGTGTGCTGGGATCTCTTTCTGCCACAGGGAACTGGGCACTGCCAGGGAGTCGGGTAAGGCCATGGGAGCCAGATGTAAATAGACATGGCCAAAGCTGCACAGGGGCCTGGGGAGCTCTGGGCTGGCTCCTGGTCACTCTCCACACTCTTTCCCTGCCCTCAGCAACAACCCTGGGAGGGGTGGCAGCAGCAGTGCAGGGACCTGGGACTCTCCCCCTCACACACAGAAGAAATCCTCCCTAAAGCCCTGGGGCAAACTGCAGCAGGCAGTGCCACAGCTATCCATCCTGCCCTCCCTCTGTCCCTCCTGCCCTCCTTCTGTGGGGAAACCCCCCAGATCCCAAGGGCAAACAGCCAGGCCCTCTCAGGACACACTGGAGCCTTGCTCTCCCCCTCTGTCCTTTCCCCACCGTGGGCACCCCATGCAGTCGCTGTCAGGTTTCAGGACATGTCTCCCATGGAGGGACCCCAGCAGGACTGCTCAGTGCCCTGAGCCTGCTCGGGATAATTCCCCTGGGCTGTGCTGCTCTAGTCCAGGCTGTGCCCGCACTGCCAAACAGCAGAGAGGGCAGCTCAAGCCTCAGCAGGGCTCAGGCCCAGAGGCACAGCAATTACCTCCTGTGCCTGTGCCTGGCATGGCCTCCCTTCCTGGAGCTGAGGCTGGCATGCAACCACTGCTTCCTCTGGGAAATGCTTCTTTCTCCGCAGGCTCTCCTTTCATATCTGGAGAATGGAAAAGAGACAGCTGCATCAGATGAAAACATTCCTGACTGGGAATGGGGAAGGGGACAATTTCAGGAGGCATCACTTGTGAAAGGAAAGCATAAGGATCAGAAAACACCCAGGATTTTGGGACAACCCAAGGCTGCTTCCTTCCCCAGACAGCCCCAACATCTGATCTGCCTGGACACCAGGAAATTGCAGGGGATCTGAGGGTGGGCATGGCCTGTGGTGCATTTGGGGCTGTCTGCCAGCTGATGCCAAATGCCTTCCTGCAGAGGCTGGGCAGAAGCTGCAGCCAGGCCAGGCTGGCAAACAGCCCTGCAGGGCGTGAAAGCAGCAGCGGGGCAGCGAGGCTGCCATGGATCCCTTCCTGCTGTGCCGGGCACGGCGTGTCCAGATCTGCAGCCAAAGCCCCCGGCTGCTGAGTCCCAGGAGCAGCATGAGGGAAATGCACCCACCTTGTCTTCTCTGCAGACGTTCCTTCAGCATTTGCCACATGATTTCTAATGGGTCCTGGAATTTCCTGCCTGCCATGTCTTTGGTCTTTCCTGTCAGAGGACCTTAAGAGAAAGTAGTTCCATTTCCCAGGAATGGACCCCACAAAAGCAGGGCTCAGCCAGAGGGGTGGGCAGGGACACACTACTCACCCCTGCCATGGGAGCTGGCCTTTTGTGCAGCATCCAAGGTAGGAGTTGGTGAGGTCGTCCCTGCAGATACGCCTGTAACACAACAGCCACAGAAGCTTCTGTCACCTGGCTCTTACCAGTCAGTCAAACATTACGCCTTGGTGGGACAGTGAGAACATACCTGCAGAATGCTCAGAGGGCTTCACAACTTCAGAGCGCCAGGCTAATGGAGAATCCTTCCCAGCATCCCAGTCTGGAAGCAAACCAAGATGAGAACTGTTTCCATTGTGTGCTAGGGCTGGCTCTGGCCCTGGGCTGGCGGCAGGGCTCCCGCTCGGGGCTGCTCCTGTGCCTTGGGCCTCTGGGCACTCAGGGCCAGCTCCGCAGCAGCTGCAGCGCCAGGGACGTTGCTGCACCAGTCCCGTTTCCCCGGGGCTCTGAACCAGCTCCAGAGGCCTGGAAGCCGAGGCGCCTCCAGCTTTGGCTGCTGCCGGGCCGGGCAAGGGCAGGCCCTGGGGGAAGAGCTGCTGCCACACAGCCCCGGCCAGGCCTGAGCCCGGCACAGCAATTACCTGCTGTGCCTGTGCCCGTGTCTGGCTTTGCCTTCCTTCCTGCAGAAGGGGCTGGCACCGAAGATGGAGTGCTTCCTTCAAGAAATATCACCTTCCACTGAAGCACTATGTCCATCTCTTGACAAAGGAAGGGAGACAGCTGCATCAGATGGAGCTGTTTCCCACTTGGGTGGTGGCATCAGAGGTAATATTTGTGAAATTTATGGAGCAGGAAAATGGCCAGGTTACAGTGGCATGATGTGAGCACTTCCACCACCAAACAGCCACCCTTTTCCTAATCTGCAGGGCTGGATATAGTGGGGGATCTCAGGGTGTGTTATAGTTTGGGCATGGCCTGTCCGCTGATGCCAAATGCCTTCTGGCAGAGGTGGGCAGAAGCTGCAGCCAGGCCAGGCTGGCAAACAGCCCTGCAGGGCGTGAAAGCAGCAGTGGGGCAGCGAGGCTGCCATGGATCCCTTCCCGCTGTGCCGGGCACGGCGTGTCCAGATGTGCAGCCAAAGCCCCTGGCTGCTGACTCCCAGGGGAAGCATGAGGGAAATGCACCCACCTTCTCTTGTCTGCAGGGGTTCCTTCAGCTCTTGCCTCATCTGTTTGGATGGTTCCAGGGATATCTTATCTGTTGTATCTTGGATTTTCCCTGTTGGAGTACCTTAGAGAAAAATATTTCCATTTCCCAGGAATGGATCCCAGAAAAGCAGGGTTCAGCCTGTGGGGTCAGCAGGGACACACTACTCACCCCTGAGATGGGAGCTGGGCTTGAGTGCAGCATCCAAGGTAGCAGCTGGAGAAGCTGGATAAGTCTTCCCTGTAGACACATCTGTAACACAACAGCCACAGAAGCTTCTGTCACCTGGTGCCTGCCCGCTTGTCTACAATTCTTCCTTGGTGGCACACTGAGAACATACCTGCAGGAGGCTCCAAGGACTTCAAAACTTTATTCATCCAAGCTGATGGAGAAGCCTTCCCAGCACCCTCATCTACAATGCAGCACAGATGAGAACATTTTCCAGGGTGTGCTGGGATCTCTTTCTGCCACAGGGAACTGGGCACTGCCAGGGAGTCGGGTAAGGCCATGGGAGCCAGATGTAAATAGACATGGCCAAAGCTGCCCAGGGGCCTGGGGAGCTCTGGGCTGGCTCCTGGTCACTCTCCACACTCTTTCCCTGCCCTCAGCAACATCCCTGGGAGGGGTGGCAGCAGCAGTGCAGGGACCTGGGACTCTCCCCCTCACACACAGAAGAAATCCTCCCTAAAGCCCTGGGGCAAACTGCAGCAGGCAGTGCCACAGCTATCCATCCTGCCCTCCCTCTGTCCCTCCTGCCCTCCTTCTGTGGGGAAACCCCCCAGATCCCAAGGGCAAACAGCCAGGCCCTCTCAGGACACACTGGAGCCTTGCTCTCCCCCTCTGTCCTTTCCCCACCGTGGGCACCCCGTGCAGTCGCTGTCAGGTTTCAGGACATGTCTCCCATGGAGGGACCCCAGCAGGACTGCTCAGTGCCCTGAGCCTGCTCGGGATAATTCCCCTGGGCTGTGCTGCTCTAGTCCAGGCTGTGCCCGCACTGCCAAACAGCAGAGAGGGCAGCTCAAGCCTCAGCAGGGCTCAGGCCCAGAGGCACAGCAATTACCTCCTGTGCCTGTGCCTGGCATGGCCTCCCTTCCTGGAGCTGAAGCTGGCATGCAACCACTGCTTCCTCCGGGAAATGCTTCTTTCTCCGCAGGCTCTCCTTTCATTTCTGGAGAATGGAAAAGAGACAGCTGCATCAGATGAAAACATTCCTGACTGGGAATGGGGAAGGGGACAATTTCAGGAGGCATCACTTGTGAAAGGAAAGCATAAGGATCAGAAAACACCCAGGATTTTGGGACAACCCAAGGCTGCTTCCTTCCCCAGACAGCCCCAACATCTGATCTGCCTGGACACCAGGAAATTGCAGGGGATCTGAGGGTGGGCATGGCCTGTGGTGCATTTGGGGCTGTCTGCCAGCTGATGCCAAATGCCTTCCTGCAGAGGCTGGGCAGAAGCTGCAGCCAGGCCAGGCTGGCAAACAGCCCTGCAGGGCGTGAAAGCAGCAGCGGGGCAGCGAGGCTGCCATGGATCCCTTCCTGCTGTGCCGGGCACGGCGTGTCCAGATGTGCAGCCAAAGCCCCCGGCTGCTGAGTCCCAGGAGCAGCATGAGGGAAATGCACCCACCTTGTCTTCTCTGCAGACGTTCCTTCAGCATTTGCCACATGATTTCTAATGGGTCCTGGAATTTCCTGCCTGCCATGTCTTTGGTCTTTCCTGTCAGAGGACCTTAAGAGAAAGTAGTTCCATTTCCCAGGAATGGACCCCACAAAAGCAGGGCTCAGCCAGAGGGGTGGGCAGGGACACACTACTCACCCCTGCCATGGGAGCTGGCCTTTTGTGCAGCATCCAAGGTAGGAGTTGGTGAGGTCGTCCCTGCAGATACGCCTGTAACACAACAGCCACAGAAGCTTCTGTCACCTGGTTCTTACCAGTCAGTCAAACATTACGCCTTGGTGGGACAGTGAGAACATACCTGCAGAATGCTCAGAGGGCTTCACAACTTCAGAGCGCCAGGCTAATGGAGAATCCTTCCCAGCATCCCAGTCTGGAAGCAAACCAAGATGAGAACTGTTTCCATTGTGTGCTAGGGCTGGCTCTGGCCCTGGGCTGGCGGCAGGGCTCCCGCTCGGGGCTGCTCCTGTGCCTTGGGCCTCTGGGCACTCAGGGCCAGCTCCGCAGCAGCTGCAGCGCCAGGGACGTTGCTGCACCAGTCCCGTTTCCCCGGGGCTCTGAACCAGCTCCAGAGGCCTGGAAGCCGAGGCGCCTCCAGCTTTGGCTGCTGCCGGGCCGGGCAAGGGCAGGCCCTGGGGGAAGAGCTGCTGCCACACAGCCCCGGCCAGGCCTGAGCCCGGCACAGCAATTACCTGCTGTGCCTGTGCCCGTGTCTGGCTTTGCCTTCCTTCCTGCAGAAGGGGCTGGCACCGAAGATGGAGTGCTTCCTTCAAGAAATATCACCTTCCACTGAAGCACTATGTCCATCTCTTGACAAAGGAAGGGAGACAGCTGCATCAGATGGAGCTGTTTCCCACTTGGGTGGTGGCATCAGAGGTAATATTTGTGAAATTTATGGAGCAGGAAAATGGCCAGGTTACAGTGGCATGATGTGAGCACTTCCACCACCAAACAGCCACCCTTTTCCTAATCTGCAGGGCTGGATATAGTGGGGGATCTCAGGGTGTGTTATAGTTTGGGCATGGCCTGTCCGCTGATGCCAAATGCCTTCTGGCAGAGGTGGGCAGAAGCTGCAGCCAGGCCAGGCTGGCAAACAGCCCTGCAGGGCGTGAAAGCAGCAGTGGGGCAGCGAGGCTGCCATGGATCCCTTCCCGCTGTGCCGGGCACGGCGTGTCCAGATGTGCAGCCAAAGCCCCTGGCTGCTGACTCCCAGGGGAAGCATGAGGGAAATGCACCCACCTTCTCTTGTCTGCAGGGGTTCCTTCAGCTCTTGCCTCATCTGTTTGGATGGTTCCAGGGATATCTTATCTGTTGTATCTTGGATTTTCCCTGTTGGAGTACCTTAGAGAAAAATATTTCCATTTCCCAGGAATGGATCCCAGAAAAGCAGGGTTCAGCCTGTGGGGTCAGCAGGGACACACTACTCACCCCTGAGATGGGAGCTGGGCTTGAGTGCAGCATCCAAGGTAGCAGCTGGAGAAGCTGGAGAAGTCTTCCCTGTAGACACATCTGTAACACAACAGCCACAGAAGCTTCTGTCACCTGGTGCCTGCCCGCTTGTCTACAATTCTTCCTTGGTGGCACACTGAGAACATACCTGCAGGAGGCTCCAAGGACTTCAAAACTTTATTCATCCAAGCTGATGGAGAAGCCTTCCCAGCACCCTCATCTACAATGCAGCACAGATGAGAACATTTTCCAGGGTGTGCTGGGATCTCTTTCTGCCACAGGGAACTGGGCACTGCCAGGGAGTCGGGTAAGGCCATGGGAGCCAGATGTAAATAGACATGGCCAAAGCTGCCCAGGGGCCTGGGGAGCTCTGGGCTGGCTCCTGGTCACTCTCCACACTCTTTCCCTGCCCTCAGCAACATCCCTGGGAGGGGTGGCAGCAGCAGTGCAGGGACCTGGGACTCTCCCCCTCACACACAGAAGAAATCCTCCCTAAAGCCCTGGGGCAAACTGCAGCAGGCAGTGCCACAGCTATCCATCCTGCCCTCCCTCTGTCCCTCCTGCCCTCCTTCTGTGGGGAAACCCCCCAGATCCCAAGGGCAAACAGCCAGGCCCTCTCAGGACACACTGGAGCCTTGCTCTCCCCCTCTGTCCTTTCCCCACCGTGGGCACCCCGTGCAGTCGCTGTCAGGTTTCAGGACATGTCTCCCATGGAGGGACCCCAGCAGGACTGCTCAGTGCCCTGAGCCTGCTCGGGATAATTCCCCTGGGCTGTGCTGCTCTAGTCCAGGCTGTGCCCGCACTGCCAAACAGCAGAGAGGGCAGCTCAAGCCTCAGCAGGGCTCAGGCCCAGAGGCACAGCAATTACCTCCTGTGCCTGTGCCTGGCATGGCCTCCCTTCCTGGAGCTGAGGCTGGCATGCAACCACTGCTTCCTCTGGGAAATGCTTCTTTCTCCGCAGGCTCTCCTTTCATATCTGGAGAATGGAAAAGAGACAGCTGCATCAGATGAAAACATTCCTGACTGGGAATGGGGAAGGGGACAATTTCAGGAGGCATCACTTGTGAAAGGAAAGCATAAGGATCAGAAAACACCCAGGATTTTGGGACAACCCAAGGCTGCTTCCTTCCCCAGACAGCCCCAACATCTGATCTGCCTGGACACCAGGAAATTGCAGGGGATCTGAGGGTGGGCATGGCCTGTGGTGCATTTGGGGCTGTCTGCCAGCTGATGCCAAATGCCTTCCTGCAGAGGCTGGGCAGAAGCTGCAGCCAGGCCAGGCTGGCAAACAGCCCTGCAGGGCGTGAAAGCAGCAGCGGGGCAGCGAGGCTGCCATGGATCCCTTCCTGCTGTGCCGGGCACGGCGTGTCCAGATCTGCAGCCAAAGCCCCCGGCTGCTGAGTCCCAGGAGCAGCATGAGGGAAATGCACCCACCTTGTCTTCTCTGCAGACGTTCCTTCAGCATTTGCCACATGATTTCTAATGGGTCCTGGAATTTCCTGCCTGCCATGTCTTTGGTCTTTCCTGTCAGAGGACCTTAAGAGAAAGTAGTTCCATTTCCCAGGAATGGACCCCACAAAAGCAGGGCTCAGCCAGAGGGGTGGGCAGGGACACACTACTCACCCCTGCCATGGGAGCTGGCCTTTTGTGCAGCATCCAAGGTAGGAGTTGGTGAGGTCGTCCCTGCAGATACGCCTGTAACACAACAGCCACAGAAGCTTCTGTCACCTGGCTCTTACCAGTCAGTCAAACATTACGCCTTGGTGGGACAGTGAGAACATACCTGCAGAATGCTCAGAGGGCTTCACAACTTCAGAGCGCCAGGCTAATGGAGAATCCTTCCCAGCATCCCAGTCTGGAAGCAAACCAAGATGAGAACTGTTTCCATTGTGTGCTAGGGCTGGCTCTGGCCCTGGGCTGGCGGCAGGGCTCCCGCTCGGGGCTGCTCCTGTGCCTTGGGCCTCTGGGCACTCAGGGCCAGCTCCGCAGCAGCTGCAGCGCCAGGGACGTTGCTGCACCAGTCCCGTTTCCCCGGGGCTCTGAACCAGCTCCAGAGGCCTGGAAGCCGAGGCGCCTCCAGCTTTGGCTGCTGCCGGGCCGGGCAAGGGCAGGCCCTGGGGGAAGAGCTGCTGCCACACAGCCCCGGCCAGGCCTGAGCCCGGCACAGCAATTACCTGCTGTGCCTGTGCCCGTGTCTGGCTTTGCCTTCCTTCCTGCAGAAGGGGCTGGCACCGAAGATGGAGTGCTTCCTTCAAGAAATATCACCTTCCACTGAAGCACTATGTCCATCTCTTGACAAAGGAAGGGAGACAGCTGCATCAGATGGAGCTGTTTCCCACTTGGGTGGTGGCATCAGAGGTAATATTTGTGAAATTTATGGAGCAGGAAAATGGCCAGGTTACAGTGGCATGATGTGAGCACTTCCACCACCAAACAGCCACCCTTTTCCTAATCTGCAGGGCTGGATATAGTGGGGGATCTCAGGGTGTGTTATAGTTTGGGCATGGCCTGTCCGCTGATGCCAAATGCCTTCTGGCAGAGGTGGGCAGAAGCTGCAGCCAGGCCAGGCTGGCAAACAGCCCTGCAGGGCGTGAAAGCAGCAGTGGGGCAGCGAGGCTGCCATGGATCCCTTCCCGCTGTGCCGGGCACGGCGTGTCCAGATGTGCAGCCAAAGCCCCTGGCTGCTGACTCCCAGGGGAAGCATGAGGGAAATGCACCCACCTTCTCTTGTCTGCAGGGGTTCCTTCAGCTCTTGCCTCATCTGTTTGGATGGTTCCAGGGATATCTTATCTGTTGTATCTTGGATTTTCCCTGTTGGAGTACCTTAGAGAAAAATATTTCCATTTCCCAGGAATGGATCCCAGAAAAGCAGGGTTCAGCCTGTGGGGTCAGCAGGGACACACTACTCACCCCTGAGATGGGAGCTGGGCTTGAGTGCAGCATCCAAGGTAGCAGCTGGAGAAGCTGGATAAGTCTTCCCTGTAGACACATCTGTAACACAACAGCCACAGAAGCTTCTGTCACCTGGTGCCTGCCCGCTTGTCTACAATTCTTCCTTGGTGGCACACTGAGAACATACCTGCAGGAGGCTCCAAGGACTTCAAAACTTTATTCATCCAAGCTGATGGAGAAGCCTTCCCAGCACCCTCATCTACAATGCAGCACAGATGAGAACATTTTCCAGGGTGTGCTGGGATCTCTTTCTGCCACAGGGAACTGGGCACTGCCAGGGAGTCGGGTAAGGCCATGGGAGCCAGATGTAAATAGACATGGCCAAAGCTGCCCAGGGGCCTGGGGAGCTCTGGGCTGGCTCCTGGTCACTCTCCACACTCTTTCCCTGCCCTCAGCAACATCCCTGGGAGGGGTGGCAGCAGCAGTGCAGGGACCTGGGACTCTCCCCCTCACACACAGAAGAAATCCTCCCTAAAGCCCTGGGGCAAACTGCAGCAGGCAGTGCCACAGCTATCCATCCTGCCCTCCCTCTGTCCCTCCTGCCCTCCTTCTGTGGGGAAACCCCCCAGATCCCAAGGGCAAACAGCCAGGCCCTCTCAGGACACACTGGAGCCTTGCTCTCCCCCTCTGTCCTTTCCCCACCGTGGGCACCCCGTGCAGTCGCTGTCAGGTTTCAGGACATGTCTCCCATGGAGGGACCCCAGCAGGACTGCTCAGTGCCCTGAGCCTGCTCGGGATAATTCCCCTGGGCTGTGCTGCTCTAGTCCAGGCTGTGCCCGCACTGCCAAACAGCAGAGAGGGCAGCTCAAGCCTCAGCAGGGCTCAGGCCCAGAGGCACAGCAATTACCTCCTGTGCCTGTGCCTGGCATGGCCTCCCTTCCTGGAGCTGAAGCTGGCATGCAACCACTGCTTCCTCCGGGAAATGCTTCTTTCTCCGCAGGCTCTCCTTTCATTTCTGGAGAATGGAAAAGAGACAGCTGCATCAGATGAAAACATTCCTGACTGGGAATGGGGAAGGGGACAATTTCAGGAGGCATCACTTGTGAAAGGAAAGCATAAGGATCAGAAAACACCCAGGATTTTGGGACAACCCAAGGCTGCTTCCTTCCCCAGACAGCCCCAACATCTGATCTGCCTGGACACCAGGAAATTGCAGGGGATCTGAGGGTGGGCATGGCCTGTGGTGCATTTGGGGCTGTCTGCCAGCTGATGCCAAATGCCTTCCTGCAGAGGCTGGGCAGAAGCTGCAGCCAGGCCAGGCTGGGAAACAGCCCTGCAGGGCGTGAAAGCAGCAGCGGGGCAGCAAGGCTGCCATGGATCCCTTCCTGCTGTGCCGGGCACGGCGTGTCCAGATGTGCAGCCAAAGCCCCCGGCTGCTGAGTCCCAGGAGCAGCATGAGGGAAATGCACCCACCTTGTCTTCTCTGCAGACGTTCCTTCAGCATTTGCCACATGATTTCTAATGGGTCCTGGAATTTCCTGCCTGCCATGTCTTTGGTCTTTCCTGTCAGAGGACCTTAAGAGAAAGTAGTTCCATTTCCCAGGAATGGACCCCACAAAAGCAGGGCTCAGCCAGAGGGGTGGGCAGGGACACACTACTCACCCCTGCCATGGGAGCTGGCCTTTTGTGCAGCATCCAAGGTAGGAGTTGGTGAGGTCGTCCCTGCAGATACGCCTGTAACACAACAGCCACAGAAGCTTCTGTCACCTGGTTCTTACCAGTCAGTCAAACATTACGCCTTGGTGGGACAGTGAGAACATACCTGCAGAATGCTCAGAGGGCTTCACAACTTCAGAGCGCCAGGCTAATGGAGAATCCTTCCCAGCATCCCAGTCTGGAAGCAAACCAAGATGAGAACTGTTTCCATTGTGTGCTAGGGCTGGCTCTGGCCCTGGGCTGGCGGCAGGGCTCCCGCTCGGGGCTGCTCCTGTGCCTTGGGCCTCTGGGCACTCAGGGCCAGCTCCGCAGCAGCTGCAGCGCCAGGGACGTTGCTGCACCAGTCCCGTTTCCCCGGGGCTCTGAACCAGCTCCAGAGGCCTGGAAGCCGAGGCGCCTCCAGCTTTGGCTGCTGCCGGGCCGGGCAAGGGCAGGCCCTGGGGGAAGAGCTGCTGCCACACAGCCCCGGCCAGGCCTGAGCCCGGCACAGCAATTACCTGCTGTGCCTGTGCCCGTGTCTGGCTTTGCCTTCCTTCCTGCAGAAGGGGCTGGCACCGAAGATGGAGTGCTTCCTTCAAGAAATATCACCTTCCACTGAAGCACTATGTCCATCTCTTGACAAAGGAAGGGAGACAGCTGCATCAGATGGAGCTGTTTCCCACTTGGGTGGTGGCATCAGAGGTAATATTTGTGAAATTTATGGAGCAGGAAAATGGCCAGGTTACAGTGGCATGATGTGAGCACTTCCACCACCAAACAGCCACCCTTTTCCTAATCTGCAGGGCTGGATATAGTGGGGGATCTCAGGGTGTGTTATAGTTTGGGCATGGCCTGTCCGCTGATGCCAAATGCCTTCTGGCAGAGGTGGGCAGAAGCTGCAGCCAGGCCAGGCTGGCAAACAGCCCTGCAGGGCGTGAAAGCAGCAGTGGGGCAGCGAGGCTGCCATGGATCCCTTCCCGCTGTGCCGGGCACGGCGTGTCCAGATGTGCAGCCAAAGCCCCTGGCTGCTGACTCCCAGGGGAAGCATGAGGGAAATGCACCCACCTTCTCTTGTCTGCAGGGGTTCCTTCAGCTCTTGCCTCATCTGTTTGGATGGTTCCAGGGATATCTTATCTGTTGTATCTTGGATTTTCCCTGTTGGAGTACCTTAGAGAAAAATATTTCCATTTCCCAGGAATGGATCCCAGAAAAGCAGGGTTCAGCCTGTGGGGTCAGCAGGGACACACTACTCACCCCTGAGATGGGAGCTGGGCTTGAGTGCAGCATCCAAGGTAGCAGCTGGAGAAGCTGGAGAAGTCTTCCCTGTAGACACATCTGTAACACAACAGCCACAGAAGCTTCTGTCACCTGGTGCCTGCCCGCTTGTCTACAATTCTTCCTTGGTGGCACACTGAGAACATACCTGCAGGAGGCTCCAAGGACTTCAAAACTTTATTCATCCAAGCTGATGGAGAAGCCTTCCCAGCACCCTCATCTACAATGCAGCACAGATGAGAACATTTTCCAGGGTGTGCTGGGATCTCTTTCTGCCACAGGGAACTGGGCACTGCCAGGGAGTCGGGTAAGGCCATGGGAGCCAGATGTAAATAGACATGGCCAAAGCTGCCCAGGGGCCTGGGGAGCTCTGGGCTGGCTCCTGGTCACTCTCCACACTCTTTCCCTGCCCTCAGCAACATCCCTGGGAGGGGTGGCAGCAGCAGTGCAGGGACCTGGGACTCTCCCCCTCACACACAGAAGAAATCCTCCCTAAAGCCCTGGGGCAAACTGCAGCAGGCAGTGCCACAGCTATCCATCCTGCCCTCCCTCTGTCCCTCCTGCCCTCCTTCTGTGGGGAAACCCCCCAGATCCCAAGGGCAAACAGCCAGGCCCTCTCAGGACACACTGGAGCCTTGCTCTCCCCCTCTGTCCTTTCCCCACCGTGGGCACCCCGTGCAGTCGCTGTCAGGTTTCAGGACATGTCTCCCATGGAGGGACCCCAGCAGGACTGCTCAGTGCCCTGAGCCTGCTCGGGATAATTCCCCTGGGCTGTGCTGCTCTAGTCCAGGCTGTGCCCGCACTGCCAAACAGCAGAGAGGGCAGCTCAAGCCTCAGCAGGGCTCAGGCCCAGAGGCACAGCAATTACCTCCTGTGCCTGTGCCTGGCATGGCCTCCCTTCCTGGAGCTGAAGCTGGCATGCAACCACTGCTTCCTCCGGGAAATGCTTCTTTCTCCGCAGGCTCTCCTTTCATTTCTGGAGAATGGAAAAGAGACAGCTGCATCAGATGAAAACATTCCTGACTGGGAATGGGGAAGGGGACAATTTCAGGAGGCATCACTTGTGAAAGGAAAGCATAAGGATCAGAAAACACCCAGGATTTTGGGACAACCCAAGGCTGCTTCCTTCCCCAGACAGCCCCAACATCTGATCTGCCTGGACACCAGGAAATTGCAGGGGATCTGAGGGTGGGCATGGCCTGTGGTGCATTTGGGGCTGTCTGCCAGCTGATGCCAAATGCCTTCCTGCAGAGGCTGGGCAGAAGCTGCAGCCAGGCCAGGCTGGCAAACAGCCCTGCAGGGCGTGAAAGCAGCAGCGGGGCAGCGAGGCTGCCATGGATCCCTTCCTGCTGTGCCGGGCACGGCGTGTCCAGATGTGCAGCCAAAGCCCCCGGCTGCTGAGTCCCAGGAGCAGCATGAGGGAAATGCACCCACCTTGTCTTCTCTGCAGACGTTCCTTCAGCATTTGCCACATGATTTCTAATGGGTCCTGGAATTTCCTGCCTGCCATGTCTTTGGTCTTTCCTGTCAGAGGACCTTAAGAGAAAGTAGTTCCATTTCCCAGGAATGGACCCCACAAAAGCAGGGCTCAGCCAGAGGGGTGGGCAGGGACACACTACTCACCCCTGCCATGGGAGCTGGCCTTTTGTGCAGCATCCAAGGTAGGAGTTGGTGAGGTCGTCCCTGCAGATACGCCTGTAACACAACAGCCACAGAAGCTTCTGTCACCTGGTTCTTACCAGTCAGTCAAACATTACGCCTTGGTGGGAC
Source organism: Passer domesticus (assembly GCF_036417665.1). Classification (NCBI taxonomy): domain Eukaryota; kingdom Metazoa; phylum Chordata; class Aves; order Passeriformes; family Passeridae; genus Passer; species Passer domesticus. The sequence continues at coordinate 4,590,497 of NC_087482.1, read as the reverse complement.
AGTGAGAACATACCTGCAGAATGCTCAGAGGGCTTCACAACTTCAGAGCGCCAGGCTAATGGAGAATCCTTCCCAGCATCCCAGTCTGGAAGCAAACCAAGATGAGAACTGTTTCCATTGTGTGCTAGGGCTGGCTCTGGCCCTGGGCTGGCGGCAGGGCTCCCGCTCGGGGCTGCTCCTGTGCCTTGGGCCTCTGGGCACTCAGTGCCAGCTCCGCAGCAGCTGCAGCGCCAGGGACGTTGCTGCACCAGTCCCGTTTCCCCGGGGCTCTGAACCAGCTCCAGAGGTCTGGAAGCCGAGGCGCCTCCAGCTTTGGCTGCTGCCGGGCCGGGCAAGGGCAGGCCCTGGGGGAAGAGCTGCTGCCACACAGCCCCGGCCAGGCCTGAGCCCGGCACAGCAATTACCTGCTGTGCCTGTGCCCGTGTCTGCCATCGCCTTCCTTCCTGCAGCAGGGGCTCGCACCGAAGATTGAGAGCTTCCTTCAAGAAATGCCACCTTCCACTGAAGCACTATGTCCATCTCTTGACAAAGGAAGGGAGACAGCTGCATCAGATGGAGCTGTTTCCCACTTGGGTGGTGGCATCAGAGGTAATATTTGTGAAATTTATGGAGCAGGAAAATGGCCAGGTTACAGTGGCATGATGTGAGCACTTCCACCACCAAACAGCCACCCTTTTCCTAATCTGCAGGGCTGGATATTGTGGGGGATCTCAGGGTGTGTTACAGTTTGGGCATGGCCTGTCAGCTGATGCCAAATGCCTTCTGGCAGAGGCTGGGCAGAAGCTGCAGCCAGGCCAGGCTGGCAAACAGCCCTGCAGGGCGTGAAAGCAGCAGCGGGGCAGCGAGGCTGCCATGGATCCCTTCCCACTGTGCCAGGCACGGCGTGTCCAGATGTGCAGCCAAAGCCCCCGGCTGCTGACTCCCAGGGGAAGCATGAGGGAAATGCACCCACCTTCTCTTGTCTGCAGGGGTTCCTTCAGCTCTTGCCTCATCTGTTTGGATGGTTCCAGGGATATCTTATCTGTTGTATCTTGGATTTTCCCTGTTGGAGTACCTTAGAGAAAAATATTTCCATTTCCCAGGAATGGACCCCAGAAAAGCAGGGTTCAGCCTGTGGGGTCAGCAGGGACACACTACTCACCCCTGAGATGGGAGCTGGGCTTGAGTGCAGCATCCAAGGTAGCAGCTGGAGAAGCTGGAGAAGTCTTCCCTGTAGACACATCTGTAACACAACAGCCACAGAAGCTTCTGTCACCTGGTGCCTGCCCGCTTGTCTACAATTCTTCCTTGGTGGCACACTGAGAACATACCTGCAGGAGGCTCCAAGGACTTCAAAACTTTATTCATCCAAGCTGATGGAGAAGCCTTCCCAGCACCCTCATCTACAATGCAGCACAGATGAGAACATTTTCCAGTGTGTGCTGGGATCTCTTTCTGCCACAGGGAACTGGGCACTGCCAGGGAGTCGGGTAAGGCCATGGGAGCCAGATGTAAATAGACATGGCCAAAGCTGCACAGGGGCCTGGGGAGCTCTGGGCTGGCTCCTGGTCACTCTCCACACTCTTTCCCTGCCCTCAGCAACATCCCTGGGAGGGGTGGCTGCAGCAGTGCAGGGACCTGGGACTCTCCCCCTCACACACAGAAGAAATCCTCCCTAAAGCCCTGGGGCAAACTGCAGCAGGCAGTGCCACAGCTATCCATCCTGCCCTCCCTCTGTCCCTCCTGCCCTCCTTCTGTGGGGAAACCCCCCAGATCCCAAGGGCAAACAGCCAGGCCCTCTCAGGACACACTGGAGCCTTGCTCTCCCCCTCTGTCCTTTCCCCACCGTGGGCACCCCGTGCAGTCACTCCCAGGTTTCAGGACATGTCTCCCATGGAGGGACCCCAGCAGGACTGCTCAGTGCCCTGAGCCTGCTCGGGATAATTCCCCTGGGCTGTGCTGCTCTAGTCCAGGCTGTGCCCGCACTGCCAAACAGCAGAGAGGGCAGCTCAAGCCTCAGCAGGGCTCAGGCCCAGAGGCACAGCAATTACCTCCTGTGCCTGTGCCTGGCATGGCCTCCCTTCCTGGAGCTGAAGCTGGCATGCAACCACTGCTTCCTCCGGGAAATGCTTCTTTCTCCGCAGGCTCTCCTTTCATTTCTGGAGAATGGAAAAGAGACAGCTGGATCAGATGAAAACATTCCTGACTGGGAATGGGGAAGGGGACAATTTCAGGAGGCATCACTTGTGAAAGGAATGCATAAGGATCAGAAAACACCCAGGATTTTAGGACAACCCAAGGCTGCTTCCTTCCCCAAACAGCCCCAACATCTGATCTGCCTGGACACCAGGAAATTGCAGGGGATCTGAGGGTGGGCATGGCCTGTGGTGCATTTGGGGCTGTCTGCCAGCTGATGCCAAATGCCTTCCTGCAGAGGCTGGGCAGAAGCTGCAGCCAGGCCAGGCTGGGAAACAGCCCTGCAGGGCGTGAAAGCAGCAGCGGGGCAGCGAGGCTGCCATGGATCCCTTCCAGCTGTGCCGGGCACGGCGTGTCCAGATGTGCAGCCAACGCCCCCGGCTGCTGAGTCCCAGGGGAAGCATGAGGGAAATGCACCCACCTTGTCTTCTCTGCAGACGTTCCTTCAGCATTTGCCACATGATTTCTAATGGGTCCTGGAATTTCCTGCCTGCCATGTCTTTGGTCTTTCCTGTCAGAGGACCTTAAGAGAAAGTAGTTCCATTTCCCAGGAATGGACCCCACAGAAGCAGGGCTCAGCCAGAGGGGTGGGCAGGGACACACTACTCACCCCTGCCATGGGAGCTGGCCTTTTGTGCAGCATCCAAAGTAGGAGTTGGTGAGGTCGTCCCTGCAGACACGCCTGTAACACAACAGCCACAGAAGCTTCTGTCACCTGGTTCTTACCAGTCAGTCAAACATTACGCCTTGGTGGGACAGTGAGAACATACCTGCCGAATGCTCAGAGGGCTTCACAACTTCAGAGCGCCAGGCTAATGGAGAATCCTTCCCAGCATCCCAGTCTGGAAGCAAACCAAGATGAGAACTGTTTCCATTGTGTGCCAGGGCTGGCTCTGGCCCTGGGCTGGCGGCAGGGCTCCCGCTCGGGGCTGCTCCTGTGCCTTGGGCCTCTGGGCACTCAGGGCCAGCTCCGCAGCAGCTGCAGCGCCAGGGACGTTGCTGCACCAGTCCCGTTTCCCCGGGGCTCTGAACCAGCTCCAGAGGCCTGGAAGCCGAGGCGCCTCCAGCTTTGGCTGCTGCCGGGCCGGGCAAGGGCAGGCCCTGGGGGAAGAGCTGCTGCCACACAGCCCCGGCCAGGCCTGAGCCCGGCACAGCAATTACCTGCTGTGCCTGTGCCCGTGTCTGCCATCGCCTTCCTTCCTGCAGCAGGGGCTGGCACCGAAGATGGAGTGCTTCCTTCAAGAAATACCACCTTCCACTGAAGCACTATGTCCATCTCTTGACAAAGGAAGGGAGACAGCTGCATCAGATGGAGCTGTTTCCCACTTGGGTGGTGGCATCAGAGGTAATATTTGTGAAATTTATGGAGCAGGAAAATGGCTAGGTTACAGTGGCATGATGAGAGCACTTCCACCTCCAAACAGCCACCCTTTTCCTAATCTGCAGGGCTGGATATTGTGGGGGATCTCAGGGTGTGTTACAGTTTGGGCATGGCCTGTCAGCTGATGCCAAATGCCTTCTGGCAGAGGCTGGGCAGAAGCTGCAGCCAGGCCAGGCTGGCAAACAGCCCTGCAGGGCGTGAAAGCAGCAGCGGGGCAGCGAGGCTGCCATGGATCCCTTCCTGCTGTGCCGGGCACGGCGTGTCCAGATGTGCAGCCAAAGCCCCCGGCTGCTGACTCCCAGGGGAAGCATGAGGGAAATGCACCCACCTTCTCTTGTCTGCAGGGGTTCCTTCAGCTCTTGCCTCATCTGTTTGGATGGTTCCAGGGATATCTTATCTGTTGTATCTTGGATTTTCCCTGTTGGAGTACCTTAGAGAAAAATATTTCCATTTCCCAGGAATGGACCCCAGAAAAGCAGGGTTCAGCCTGTGGGGTCAGCAGGGACACACTACTCACCCCTGAGATGGGAGCTGGGCTTGAGTGCAGCATCCAAAGTAGCAGCTGGAGAAGCTGGAGAAGTCTTCCCTGTAGACACATCTGTAACACGACAGCCACAGAAGCTTCTGTCACCTGGTGCCTGCCCGCTTGTCTACAATTCTTCCTTGGTGGCACACTGAGATCATACCTGCAGGAGGCTCCAAGGACTTCAAAACTTTATTCATCCAAGCTGATGGAGAAGCCTTCCCAGCACCCTCATCTACAATGCAGCACAGATGAGAACATTTTCCAGTGTGTGCTGGGATCTCTTTCTGCCACAGGGAACTGGGCACTGCCAGGGAGTCGGGTAAGGCCATGGGAGCCAGATGTGAATAGACATGGCCAAAGCTGCCCAGGGGCCTGGGGAGCTCTGGGCTGGCTCCTGGTCACTCTCCACACTCTTTCCCTGCCCTCAGCAACATCACTGGGAGGGGTGGCTGCAGCAGTGCAGGGACCTGGAACTCTCCCCCTCACACACAGAAGAAATCCTCCCTAAAGCCCTGGGGCAAACTGCAGCAGGCAGTGCCACAGGTATCCATCCTGCCCTCCCTCTGTCCCTCCTGCCCTCCTTCTGTGGGGAAACCCCCCAGATCCCAAGGGCAAACAGCCAGGCCCTCTCAGGACACACTGGAGCCTTGCTCTCCCCCTCTGTCCTTTCCCCACCGTGGGCACCCCGTGCAGTCACTCCCAGGTTTCAGGACATGTCTCCCATGGAGGGACCCCAGCAGGACTGCTCAGGACCCGAGTGCCCTGAGCCTGCTCGGGATAATTCCCCTGGGCTGTGCTGCTCTAGTCCAGGCTGTGCCCGCACTGCCAAACAGCAGAGAGGGCAGCTCAAGCCTCAGCAGGGCTCAGGCCCAGAGGCACAGCAATTACCTCCTGTGCCTGTGCCTGGCATGGCCTCCCTTCCTGGAGCTGAGGCTGGCATGCAACCACTGCTTCCTCCGGGAAATGCTTCTTTCTCCGCAGGCTCTCCTTTCATTTCTGGAGAATGGAGAAGAGACAGCTGGATCAGATGAAAACATTCCTGACTGGGAATGGGGAAGGGGACAATTTCAGGAGGCATCACTTGTGAAAGGAATGGATAAGGATCAGAAAACACCCAGGATTTTGGGACAACCCAAGGCTGCTTCCTTCCCCAAACAGCCCCAACATCTGATCTGCCTGGACACCAGGAAATTGCAGGGGATCTGAGGGTGGGCATGGCCTGTGGTGCAATTGGGGCTGTCTGCCAGCTGATGCCAAATGCCTTCCTGCAGAGGCTGGGCAGAAGCTGCAGCCAGGCCAGGCTGGGAAACAGCCCTGCAGGGCGTGAAAGCAGCAGCGGGGCAGCGAGGCTGCCATGGATCCCTTCCTGCTGTGCCGGGCACGGCGTGTCCAGATGTGCAGCCAAAGCCCCCGGCTGCTGAGTCCCAGGAGCAGCATGAGGGAAATGCACCCACCTTGTCTTCTCTGCAGACGTTCCTTCAGCATTTGCCACATGATTTCTAATGGGTCCTGGAATTTCCTGCCTGCCATGTCTTTGGTCCCTCCTGTCAGAGGACCTTAAGAGAAAGTAGTTCCATTTCCCAGCAATGGACCCCACAAAAGCAGGGCTCAGCCTGAGGGGTCAGCAGGGACACACTACTCACCCCTGCCATGGGAGCTGGCCTTTTGTGCAGCATCCTAGGTAGGAGTTGGTGAGGTCGTCCGTGCAGACACGCCTGTAACACAACAGCCACAGAAGCTTCTGTCACCTGGTTCTTACCAGTCAGTCAAACATTACGCCTTGGTGGGACAGTGAGAACATACCTGCAGAATGCTCAGAGGGCATCACAACTTCAGAGCGCCAGGCTAATGGAGAATCCTTCCCAGCATCCCAGTCTGGAAGCAAACCAAGATGAGAACTGTTTCCATTGTGTGCCAGGGCTGGCTCTGGCCCTGGGCTGGCGGCAGGGCTCCCGCTCGGGGCTGCTCCTGTGCCTTGGGCCTCTGGGCACTCAGGGCCAGCTCCGCAGCAGCTGCAGCGCCAGGGACGTTGCTGCACCAGTCCCGTTTCCCCGGGGCTCTGAACCAGCTCCAGAGGCCTGGAAGCCGCGGCGCCTCCAGCTTTGGCTGCTGCCGGGCCGAGCAAGGGCAGGCCCTGGGGGAAGAGCTGCTGCCACACAGCCCCGGCCAGGGCTGAGCCCGGCACAGCAATTACCTGCTGTGCCTGTGCCCGTGTCTGCCATCGCCTTCCTTCCTGCAGCAGGGGCTGGCACCGAAGATGGAGTGCTTCCTTCAAGAAATACCACCTTCCACTGAAGCACTATGTCCATCTCTTGAAAAAGGAAGGGAGACAGCTGCATCAGATGGAGCTGTTTCCCACTTGGGCGGCGGCATCAGAGGTAATATTTGTGAAATTTATGGAGCAGGAAAATGGCCAGGTTACAGTGGCATGATGAGAGCACTTCCACCACCAAACAGCCAACCTTTTCCTAATCTACAGGGCTGGATATAGTGGGGGATCTCAGGGTGTGTTACAGTTTGGGCATGGCCTGTCAGCTGATGCCAAATAACTTCCGGCAGAGGCTGGGCAGAAGCTGCAGCCAGGCCAGGCTGGCAAACAGCCCTGCAGGGCGTGAAAGCAGCAGCGGGGCAGCGAGGCTGCCATGGATCCCTTCCCGCTGTGCCGGGCACGGCGTGTCCAGAAGTGCAGCCAAAGACCCTGGCTGCTGACTCCCAGGGGAAGCATGAGGGAAATGCACCCACCTTCTCTTGTCTGCAGGGGTTCCTTCAGCTCTTGCCTCATCTGTTTGGATGGTTCCAGGGATATCTTATCTGTTGTATCTTGGATTTTCCCTGTTGGAGTACCTTAGAGAAAAATATTTCCATTTCCCAGGAATGGATCCCAGAAAAGCAGGGCTCAGCCTGTGGGGTCAGCAGGGACACACTACTCACCCCTGAGATGGGAGCTGGGCTTGAGTGCAGCATCCAAGGTAGCAGCTGGAGAAGCTGGAGAAGTCTTCCCTGTAGACACATCTGTAACACAACAGCCACAGAAGCTTCTGTCACCTGGTGCCTGCCCGCTTGTCTACAATTCTTCCTTGGTGGCACACTGAGAACATACCTGCAGGAGGCTCCAAGGGCTTCAAAACTTTATTCATCCAAGCTGATGGAGAAGCCTTCCCAGCACCCTCATCTACAATGCAGCACAGATGAGAACATTTTCCAGTGTGTGCTGGGATCTCTTTCTGCCACAGGGAACTGGGCACTGCCAGGGAGTCGTGTAAGGCTATGGGACCCAGATGGGAATGGACATGGCCAAAGCTGCCCAGGGGCCTGGGGAGCTCTGGGCTGGCTCCTGGTCACTCTCCACACTCTTTCCCTGCCCTCAGCAACATCCCTGGGAGGGGTGGCTGCAGCAGTGCAGGGACCTGGGACTCTCCCCCTCACACACAGAAGAAATCCTCCCGAAAGCATGGGGGAAAACTGCAGCAGGCAGTGCCACAGCTATCCATCCTGCCCTCCCTCTGTCCCTCCTGCCCTCCTTCTGTGGGGAAACCCCCCAGATCCCAAGGGCAAACAGCCAGGCCCTCTCAGGACACACTGGAGCCTTACTCTCCCCCTCTGTCCTTTTCCCACCGTGGGCACCCCGTGCAGTCGCTCCCAGGTTTCAGGACATGTCTCCCATGGAGGGACCCCAGCAGGACTGCTCAGGACCCGAGTGCCCTGAGCCTGCTCGGGATAATTCCCCTGGGCTGTGCTGCTCTAGTCCAGGCTGTGCCCGCACTGCCAAACAGCAGAGAGGGCAGCTCAAGCCTCAGCAGGGCTCAGGCCCAGAGGCACAGCAATTACCTCCTGTGCCTGTGCCTGCCATGGCCTCCCTTCCTGGAGCTGAGGCTGGCATGCAACCACTGCTTCCTCCGGGAAATGCTTCTTTCTCCGCAGGCTCTCCTTTCATTTCTGGAGAATGGAAAAGAGACAGCTGGATCAGATGAAAACATTCCTGACTGGGAATGGGGAAGGGGACAATTCCAGGAGGCATCACTTGTGAAAGGAATGCATAAGGATCAGAAAACACCCAGGATTTTGGGACAACCCAAGGCTGCTTCCTTCCCCAAACAGCCCCAACATCTGATCTGCCTGGACACCAGGAAATTGCAGGGCATCTGAGGGTGGGCATGGCCTGTGGTGCAATTGGGGCTGTCTGCCAGCTGATGCCAAATGCCTTCCTGCAGAGGCTGGGCAGAAGCTGCAGCCAGGCCAGGCTGGGAAACAGCCCTGCAGGGCGTGAAAGCAGTAGCGGGGCAGCGAGGCTGCCATGGATCCCTTCCTGCTGTGCCGGGCACGACGTGTCCAGATGTGCAGCCAATGCCCCCGGCTGCTGAGTCCCAGGGGAAGCATGAGGGAAATGCACCCACCTTGTCTTCTCTGCAGACGTTCCTTCAGCATTTGCCACATGATTTCTAATGGGTCCTGGAATTTCCTGCCTGCCATGTCTTTGGTCTTTCCTGTCAGAGGACCATAAGAGAAAGTAGTTCCATTTCCCAGCAATGGACCCCACAAAAGCAGGGCTCAGCCTGAGGGGTCAGCAGGGACACACTACTCACCCCTGCCATGGGAGCTGGCCTTTTGTGCAGCATCCAAGGTAGGAGTTGGTGAGGTCGTCCCTGCAGACACGCCTGTAACACAACAGCCACAGAAGCTTCTGTCACCTGGTGCCTGCCCGCTTGTCTACAATTCTTCCTTGGTGGCACACTGAGAACATACCTGCAGGAGGCTCCAAGGGCTTCAAAACTTTATTCATCCAAGCTGATGGAGAAGCCTTCCCAGCACCCTCATCTACAATGCAGCACAGATGAGAACATTTTCCAGTGTGTGCTGGGATCTCTTTCTGCCACAGGGAACTGGGCACTGCCAGGGAGTCGGGTAAGGCCATGGGAGCCAGATGTGAATAGACATGGCCAAAGCTGCCCAGGGGCCTGGGGAGCTCTGGGCTGGCTCCTGGTCACTCTCCACACTCTTTCCCTGCCCTCAGCAACATCCCTGGGAGGGGTGGCTGCAGCAGTGCAGGGACCTGGAACTCTCCCCCTCACACACAGAAGAAATCCTCCCTAAAGCATGGGGGAAAACTGCAGCAGGCAGTGCCACAGCTATCCATCCTGCCCTCCCTCTGTCCCTCCTGCCCTCCTTCTGTGGGGAAACCCCCCAGATCCCAAGGGCAAACAGCCAGGCCCTCTCAGGACACAGTGGAGTCTTGCTCTCCCCTTCTGTCCTTTCCCCACCGTGGGCACCCCGTGCAGTCACTCCCAGGTTTCAGGACATGTCTCCCATGGAGGGACCCCAGCAGGACTGCTCAGTGCCCTGAGCCTGCTCGGGATAATTCCCCTGGGCTGTGCTGCTCTAGTCCAGGCTGTGCCCGCACTGCCAAGCAGCAGAGAGGGCAGCTCAAGCCTCAGCAGGGCTCAGGCCCAGAGGCACAGCAATTACCTCCTGTGCCTGTGCCTGGCATGGCCTCCCTTCCTGGAGCTGAGGCTGGCATGCAACCACTGCTTCCTCCGGGAAATGCTTCTTTCTCCGCAGGCTCTCCTTTCATTTCTGGAGAATGGAAAAGAGACAGCTGGATCAGATGAAAACATTCCTGACTGGGAATGGGGAAGGAGACAATTTCAGGAGGCATCACTTGTGAAAGGAATGCATAAGGATCAGAAAACACCCAGGATTTTGGGACAACCCAAGGCTGCTTCCTTCCCCAAACAGCCCCAACATCTGATCTGCCTGGACACCAGGAAATTACAGGGGATCTGAGGGTGGGCATGGCCTGTGGTGCATTTGGGGCTGTCTGCCAGCTGATGCCAAATGCCTTCCTGCAGAGGCTGGGAAACAGCCCTGCAGGGCGTGAAAGCAGCAGCGGGGCAGCGAGGCTGCCATGGATCCCTTCCCACTGTGTCGGGCACGGCGTGTCCAGATGTGCAGCCAAAGACCCCGGCTGCTGACTCCCAGGGGAAGCATGAGGGAAATGCACCCACCTTCTCTTGTCTGCAGGGGTTCCTTCAGCTCTTGCCTCATCTGTTTGGATGGTTCCAGGGATATCTTATCTGTTGTATCTTGGATTTTCCCTGTTGGAGTACCTTAGAGAAAAATAGTTCCATTTCCCAGGAATGGATCCCAAAAAAGCAGGGTTCAGCCTGTGGGGTCAGCAGGGACACACTACTCACCCCTGAGATGGGAGCTGGGCTTGAGTGCAGCATCCAAGCTAGCAGCTGGAGAAGCTGGAGAAGTCTTCCCTCTAGACACATCTGTAACACAACAGCCACAGAAGCTTCTGTCACCTGGTGCCTGCCCGCTTGTCTACAATTCTTCCTTGGTGGCACACTGAGAACATACCTGCAGGAGGCTCCAAGGGCTTCAAAACTTTATTCATCCAAGCTGATGGAGAAGCCTTCCCAGCACCCTCATCTACAATGCAGCACAGATGAGAACATTTTCCAGTGTGTGCTGGGATCTCTTTCTGCCACAGGGAACTGGGCACTGCCAGGGAGTCGGGTAAGGCCATGGCAGCCAGATGTGAATAGACATGGCCAAAGCTGCCCAGGGGCCTGGGGAGCTCTGGGCTGGCTCCTGGTCACTCTCCACACTCTTTCCCTGCCCTCAGCAACATCCCTGGGAGGGGTGGCTGCAGCAGTGCAGGGACCTGGGACTCTCCCCCTCACACACAGAAGAAATCCTCCCTAAAGCATGGGGGAAAACTGCAGCAGGCAGTGCCACAGCTATCCATCCTGCTCTCCCTCTGTCCCTCCTGCCCTCCTTCTGTGGGGAAACCCCCCAGATCCCAAGGGCAAACAGCCAGGCCCTCTCAGGACACACTGGAGCCTTGCTCTCCCCCTCTGTCCTTTCCCCACCGTGGGCACCCAGTGCAGTCACTCCCAGGTTTCAGGATATGTCTCCCATGGAGGGACCCCAGCAGGACTGCTCAGTGCCCTGAGCCTGCTTGGGATAATTCCCCTGGGCTGTGCCGCTCTAGTCCAGGCTGTGCCCGCACTGCCAAACAGCAGAGAGGGCAGCTCAAGCCTCAGCAGGGCTCAGGCCCAGAGGCACAGCAATTACCTCCTGTGCCTGTGCCTGGCATGGCCTCCCTTCCTGGAGCTGAGGCTGGCCATGCAACCACTGCTTCCTCCGGGAAATGCTTCTTTCTCCGCAGGCTCTCCTTTCATTTCTGGAGAATGGAAAAGAGACAGCTGGATCAGATGAAAACATTCCTGACTGGGAATGGGGAAGGGGACAATTCCAGGAGGCATCACTTGTGAAAGGAATGCATAAGGATCAGAAAACACCCAGGATTTTGGGACAACCCAAGGCTGCTTCCTTCCCCAAACAGCCCCAACATCTGATCTGCCTGGACACCAGGAAATTGCAGGGCATCTGAGGGTGGGCATGGCCTGTGGTGCATTTGGGGCTGTCTGCCAGCTGATGCCAAATGCCTTCCTGCAGAGGCTGGGCAGAAACTGCAGCCAGGCCAGGCTGGCAAACAGCCCTGCAGGGCGTGAAAGCAGCAGCGGGGCAGCGAGGCTGCCATGGATCCCTTCCTGCTGTGCCGGGCACGACGTGTCCAGATTTGCAGCCAAAGCCCCTGGCTGCTGAGTCCCAGGGGCAGTATGAGGGAAATGCACCCACCTTGTCTTCTCTGCAGACATTCCTTCAGCATTTGCCACATGATTTCTAATGGGTCCTGGAATTTCCTGCCTGCCATGTCTTTGGTCTCTCCTGTCAGAGGACCTTAAGAGAAAGTAGTTCCATTTCCCAGGAACGGACCCCACAAAAGCAGGGCTCAGCCTGAGGGGTCAGCAGGGACACACTACTCACCCCTGCCATGGGAGCTGGCCTTTTGTGCAGCATCCAAGGTAGGAGTTGGTGAGGTCGTCCCTGCAGACACGCCTGTAACACAACAGCCACAGAAGCTTCTGTCACCTGGTTCTTACCAGTCAGTCAAACATTACGCCTTGGTGGGACAGTGAGAACATACCTGCAGAATGCTCAGAGTGCTTCACAACTTCAGAGCGCCAGGCTAATGGAGAATCCTTCCCAGCATCCCAGTCTGGAAGCAAACCAAGATGAGAACTGTTTCCATTGTGTGCCAGGGCTGGTTCTGGCCCTGGGCTGGCGGCAGGGCTCCCGCTCGGGGCTGCTCCTGTGCCTTGTGCCTCTGGGCACTCAGGGCCAGCTCCGCAGCAGCTGCAGCGCCAGGGACGTTGCTGCACCAGTCCCGTTTCCCCGGGGCTCTGAACCAGCTCCAGAGGCCTGGAAGCCGAGGCGCCTCCAGCTTTGGCTGCTGCCGGGCCGGGCAAGGGCAGGCCCTGGGGGAAGAGCTGCTGCCACACAGCCCCGGCCAGGCCTGAGCCCGGCACAGCAATTACCTGCTGTGCCTGTGCCCGTGTCTGCCATAGCCTTCCTTCCTGCAGCAGGGGCTCGCACCGAAGATGGAGTGCTTCCTTCAAGAAATACCACCTTCCACTGAAGCACTATGTCCATCAATTGACAAAGGAAGGGAGACAGCTGCATCAGATGGAGCTGTTTCCCACTTGGGCGGTGGCATCAGAGGTAATATTTGTGAAATATATGGAGCAGGAAAATGGCCAGGTTACAGTGGCATGATGAGAGCACTTCCACCTCCAAACAGCCACCCTTTTCCTAATCTGCAGGGCTGGATATAGTGGGGGATCTCAGGGTGTGTTACAGTTAGGGCATGGCCTGTCAGCTGATGCCAAATAACTTCCGGCAGAGGCTGGGCAGAAGCTGCAACCACCCCAGGCTGGGAAACAGCCCTGCAGGGCGTGAAAGCAGCAGCGGGGCAGCGAGGCTGCCATGGATCCCTTCCCACTGTGCCGGGCACGGCGTGTCCAGATGTGCAGCCAAAGCCCCCGGCTGCTGACACCCAGGGGAAGCATGAGGGAAATGCACCCACCTTCTCTTGTCTGCAGGGGTTCCTTCAGCTCTTGCCTCATCTGTTTGGATGGTTCAATGGATATCTTATCTGTTGTATCTTGGATTTTCCCTGTTGGAGTACCTTAGAGAAAAATAGTTCCATTTCCCAGGAATGGATCCCAGAAAAGCAGGGTTCAGCCTGTGGGGTCAGCAGGGACACACTACTCACCCCTGAGATGGGAGCTGGGCTTGAGTGCAGCATCCAAGGTAGCAGCTGGAGAAGCTGGAGAAGTCTTCCCTGTAGACACATCTGTAACACAACAGCCACAGAAGCTTCTGTCACCTGGTGCCTGCCCGCTTGTCTACAATTCTTCCTTGGTGGCACACTGAGAACATACCTGCAGAAGGCTCCAAGGGCTTCAAAACTTTATTCATCCAAGCTGATGGAGAAGCCTTCCCAGCACCCTCATCTAGAACGGAGCACAGATGAGAACATTTTCCAGTGTGTGCTGGGATCTCTTTCTGCCACAGGGAACTGGGCACTGCCAGGGAGTCGGGTAAGGCCATGGCAGCCAGATGTGAATAGACATGGCCAAAGCTGCCCAGGGGCCTGGGGAGCTCTGGGCTGGCTCCTGGTCACTCTCCACACTCTTTCCCTGCCCTCAGCAACATCCCTGGGAGGGGTGGCTGCAGCAGTGCAGGGACCTGGGACTCTCCCCCTCACACACAGAAGAAATCCTCCCTAAAGCATGGGGGAAAACTGCAGCAGGCAGTGCCACAGCTATCCATCCTGCCCTCCCTCTGTCCCTCCTGCCCTCCTTCTGTGGGGAAACCTCCCAGATCCCAAGGGCAAACAGCCAGGCCCTCTCAGGACACACTGGAGCCTTGCTCTCCCCCTCTGTCCTTTCCCCACCGTGGGCACCCCGTGCAGTCACTGCCAGGTTTCAGGACATGTCTCCCATGGAGGGACCCCAGCAGGACTGCTCAGTGCCCTGAGCCTGCTCGGGATAATTCCCCTGGGCTGTGCTGCTCTAGTCCAGGCTGTGCCCGCACTGCCAAACAGCAGAGAGGGCAGCTCAAGCCTCAGCAGGGCTCAGGCCCAGAGGCACAGCAATTACCTCCTGTGCCTGTGCCTGGCATGGCCTCCCTTCCTGGAGCTGAGGCTGGCATGCAACCACTGCTTCCTCCGGGAAATGCTTCCTTCTGCACAGGCTCTCTGCTCATTTCTGGAGAATGGAAAAGAGACAGCTGGATCAGATGAAAACATTCCTGACTGGGAATGGGGAAGGGGACAATTTCAGGAGGCATCACTTGTGAAAGGAATGACTAAGGATCAGAAAACACCCAGGATTTTGGGACAACCCAAGGCTGCTTCCTTCCCCAAACAGCCCCAACATCTGATCTGCCTGGACACCAGGAAATTGCAGGGCATCTGAGGGTGGGCATGGCCTGTGGTGCAATTGGGGCTGTCTGCCAGCTGATGCCAAATGCCTTCCTGCAGAGGCTGGGCAGAAGCTGCAGCCAGGCCAGGCTGGGAAACAGCCCTGCAGGGCGTGAAAGCAGCAGCGGGGCAGCGAGGCTGCCATGGATCCCTTCCCGCTGTGCCGGGCAGGACGTGTCCAGATGTGCAGCCAAAGCCCCTGGCTGCTGACACCCAGGGGAAGCATGAGGGAAATGCACCCACCTTCACTTGTCTGCAGGGGTTCCTTCAGCTCTTGCCTCATCTGTTTGGATGGTTCCAGGGATATCTTATCTGTTGTATCTTGGATTTTCCCTGTTGGATTACCTTAGAGAAAAATATTTCCATTTCTCAGGAATGGATCCCAGAAAAGCAGGGTTCAGCCTGTGGGGTCAGCAGGGACACACTACTCACCCCTGCCATGGGAGCTGGCCTTTTGTGCAGCATCCAAGGTAGGAGTTGGTGAGGTCGTCCCGGCAGACACGCCTGTAACACAACAGCCACAGAAGCTTCTGTCACCTGGTTCCTGCCCGCTTGACTACAATTCTTCCTTGGTGGCACACTGAGAACATACCTGCAGGAGGCTCCAAGGGCTTCAAAACTTTATTCATCCAAACTGATGGAGAAGCCTTCCCAGACACCTCATCTAGAACGGAACACAGATGAGAACACTTTTGCAGGGTGTGCTGGGATCCCCTTCTGCCACAGGGAACTAGGCACTGCAAGGGGGTCGGCTAAGGCCGTGGGAGCCAGATGTGAATAGACATGGCCAAAGCTGCCCAGGGGCCTGGGGAGCTCTGGGCTGGCTCCTGGTCACTTTCCACACTCTTTCCCTGCCCTCAGCAACATCCCTGGGAGGGGTGGCTGGAGCAGTGCAGGGCCTCCGGGTTCTCTCCCTCAGACACAGAGGAAATCCTCTCTAAAACCCCGGGGAAAACTGCAGCAGGCAGTGACACAGGTATCCATCCCTCCCTCTGTCCCTCCTGCCCTCCTTCTGCTGGGACAGCTCCCAGATCCCAAGGGCAAACAGCCAGGCCCTCTCAGGACACACTGGAGCCTTGCTCTCCCCCTCTATCCTTTTCCCACCGTGGGCACCCCGTGCAGTCACTCCCAGGTTTCAGGACATGTCTCCCATGGAGGGACCCCAGCAGGACTGCTCAGTACCTGAGTGCCCTGAGCCTGCTTGGGATAATACCTCTGGGCTGTGCCTGACTTGTCCAGGCTGTCCCTGCACTGCCAGGCAGCAGCGAGAGCAGCTCAAGCCTCAGCAGGGCTCAGGCCCAGAGGCACAGCAATTACCTCCTGTGCCTGTGCCTGGCATCGCCTCTCTTCCTGCAGCAGAGGCTGGCATGGAACCACTGCTTCCTCTGGGAAATGCCGCCTTATGCCCAGCCTCTGCATCCACTTCTGGAGAAAGGAAGAGCGACAGCTGGATCAGGTGGGGATGTTCCCCACTGGGGAGGTGGCGCCTTCAGGAGGGAATGATTGTCAAAGACATGGCTAAGAATCAGGAAATCCCTATAAACATTTTGGGAAGGCCAGGGCTCTCCCTTCCCCAAACTGCTGCCCTTTCTGCTCTACCCGGCGACTGGAAAATTTCAGGGGATCTCAGGCCTGTGGTGCAATTAGGCGGCCTGTCAGCTGATGCCAAATGCCTTCTTGCAGGGGCTGGGCAGAAGCTGCAGCCAGGCCAGGCTGGGAAACAGCCCTGCAAGACGTCAAAGCAGCAGCAGGGCAGCGAGGCTGCCATGGATCCCTTCCCACTGTGCCAGGCACGGCGTGTCCAGATGTGCAGCCAAAGCTCCCAGATGCTGAGACCCAGGGGAAGCACGAGGGAAATGCACCCACCTTCTCCTGCCTGCTGCATTTCCTTCAGCATTTGCCTCATGTTTTCGGATGGATCATGAGGTTTCTGGTGTCCTGTAGCTTGGTCCTTCCCCCTCGGAGGACCTTGGAGCAACAGGATTCCATTTCCCAGGAACAGATCCCACAAAAGCAGGGCTCAGCCTGTGTGGTCAGCAGGGACACACTACTCACCTCTGCGATGGTTGCCAGGCTTCTGTGTAGGAATCAGCAAAGGAGCTGGAGAAGTCCTCCCTGCAGACACACCTGTAACTCAACAGCCACAGAAGCTTCTGCCATCTCTGCTGATCTGCACGGGCACCACTGAGCCGCAGGAGGGGTGAGGGAATCACACAGGGCGAGGGCACACACGTGCATGGTTCTGTGCTGGCACCTGCAGTGCTGCCTCCCTGGCCCAGCTTTGGGATCTGAGCTGGCAGCTCTCCCATGGGAAAGGCCTTGACCTACCCTCAGCATCTCCCAGAGCCTCAGTCCTGGACGTGGCTTGGGAAGCTGCACCACCTTCACCAGCAGGTTCAGCTGCAAAGAAAGACAGGACAGAAGACCTGTAAATCCACCAACAGAAACACCAGCCAAACCTCACTAAAAAGTCACCACTACTCCTTGAAGTAAAATAGACTGATGCATGTTAATACCTAAGCTTGTAAGCTGTAAAACCCATTGTTATGAGAAGTAAAATATTTTATTTTAAACTGTATTATTCATGAGGTTGTTTTAAGTGAACTGAATATTTAAGGTGTGATATGCAAATTTATTTCAAAAAATAAAATATTTTAGTGCTTTTGTTATAACAGACAAAAGAAATAGAAGTAAAAGCTAATGAAACACTGTAAAGAATATATTAGAACAATAATATGATTCGTGAAAAATCGGAAAAAAATTAAGTATATAAGATACAAACCAGATTTAAGTTCCAAGAATCACTAAAAGTAACATTAAATCAGATAGGATATAACAAAAGCCGTTAGATATTTAATAAGGATCAAATTAAAATAAAGGAAAAAAGCCAAGTATAGCTGAAAGAAAGTGTACAGACTAATTACAACTTTAGAGCTAAAATGTCAAAGAAACAAAACTATAACAATTAGAAATAAGCAGGTGCTATCCTAAATCCTGAAAAACAATTTAAAAGGCTCTTATAAATCTTATGAAGTAAATACTGAGAATGAGACGAATGACACCAGTGACTAGATCCCAAGGTGTAAGCTCTGCTACCAAGAAGATACACATCTTGGCCCTTTGGCTGCAACCCAAAGGGGCTTTGAGAGAGCTAGAGTGTTAAAACTGCAGAGGATTATTGTCACTGTATTAGTCATCCAAGCCCAAAAAGAATGAGCCATATGCACACTCCCAAGTTAGTGTAGTACGCTATAATTTTAACAAATTCAGAAGGTGCACTATGAGTAGTAAAAGACACTGGAATAAAGAAAATGTGAAATAGAGCAAAAAGAATAAAATGGCAAAATTTGTAAGCAATATATTAAAACTTTTTGCTCTGGAAGAGATAGAGAAGAAATAAATCCTGAGAGTAGAATAAAGCAAATTGCTCAAGAATTAGAAAACAAGAACATGAGACAGTTATAAAGACACATTTTAGCAGGCAACATAAGAAAACATGAAAAACTTATTTTACAAATATTACCAGCCTTAAACGACTATGGAGTCAAAATATATCTAAATTACAATAAGCACATGCATTGATATAAAAAAATATAATTGACAATCCAAAGAAAAGAAATTAAAGATTTAGAATAATCTACCTTATGAGAAGAGCTGTTAATTTTATACCCTGACTAGTAGTATGAAAGTGTAGTTGTCAAGTTTTATAAATACTAAACATAAAATTAGAAAATAAGTAAGCTTTGTCAAAGTGTATCCTAAAAGTACAAATTTAATAAATTAATAGAGAAAGGGAGGGATTCTGATAGATTGTATGCACAAATTCATGCTGAGACTACAGTAATCTCGCCTAATGAAAATCCTAGCATAACAAAGGAGGGTTCAGGGCAATCAACATGCACCAAAATCCTAGCCTGAATATTCGTCCCCAGAAATGCTGATTCCAGAAGATTATTTGTCTGACCAAACCTCAGCAATGTGCATTCGATTTGCATCATCTATAAGATAAATGTGTGCCTCCTAGAATGCATATTGCAGGAGATTTTCCTCTAACAAAGTGAATCTTTTACCAGTTTTGGGGAAACTCTCAGCAAGAGCTGCAGCAAGAAAGGAAAAAATACATGAATATGCAAAAAGGATAAAAACAACCATAAGAAAGCAGAAAAACTCCTGCCCTCCACACCGCTTGGAGCTTGGAAATGGACAAAAAAGACTTTGAGAGAGCTGTCCCTTCGTGATGCACAGGGGAGAGAAATGCCCCACCTGTCTCACCTGACGCTGTCAGCCTGCTTCAGGGCCAATCTGATATTTGCTTCTAGGTTTTCTACGACTGAATTTTAATTATGGAATAAATTCTCCGTATTAATCAGAAAAAGCTAATTCATTTAAAACATGCGGGACTCCCGGAACCCTCATCAGGCAACCCAAAATATCCCTTTGTGCCTCTTCAGGTCCAGGCCCAGATGATCCCACAGAAGGAAATGTGCCCTCAGCCCAGGGACACTCAGCATGGGCTCCCCCATCCCCTCGGGGCCCCGCCGCTGGGCACAGCAGCCCCTGCCTGGCTCCTGCCTGCCCACACCGTGGCCATCCACGGCTGCTCCTGGGCACGGAGCTCAGCCACTGCTGGTGCCGGGTGGGCTTTGCTGGTGCTACCACCAGGACAATCTGGTCACACCTGCATCTCTCTACTGCAACAGAAGAGCTGATTTGGGAAATGCTGTGCTGCCCCATTTCTTCAGCCCCACTAGCTGCCCACACCCACAGTGGCACTGGGCTGCCCCCAGAAAACTGTCGAATCTGGGCTGTGGCTGCAGGGCACAGCTGCTCTACAGCACAGGTGGACTGCCTTGGGGGTAGGACTGCCCTGAGGGTAGGGACAAGGAACAGGGTGAGGTCTGCTCTATGTTTTCCTAAGGTGATTATTCTACAGACCATCAGGGGCAGGCCAACACTGCATTAAAGGCATACACCAACTTACAAACAATGCAGGGTCCCAGGGCAGGATACAATCTTTAGCCAATTGGGAGAAACTGAGGGTGGAACACCAGGCGGGGAATACAAGGTTTAAACCAATTGGGGATTAGAGGGGAGGGGAAGAACTTAAACAAACCAATGGGATTCCGAAGGATACAAAATTGATAGGGAAGTTTCTAGAGCAAGGGGCAGGCTTGGAGAGGGACTGACATGCAATGGGAGGAGTGAAAAAAAGGGCAGGTCTTTGGAGAGATGGACAAGTGGGGCAAAACCAACATCACAGGGGGGAAAGGAGCAACCCATTGCTAATAAAATATGCTATAACAATAGAAAATAAGGGGAGGGGTATAAAACTGACTTCTAGGACTGAATTACAGTCAAAAATTTTGTTATATTTCTCCAATTACTGTATCATGAAAGAAAACCAAGCAAATTAAATGTTGCAGCAATTTTAATGAAGTAGCTGAAAAGTATATGAAATTGAATCCACTCAAAATATTGACAATATAATTTGGTTATAATAAGGGATAATTTGGTTCTTATAATAGCACATAAGGAAAAATAATCGTGCGGTATACACGAGGGGTACGGAGGGCAGGGCTTGACCCCTGTCCCCTCACATACAAATTGCCAAGCCTAAAATTCTCCTTTTTACCGTGTACATCATCACCATCTCCTCCCATTTTCAATTTGTCACACTTGTATCTCCACCTTCATTATCAGTTTTACCACGCATGCTCCACCGTTTTTTAGGTGGTTGCAGTGTTCTTTGGGGTCATCTCTGATGAAGGCCTCTCCTCTTCCTCGATGTCCTTTGATTCACCTTTTGGATTACACATGCGCAACAAGCTGGTATAATGTAAGTCAAAGCTAATATCATACAAGCCAATACTATGTTCTAGCATCAAAGCAATAAATCTCCTATAATTAACATTTTCCTGGATGTCCAACCAAACTTTCCTCTCTTCCAAATAAATTAAGTAATACTTATCTCTTTCTTCTTCCTGTTCTGAACATCTGCAGGAGAAGGGGGGGAGCCCCTCCTCTCCCTTTCTTCCTTGGCATTACACCTTCTAACTGTTCTACTGTTTCCAAATATTAATTATTATATCAATATTGATTACTTTACAATTTTATCAGCAGGAATCACACCTATTTATTACAACATGAACTGCAATGGAGAAGCTCTGAGTCAAGGCTCGGATGAGCTCTTCAAATAATTTCCTGGCAGAAACAGATAGCCAAACTTGCCCTTATCACATGCAAACAGAGGGTTCCAAAAATAGCAACACCTTCCGAGGCCCTTCTGGGCATTGGGAACACGTGTTGTGGTGCCGGCTGCATCTGTGGGAGCAATGGGGAGCGTGAGCCCGTGCTGTGCTGCACTGCTGAGCTGGCAGCACGGTGGATACGGGCAGGACGTTCTCTGTTTCCCCCAGAGCTGGGGCCTGCAGGCACCTTGCCGGCCCTTGGCACAGGCTGTGCCAGACAACAAAGCCCAGCAGGCCGGGAGGAGAGCCCGGGGGCAGCGCAGCTGCTTGGGCAGTGGCTGCTGCCAGGGACATGGGCCAAAGGCATCCCTGAGCAGCCACTGCCACCCCTGGCCCTCCCTGCCCCATGACAGCTCCCCCAGCCCCAGGAGACAGGCTCAGGCCCTGTCAGGAGACACTGGAGCAATCACCTGCTGTGCCAGTGCCTGGAACTGCCTGTTCTCCTGCAGAAGAGGCTGCCACTTAGCCGCTGCTTCATCCTGGAACAGCCACCTTCTGTGCCAGCTTTTGGGTCATCGCTGGAGAAAGAAAAGGGACAGATGGATCAGATGGGACAGTTCCCCATGGGGAGGTGTCGTCTTCAGAAGCTAACACTGGTGAAAGTCATGGACAAGGATGAGGAAATCAGATGAGCTTTTGGGATTGGACAGGCCCCTCCCTTCTCCAAACCACCACCTCTCGTGATCTGCCTAGAGACTGGGAAATTGCAGGGTAACTCAGGGTGGACATGGCCCATGGTGCAGTTTGGGCTCCCTGGCAGGAGATGCCAAATGCCTTCCTGCAGAGGCTGGGCAGAAGCTGCAGCCAGGCCAGGCTGGGAAACAGCCCTGCAGGGCGTCAAAGCAGCAACAGCAGCAGCGGGGCAGCGAGGCTGCCATGGATCCCTTCCCGCTGTGCCGCGCACGGCGTGTCCAGATGTGCAGCCAGAGCCCCCAGCTGCTGAGTCCCAGGGGCAGCATGAGGGAAATGCACTCACCATGGCACCTCTCCAGATCACTCAGCATCTTGTGCAGAGATTTGGCTGCCTCCAGAGACTTGCTGTCTCCTGTGTCTTGGTTCTTCCATCTAGGGGGACCTTAATGGAAAGTGATTCAATTTCTCATTCAGGCCTGAGTGGCAGTGAGGGCACCTGGGTGACTGGTGCCCTCCAAGGCACTCCCTCAGCTCTGCCTCCCACTCAGGAGCACAGGTGGTTTCTCAGTGAGCTTTGCTTGGGTGGTATGTGCAAAGTGGTGAATTATTGGTGGATCAGGCTCTGATGTTGTACAGTTCAAGAAGCTGATGACATAGAGAGCCTTGCAAAGTCTTTCAACTGGAGAAATGATTTTTGTTTCTCTCTATTGCTGATTGAGGACTCTTTTGAGGGTTTGATGCGTCCTTTCTATGACCGATTGTCCTGTGGGGTTTGCAGGTATACCTGTCTTATCTTCTATTCCCCAGTCACTGAAGAACTCTTTCAACTTGTGAGAGGTATAGGCAGGTCCATTGTCTGTTTTGATCTCCTTTGGTACTCCCAGGGTAGCAAAGGCCAGGAAAAATTGTTTTATGGTGTGCTGCGCAGTTTTTCCTGGTTGTGTTGATCCAAGTACTGCTCCTGAAAATGTATCGACCGATACATGCAAGTATTTTGACTTTCCAAAAGGTGCAAAGTGGGTTACATCTGTCTGCCACAGCTGGCAGCTGTTTAAACCTGTTTAAACTCCCGTCCCCATAGATGGTATCTGGTAGTTTTGACAGTTCGGGCATGTGGCAACAATAGCTTCTGCTTGATCTTTTGAATGCTTGAACATTCTGATAAGGGCAGGCACATTTTGATGAAAAAACGCATGTGACAACTTTGCCTGGGCACAGATGTTAGGGACATTAGCAGTCTCTATTGCCATGGCTAAGGTGTCTGCTTTCCTGTTCCCTTCTGTAATGAAACCTGGGAGGTCAGTGTGTGACCTCATGTGCATTATATGGTAAGGTTGTTTTCTGTGGGAAATTAAGCGTTTTAATGTAGAAATCAATTGGTATAACTTTGGATTGGAAACCTCTTTGAGAAGAGCATGTTCTGCTCTCATAGCTATGCCAGCAACATAAGCTGAATCTTATGTGACCAGATTAAAAGGTTCATTTTTGAATTTCTCAAAGGCTCTGATAACAGCTGCTAATTCTGCAATCTGTGGAGAGCGCTCCACTATTTTTATGTCAGATTCCCAGTTTTGGGTCTTAGGGTCTTTCCATGTCATTACTGACTTGTGGGATGACCCTGAGCCATCTGTAAAGATGGTTAGAGCTTTGAGAGGTGTTCTACTTTGGATTAATTTTGGGGTCAGATGAAATGTTACATCACTATTAAAAAGCTTATGTTTTGGGATATGTACTGAAATTTGGCCTGTATAGCTGTCTAAGGCATACTGGAGATTTTCATTGGTCTGGAGCAAATGTTCCAGGTCCCCAGTGGTCACTGGCAAATATATGCATGTGAACTCACACCCTGCAAGGGAGTGGAGGCGAGTTCTAGCCTTTTTTATTAAATGTGCCATAATTTCTTGGAAGGTGGTAATTGTCTTTGTGGGTTGGTTATTTGTAAAGATCCATTCCAGTATTAGTAAAGGGTCTCGAAGTTGAGTGTCCCATTGGAAGATCAGTCCATAGAACCAAGGTGCTTTTCCCAGAATGACGAACTGGAAAGGCAGGCTGGGCTCAAAGCGATGGGCTTTGCGTGAAGACAGGGCTTCTTGGACCTTGGTGATGGCATCTCGGGCCTCTGGTGTTAGAGTGCATGGAGAGTCCAGATCCTCCTTGCCCCAAAGAAGGTTGAACAGTGGAGCGAGGTCCTCTGTTGTAATTCCTAGCAGTGGACATACCCAGCTGATGGATCCGCAAAGACTGTGTAAGTCTCTCAGAGTTTTTGGGTTGTCTCGGATGGCGAGCTGCTGGGGTACGATGGTCCTTTCCCGGATCTGGCGTCCAAGGTAAGTCCATGGATTGGTGTACTGTATTTTGTCCTCACAGATCTCGAATCCTGCCTTTTCTATGGTTTCAATAGTCCTTTTAACTGCTTTGTCCAAGTACGTTTTTTCTGGTGCACAGACCAGGATATCGTCCATATAGTGATGGATGATTGCGTCTGGGAATAGGTTCCGAACAGGCGACAGGATGTGAGCAACATACCACTGGCATAGAGTGGGACTGCACTTGAGACCTATAGGAAGAAAAAGCCAATGATATCTTTTGAGTGGAGCCTCTCTGTTAAGAGAGGGGACGGAGAAGGCAAACCGTGGGGCGTCCTGGGGATGCAGCGGGATGCTGAAGAAACAGTCTTTAATATCAATGATAGCAAGTGTCCAGTCTCTAGGCAGCATCAATGGTGAGGGCAGGCCAGGCTGGAGGTGACCCATGTCCTCGATGACCTCGTTGATTTTGCAAAGATTGTGGAGGAGCCTCCACCTGTCCATTCCAGGCTTTTGTAGTACGAAGACTGGAGAATTCCAAGGGCTGGTGGTCTCTACGATGTGGCCTTTGGCGAGCTGTTCATCCACAAGGGCATGCAGTGCGCGCAGTTTGACTTTAGAGAGGGGCCACTGCTCGATCCAGATCGGGTTATGGCATTTCCAGGTGAGACGAGGAGTGTCTGGCAGTGTGCGCTCCTCAGTGGCCCCAGTTAGAAATCCGGACTGGGAATATACATAGGGAAGCACCCCACTGACATAAAATGTCCCGTCCGTACAAGGTGAGGGGGGCCCTTACCACCAATGGGCGGATGGTTGCCAACTTGCCTTCAGGCCCTTCGACAAGGATGTAGTTCTTGCTCCGCATGGAAACTGTAGCTCCACCGATCCCTGTAATCATGCCTGCCACAGGTTGTAGTTCCCAGTGTGCTGGCCATTCTGAGCGGGTGATGATGGACACGTCTGCACTGGTGTCCAGCATCCCTGGTAGGTGGATCTTTTCTCCTCTGCAGGTAACACTGCACTCGATGACAGGCTTACTCGGTCCCACAGCTTGTGTCCACATTGCTGTGGGGTTGAGAGGAAGCTGTTCCCTGTGATTCTTAGGGAGTAAAAAGGCTTGTGCAAACGGAGTACCCTTTGGAAGAAAAAATGGTAAGTCTGTGCAGCACATCTGGACAGAGGTTTCTTGTCCCGAGTACACTGTTTGTACTTCTGGAACAACAAATACTTCCTTTGGGGTATGGAGAGTATCACCTATAATTAGGATGTTAGAAGGACCACCTTTTGGCCCACGTTTGCCTGTGGGAACACGATAAACATTGTCATTTTTAAAGTCAATGGACATAGCAGTTACCAGTAGCTGGCGGGTTCCCCTCGGTATTGCTCTGTGTGTTGGGTCCTCCTCATGTGGTCTGGAATCTCCTGGGATGGTGAGTGACTGGCTGTGGATGGCCTTTGATTTGGTGTCCTTGCCTGGGGCCCCACCACGCTCCACTGGAAGTTTCCCGGATGCGGCTGATAGTACTGCTGATTCTGGGACCTTTGGTAGAAATTGCGAGGGTAGCTGGTAGGTGACCTCTCTGGACAGTCCTTTATAAAATGTCCAAAGTCTCTGCAGTGGTAGCAGCGGACCTGGTCTTTAGAAGCTATTGCTGCATATGCACCAGAAACTCCTTCTGCAACACCCTTAGTAACTGCTTGGGCCACTGTATCTTCAGTGGACAGGTGGCGTGTGCAGCTTTCCAGCATTTGCTCTATGGTAGGTTCTGTGTCTAAGGGTAAGACTCTCAGAATTGCTTTACATTTTTCTTTTGAATTACTCATGGCAAGCTTACACAACAGTTCTTTCCTTGCCTCTGTGCTCTCTATCTGTTTTTCCAGAGCATCCTTAATTCTATCTACAAATTTGATAAAGCTTTCATCTATTCCTTGTTTAATACTAGAAAAGTGTTGGGTA
Source organism: Passer domesticus (assembly GCF_036417665.1). Lineage (NCBI taxonomy): Eukaryota > Metazoa > Chordata > Aves > Passeriformes > Passeridae > Passer > Passer domesticus. The sequence continues at coordinate 4,564,935 of NC_087482.1, read as the reverse complement.
GAAATAGAGTCATCAGGGGTAAGAAGTAAGGAGGTTTCTGCTGCAATAACCATGTCTTGTAGTGTTGTCTTAGGTAAGGTATCAGCTTGGTGAGAGGGTTTCTGCAAATCCCCTTCACCAGCCAGCTGTTCGACTGTAAAGTTTGACTTATCAGCATCAGCAGCATAGTTATCTGATAATGTTTTTAATTGCTTTTTCCAATGCCTTTCCCAAAGCATGTACTCGGCAGGAGAAAGGAGGCACTGGGCAATATTTTTAATATCGCGGGGTACCAGAACATGTGCTGAGAATGTAGATTCTAGGGAATTTCTAAAAATATGTGAACTTCTACCATGTTCTTTTGTACAAGTTCTTTATTTGTAATAGGTTCCCATGTCTTTCTAGTAGTAGCACCGCCCCTTTTTTCCTTTTTATAATCTACTGGAAAGGCAGTAATTCTCTGAGCCAAAACGGAAACAGGCGCAGTTGCACTCGGAGATAACGCAGAGCAAGGTCGCTCGCAGGATGCCGCGGGCTGCACAGTGGAATTCACGTCCAAGGGGGAGGGGGGGACACAGGCAGGAGCCTCGGGCACGGCAGGGGTGGGGGAGGCGGAACAAGGGGAGGGGGGGACGGCAGGACACTAGGAACCAGGGGAAGAGTGGAGGGTGAAGGAATGTTATCAGCACGATTAGCATTTGATGGAAAGGGTTCTGGTGAAACAGATAAGTTAGCACTTTGTTCATAAAAGGTTCGCACTGAAGTTACAGGTTTTTTGTTAGTTTTTTCTATGGCTTTGGTTATAATGTGAAATATAGGGATAAACTGAGTTACAGAAAAATCTTGGTTAGTGTGAAACTTATATATCGTGGCCCCAATTGTATCCCAAAAGGAGTCTAAAGTGGTAGTGTGTGTGTTAGTATCTGGAAAGTGGGAAAGAATCCATTTTATAAATTTTTTCAGGTTAGTTTTTGAAGGGTTACCTTTAGAAAAAGAAAAGTTGTTAGAAGATAGGATTTCTAGGATTAGTAAATATAAATCTCTCTCGTTCTGGGATTGTTTTAACGTACTGAGCTTCGATCCCATGTTCCCGTTCCCTGCCAGCAGAAAAAAAAAGAAAAAAGAAAAAAAAAAAAAAAAAGGAGACCCAAGGAAAAAGTTTTTTGCGTGCAAGAAAGGCTGTTTTAAAACGTACACTTCTTCAGCCAGATGTGGGTCAAAGGTCTGCCAGCAGGTAGTCTGCTGAATCAGTCTCCTCGAGCACTTTTTGTGCCCAGATGTCAGCGGTTTGAGGGTCGACTGACAGCCTTTCAGAAGAGTCCTGCTAAAACGGAGGGCTTCTTCTTCCAGGACGTCTGGTGAGCGAAGGCAGTGACAATTTCAAGAAGAAATGCTGCTCCTCTGAAATGCCAGGTCCAGCATTCAGTTTGGGTGCCAGTTTATCACGGCAGTTTCCCACCAGGCTGATGCCCAGCAGGGTGCCGGAGCCAGGATAACTCAGTGGAGGCTCAAGCAGCCTAGGCAAGCTATAGTGATTGGAGCTCTTAGTGATTATCAGCTCAGTGATTTCAGCTCGTGGCTTGCTAGGTGCTGCAGCAGCAGACGCAGGGAGAGAGAGGAGAAGGCCGTGTGAGGTTCCACAGGATTCTTTATGCAGGTGTGCCACGAAGGTTCCCAGTGACAGCTCTTCTGCCGAACCGGGCAGAATCGGGGGGTTTTATACCCTACAGGGGTTTTGAAAACTGTCCAATAGAAAGGGTCAGGGGAAAGTGACCTATGGGCTTACAGAGAGATAAGCAGGGTCCGAAAGGCGGAAGAGAGGGGCTGCTAGGGTCCAGTCATGCTGACCTGGCATTTCCTAGCTCAGGCCTCTGACCACCAAGGAGGCCGTGCAGGCCCTGGGCCTGCTACACTGACCCACAGGGTGTCAGGTCCTGCTCTGACCCTGGCTGTGGGTTTTGGGTTTTTTTCTTTTGTATTGTTGCATTTGTATTTTTAGTTTTCCTAGTAAAGAACTGTTATTCGTATTCCCATATCTTTAACTGAGAACTTTTTAATTTCAAAATTATAGCAATTTGAAGGGAGGGGGTTGACATTGTCCATTTCATGGAAGGCTCCTGCCTTCCTTAGCAAAAGCTGTCTTTTCCCACCAAGACACCTCCAATGCTCTTACAGAGAAAAAGAATATGGACACTTTATTAAGTAATCGATTTCTAAGCCACCTCCAATCTAGTATAGAAAACAAAGCTAACTCATATTTGGCAAGAACAATTCACGTCAAACCAATCCAGTTTCCTTTTCTGACAGGGCAAATGGCTCAATGGGTGAAAGAAGCAGTAGATGTGACATTTGTACTGTAGTAATATTTTAATGTGTGGTATTTTTAGAAACAACACTTAAAAATCATAGGATTCCATTAGAACATGGAAGATGTCACCTTGTGCTGCAGCAGAACTTAGAGGGGGGGAAAAAGGGAGTTTAGGGAATAGTGACCAATGATTTGTCCTGTGAGAATAAATCCCTGGGCACTGCATAAAAATGGGACTTGCCTGACTTCCTAAACTCTCCTGTCATCAGGCACTGGCAACTACACACTCTTGATACAACACCAATAGTAAGTATACAATTTCTTGTGATGTCTTTTGCACTGAAATGAATTGAACTCAAGGTTTTCAGGAAGGAATTTATTGAAATGTACCTTTAAAGTTGAGCTGACTCACTAACTTGACAGGGATTAAAAAGTAAAAGCTGAAAGATAGTCCAGACACAAACCTGGCACACGCATCAGAGTAGGAAGATCAGGATGGGCACCTGAAGAAAAGAACTATGAACTATTTGGTCAACTAGGCTGGTTTAGGAACCCAGTGACATGACAGGGGCAGTTCAAACCCTGGCACAGGAACTTGTGCTCTCAGAAGAAGTTCATGTTTAAGTCATACAGATTGCAGGAATATGAGTCTGGAATATGAAATCAGGAATAGGTGATTATAATTACACACTCCAATTTAGGACAACATTTAATCACTTGCAGGTACTTAAACACTTTATTGACTAAATGCAAACTCTTGTTTCCTGCATTAGGGATTATAACTTAAGGTCATGGCTGGGATTTCAGATCTAAGTGATAGCAAGTAGGTCTCAGATGAAGGTCTAGAAGAGGGATTTAGATGCTAAAAGAGCTTTTAAAATCTGAGCCTAAAAGGAGAAAGCATTTCCTTGATAAATATGAAACTATAAACGTGAGCAGTGTGTAAAGCTTACAGGTTGGACTCTTTCTTGAATATGATCCTCTCTGGAAGAAAGTGGACTTTAGCTGGAGGAAACCTGTGGCTCACCAAGCCAGTTAATGGAGATTCTCAGAAGAGATATCTCCAATTGGCAATGCTTCCTGCAGAACACCCAAATCCCCCCCCATTCCTCTCCAGCCCTACCTTGCAGCATTTACAGATGGCTCAGGGTCGTCCCACAAGTCGGTAAGGACCGGGAAAGACCCTAAGACCCAAAACTGGGAATCTGACATAGAAATAGTGGAGCGATCTCCACAGATTGCAGAATTAGCAGCTGTTGTCAGAGCCTTTGAGAAATTCAAAAATGAACCTTTTAATCTGGTCACATAAAACTCAGCTTATGTTGCTGGCATATCTATGAGAGCAGAACATGCTCTTCTCAAAGAGGTTTCCAATCCAAAGTTATACCAATTGATTTCTACATTAACACGCTTAATTTCCCACAGAAAACAACCTTACCATATAATGCACGTGAGGTCACACACTGACCTCCCAGGTTTCATTACAGAAGGGAACAGGAAAGCAGACACCTTAGCCATGGCAATAGAGACTGCTAATGTCCCTAACATCTTTGCCCAGGCAAAGTTGTCACACTCATTTTTTCATCAAAATGTGCCTGCCCTTATCAGAATGTTCAAGCATTCAAAAGATCAAGCAGAAGCTATTGTTGCCACATGCCCAAACCGTCAAAACTACCAGATACCATCTATGGAGACGGGAGTCAATCCCCGAGGTTTAAACAGCTGCCAGCTGTGGCAGACAGATGTAACCCACTTTGCACCTTTTGGAAGGTCAAAATATGTGCATGTATGGGTCAATATATTTTCAGGAGCAGTATTTGCATCAACACATCCAGGAAAAACTGCGCAGCACACCATAAAACAATTTTTCCTGGCCTTTGCTACCCCGGGAGTACCAAAGGAGATCAAAACAGACAATGGACCTGCCTATACCTCTCGCAAGTTGAAAGAGTTCTTCAGTGAGTGGGGAATAGAACATAAGACAGGTATACCTGCAAGCCCCACAGGACAATCGGTCATAGAAAGGATGCATCAAACCCTCAAAAGAGTCCTCAATCAGCAATAGAGAGAAACAAAAATCATTTCTCCAGTTGAAAGACTTTGCAAGGCTCTCTATGTCATCAGCTTCTTGAACTGTACAACATCAGAGCCTGATCCACCAATAATTCACCACTTTGCACATACCACCCAAGCAAAGCTCACTGAGAAACCACCTGTGCTCCTGAGTGGGAGGCAGAGCTGAGGGAGTGCCTTGGAGGGCACCAGTCACCCAGGTGCCCTCACTGCAACTCAGGCCTGAAGGAGAAATTGAATCACTTTCCATTAAGGTCCTCCTAGATGGAAGAACCAAGACACAGGAGGAAGCAAGTCACTGGAGGCAGCCAAATTTCTGAACAAGATGCTGAGTGATCTGGAGAGGTGCCGTGGTGAGTGTATTTCCCTCATGCTTCCCCTGGGACTCAGCAGCTGGGGGCTTTGGCTGAACATCTGGACATGCCGTGCCCGGCACAGCGGGAAGGGATCCATGGCAGCCTCGCTGCCCCGCTGCTGCTGCTGCTGCTTTGACACCCTGCAGGGCTGTTTCCCATCCTGGCCTGGCTGCAGCTTCTGCCCAGCCCCTGCAGGAAGGCATTTGGCATCTGCCACCAGGGAGCCCAAACTGCACCATGGGCCATGCCCACCCTGAGATCCCCTGCAATTTCCCAGTCTCCAGGCAGATCACGAGAGGTGGTGCTTTGGAGAAGGGAGGGGCCTGTCCAATCCCAAAAGCTCATCTGATTTCCTGATCATTGTCCGTGACTTTCACCAGTATTAGCTTCTGAAGACGATATCTCCCTGATGGGGAACTATCCCATCTGATACATCTGTCCCTTTTCTTTCACCAGCGATGACCCAAAAGCTGGCACAGAAGGTGGCTGTTCCAGGAAGAAGCAGTGGCTCAGTGGCAGCCTCTTCTGCAGGAGAACAGGCAGTTCCAGGCACTGGCACAGCAGGTGATTGCTCCAGTGTCTCCTGACAGGGCCTGACTGTCCCCTGGGGCTGGGGGAGCAGTCATGGGGCAGGGAGGTCCAGGGGTGGCAGTGGCTACTCAGGGATGGCTTTGGCCCGTGTCCCTGGCAGCAGCCACTGCCCAAGCAGCTGCGCTGCCCCCGGGCTCTCCTCCCGGCCTGCTGGGCTTTGTTGGCTGGCACAGTCTGTGCCAAGGGCCGGCAAGGTGCCTGCAGGCCCCAGCTCTGGGGGAAATAGAGAATGTCCTGCCCGTATCCACCGTGCTGCCAGCTCAGCAGTGCAGCACAGCACGGGCTCACGCTCCCCATTGCTCCCACAGACGTTATCAATGAAACAGGAATATATGCCCCGGATCCAGTGCGCTTCCCAAGAATTGTCTGCCTCCAGGATGTGCGCAGGACCTGCATGATAGGCACGGTGGTGACAGTGTTCACTGTGCCACTTGTGCTGATAGGCTGCTATCTTGGCATTCGCAAGCTGTACGAGAACAGATGGTCAGTTGTTGATTTTTCTCCACAGTTTTCTTATAACTCTGCTCCTGCATAGGTAGCCTGACTGGGAGTCATGCTGCAGTGGAGTTGTGGCCAGTCCATGGTTGTCCAAATAACTCTGCTGAGGCTTCTGCTGCTGCCCCGTGCTTCCATTGGCCTCTTAATTACTGGGCCTTGTCCTGGTGGCCCGCTGGGGCAGCAGCCAGTGCTGGCTCCCACTGAGGCTGCCTGGCCAAGAGAAGCCCCAGGGGCACAGGGCAGAGGCAGAGCAAGTTCTCCACAGTATTTGGGCAGCACAGCTCAGGACAGGACAGGACAGTGCTTATTTAGTACCTCATGTAAAGTTTTACAGTAAGAGTGTTGTTGCAGGTCAAGCAAATTTGCTCCAGATCCGTGTTAAAACAAATCCAACATGATGAAGGTTTGGCTTTGGCCTTGAGACTTTCCTCTTTGTGTAGGCCTTGCTCTGGATTGATTCCAAATCAGTCTTGGAACTGGTTTTAGGTGAAGGCTCATCCCAGCCCTGAGCCTTGGCAGTTCTCTGGCCTCAAAGGGACAGCTGAGGCTGTACTGCACATGACTGGGATTCGGGGTTCCATTATCAAAGAGATTTGAGATGTTTAAATTACTGTATTCTTACTACATGGTTTTCTTTATGAAATTCATTCATTAGTTTTTAAAACTTAGTTGTAAAAAAACTTCTTCTTCAGTGCTTTTTCCCGTTTTTTCATATAGTCAGTGATGGCCTAATTATCTCATGACTGAATTAGAAGACTGTAAGTATTATAAAATGAAATAATGTTGACACTCTTATGTCTTCCACAGACTCCTGAAACTTATGTTGGTTTGATGTGACCAACAGAAGAGTTTGGCTCTGCTTTTAATTTAGACAAGCAGAAGAGCTGGAACCTGTTGAAAAGAGTCTCTTCACAGCTAAAGCAAACTGCCAGGGTTCTTTTTTTCCTAGCTCTGGGCAGGACAATAAAAATCTCTCAGCAGTAAATACTCCTGACCAGTAACTGATATAAACTAGGCATTTGGGCTGTTTGCTGCCTCACCCCGGAGTTCCTCAGAGCTGCAGCTCCCTGTTCTCTTGGCAGACAGGGGCTGGCTATGGATGACACTCACGTCTCTGGCCTGGTGCACACCAGGTCCACACATGAGCTGAGGGATCGTCCTTGCACACCCCATCCTGGAAGAACCCAGTTCATTGATGAGTCTGACACAATTTGGTGCATGGCAGCAAAAGAAGGCAAAATAAAGGCTAGAATTGGTACCATTCTGTAATATGTGATATAGGTAATTTGTGCTTATGTAGAATATGAGAGGAAGATATGTTATAATGTTTAAAAGAAATACACAAAAGCATTTTCAAATCCACATGGAATTGCTTCATGCTTAGAGACTGCTGCATGTCATTGCAAAACTGCAGACAGCAGGAAGGAGGGGGTCTAATTTGCAATTAAAAGAGCCTAGCTGGGGAAGGAGATGGATCATTTCTCAAAGGCCACCTGGGCGGTCAACGCTCATCAAGCACTGAGATTGAGATAGCAGAAGTTATCAGGGAACTTGCATCCCAATACCAGGTTCCCCCTACTCTCAGCATTCACAGCTTGCCAGGAACCACATTGTCCAGTGCAACTTGGAGAAAGAGGACATCATGAATGTGTTTGACTATGAAAAGAACAAGAGAGACGCTGCCTCGAGCAACAGAAAGGGTATAAAACCCGACTGTACCAGACTGCCTTAGTGAACAGAGCGGGTCTGATGCGATAGAGGTCGGATCAGTGTTCACCCAGTGTCCATCCAGGCTCAATGCTGTCCCTTTGATTGTGGATCTCAAAACTGTATATCAGTCGCACAATAAATTATATACATATATTTATTATTATTAAATTGGTTTGATCAGTTTTTATCTACAACAATCTTAGTGACCCCTACATGATCTGATTTAGGGGTTCTGGGGACCCCCTTCCTCTGGTCAGGATGTGCCCTGGTCATTTCAGTGGCCCAACAAGGTTGGGAAGCCCTGTAGGACCAATCAGACAAACCAAAAGCTAAAAGATACAATCTGGGACGAGATTTAAAAAAAAAAAGGGGGCCCAAAAATAGCTCTCAGGTATTTGGAGGTGGGTCTCCGAGGCTGCGGCAACATTTTTTCACTCATAGAAGTCTACGTGCACGAAGAATCCACACGGAAAAAAGAATCATATCATGTGGTTGAGTGAGGTGTGATTGAGCGCGTGTGTGAGACATGATCCTATCACAAAGCGAGTGCAAACTCCAAGATCCCAGCTCCCCTCTCCCTCGAGGGAAGGGGTCGGTCAAGGGGGAAGCAGAGGAGCTCATTTCACACGTAAAGCCTGTAACTCCGGGGAGGGGAGTTCAGGGGTTTGATCACGGGCGGACCAGAAAGGGAGGGTATGTTCCCAGGCGTTCGGAAGCTGGTAAATTTTTTTGGTCCAGGACTTCAGTAAGTCCAGGTAAGAAAGCCTTCTACCAGTCGGCAAACCGACACTGTGAGCCTAGCAGGCTGGTAACGTTCAATTAGGATTAAAAACAGGTACGGTACTGATTCAGGGAAAACTTTAGGACTCATATCGAAATACAACACAGGAACACGGTATGGAGAGACTAAAAGAAATAGACTCGAGGAAGGTGGGGCAGAAAAAGAGTAAGATGCAGGGAAAAACTCAGGGTAAATCAAAAAAGGAACAGGAGAACGGTTTACCTGAAATTCCGAGAAATAGTCCATTGGGGTGGATGTTAGAACACTGGGAGGACTGCCTCAAGAGAAGTATGAGATCCAAGGAACGAATGATACATTATTGCATTGAGGTATGGGGAGGAAAAGAGATTAAAAGACACCTAACGTGCCTGATGTTTGGCACTTTCGAAAGGTGGACTTGCCGAGCTTTGCACGACTACGTGTACGATGAGTACCTGCCAGAAAGTGAGGAGATGAGCTATGCCAAACTATGGGAATATGCTATCACAGTTAAAACTTACAGGAGTGCCATGATTCAGGGAGAAATGTGGGAGCCCTTAGATAACCTTCCGCCTCCATATCCTCTGCAGGCTCAGGTTCCTTTGCCTGCATCCTTGGGTCCTTCACACCCACCCACACAGGCACAGGCACCTCCGCTCCCAGTGCAGCAGCCGTAAGTCCTGCTCCCACAGGGACAGGCTTGGCTCCATAGTATCCACAAGATAGTGCTCAGCCCCCCCCCCCACTGCTGCCAGTGGAAAGCAAGTGGCAAGCCTGTCATACTGGGGAAACCAGTTCTCCTCCAGCCAGCCGAATACGGCACAAGACAAGGAGGGTGGCCAATGATGATAGTGAGAGCGAGGAGGACAAACAGAATCTCTTTAAGAGAAATGCCCATTGCCCCAGGAATAATTTGGTACGTAAATGTACCAATTAATACTGAGGATGTAAGGGCTTTCAAGAAAGAGATGGGGAGTTTGATGGACAATCCGATAGGAGTAGCAGAAAGCTAGATGAATTCCTGGGGACAAGCGTATACACTTACGATGATATAACGGCATACGAAGGTCATTGTCTTATCATAAGGGATATGATAAGACAAGTGGCGATATGAGACTGGGATCACAGGAATCCCCAAGGGACATGGGGGAACCAGAAGTGGCCAGATCAGAGGCTATCATGGAATGCTCAGAATGAGGAGGACTGAACAAAAATGATAGAACTGAGAAATATGGTAATACAGGGTATAGGGAAAGCAGTGCCAAAAGAACAAAATATCAGTAAGGTATTCTGGGAATGCCAATGAAAAGATGAGACACCCACAGAATGGCTAGAGAGACTAAGGAAAGGACTTTGAATGCATTTGGGGACAGATCCGGACTCCCCTGTCAGGGAGGTTATGCTAAAAACACAATTCGTTGCGAAATCATGGGAGGATATATAGAGAAAACTAGAGAAAATAGAAGGCTGGCAGGAAAAAGGATTACAGAAATTACTAAGGAAGGCTCTAAAGGTTTATATGAGAAGAGACGAGGAACAACAAAAAGCACAGGCAAAGGTACTGGTGGCCGCCGTCAGGGAAGCCCAAAAGCAGGAACGGACTCAAGACTCTATGAAACCAACACAGAGTCATCCGCCTCCGAGAAAGCCAAACCTTCCTCAGAGAAGGCACTCGAACAGTAACAAGTACAACCCCGAGTGCTTTTACTGCAAGCCCAGGGAGCACCTTCGGAGGGAATGCAAGAAAAGAGTGAAGGATGAGAAAATCTTTCAGGAAGATTAGAGGTGTCAGGGGCTTTTTAATTTGGGGTCCAGAACATCCAACGAGCCCTTAATAAAATTAAAGACAAGACCCCGAAACAGGAATTAACTTTTCTAGTAGATTCAGGAGCAGAGCAGAGCACCATTCAGCGGCTGCCACCAGGATGTATAAGAAGCAAAGACACCATGGTGGTGATCGGATTGAAGGGAGACCTTTTTAAGGTACCTGTGATTAAAAATGTTAAGATAGAATCAAAGTTTTGCTTCGGGAATATGTTACTGGTGGAAGAGGCAGATTATAACCTACTAGGAAGGGATCTGATGGTAGCCCTGGGGATAAGTATAATTGCACAGGAGTCTCAACTCATGCTAAGTTTATATAAACTAACCACTGAGGACAAAAGCAAAATAAATTCAAAGGTTCGGCATACACAAGGAGAGGCTGGGAGGCTGCATATGGAGCCAATTTGTATTGAAATCGAAAGACCAGAGGATCCAGTTAGAATTAGAAATACCCTATACCTATGGAAGGTAGAAAAGGGCTGAAAGCAATAATAGAGGAATTCATCAGAAAAGGAACACTAGAACCGTGCATGTCTAGACATAATACTCCTATTCTGGCAGTATGGAAACTAGTTGGAAATTACAGATTAGTACAGGATTTGAGGGCTGTGAATGGGAGGACAAAAATGCTATTCCCCACAGTTTCCAATCCTTACACTCTGCTAAATAATATTTCTCCTGAGGGTACATGGTATAGCATAATAGATTTAGAAGATGCTTTTTGGACCCGTCCTTTAGCTAAAGAAAGTAGGGACTATTTTGCATTTCAATGGGAGGATCCAGAGACGAATAGGAAGCAACAGCTCAGATGGACATCTGCCTCAGAGGTTCGTGGATTCACCAAACTCATTTGGACAGGCTCTTGAGCAATTTCTAAGCCAATTTGTACCACCAGAGGGTATCAAGCTACTGCCGTATGCAGATGACTTACTGGTAGCAGGTCCTAAGGAGGAAGATGTAAGGGCCAGCACAATTTCATTGTTTCTTAGGAGACAAAGGATTAAAGGTCTCAAACTCCAAGCTACAGTTTACTGAGCCCGAGGTAAGATACTTGGGACGCTGGTTGTCCTGAAAGAGTGGCACGAATTGTTGCTTTACCCTCCCTGTGGACGAAGAGAGAAATCAGACAACTGTTGGGACTTTTAGGATATTGCAGGCAGTGGATCGAGGGATATAGTGAGAAGGTGAAGTTTTTCTATGAGAAATGGACCACTGATAGACTGAAATGGACACAGCAGGATGAGGAAGGATTTAAGCAGATAAAAGAGACCCTGACGGCAGCTCCGGTGTTGAGTTTGCCTGATATAAAAAGACAATTTCAGTTGTTTGTGGACATGAGTAGCCATACTGCTCACGGGGTACTAATGCAGGATTGGGCAGGGGATAAGAAACCAGTAGGATATGTATCTAAGCCTTTAGACCCGGTGGTAGCCCACCTGTCTGCAAGCTATTGTAGCTGTGGCATTATTAGTGGAGGAAGCGAAAAAGGTAACTTTTGGAGCCCCACTAGTGGTATACACTCCTCATAGTGTGAGGAACATATTGCAACAAAAGGTCGAGAAATGGCTCACTGATGCCAGGCTTTTGAAATATGAAGCCATATTAATCCACTCCCGTGATCTTGAACTACAACTGACTACTGCAAAAAATCTGGCACAATCTTGTTCAGGGAAGCCTCAGGGGAACCAGCGTATGATTGCGTCGAGGTGGTGGAATTGCAGACCAAGATAAGACCTGACCTAGAGGAAGAGGACTTAGACGAGGGAGAGAAATGGTTTGTAGACGGCTCAGCCAGAGTCATAGAGGGGAATAGGAAATCTGGATATGCTGTAGTGGATGGTAAGATCAGAGAAGTAATAGAATCAGGACCCCTGAGTGTTAGCTGGTCAGCAGAAGCATGTGAATTATATGCAGTAATTAGAGCCCTATGGAAATTAAAAGGCAAAAAGGGAACGGTTTTCATAGATTCTAAGCACTCGTTTGGGATAGTCCATACCTTCGGAAAAATTTGGGAGGAGCGAGGATTACTTAACACCAAGGGACGAGAACTAGTGCATGGAGAATTAATAAAGCAAATCTTAGAAGCCATCAGGGAGCCAGAGGCAATATCAATAGTCCATGTGAAAGGGCACCAAGCAGGAATGCAGTTCTGGACCCGAGGGAATAATCTAGCAGGGAAGCGAAAAACACTGCTCTATTGCAGGTAAGTACCCCAGAGATCGAAGAAAGCGGTACCCAGGAATATCCTCTGTATCCTTCTCCCAAAGAAATTGAAGGGTATGAGAAAATAGGGGGAAGATTAGAAGAAGGTAAGTGGAAATTACCAGATGGGAGAGAATTACTGTCTAAAGACTATACCAGAAGGATATTGAAAAGATTAAACCAGCAGACGCTTTGGGGCGCTCAGGCCCTTGCAGAACAGTTTCTAAAATTTTTTGGATGTAAGAGGATTTATGAATTAGCCAAACAAGGAATACAGGGATGTATGGTTTGCCAGAAAGTTAATTGAACCAGGGCACGACAGGTAGCATTGGGAAGGCGTCCAACAGCATACTGTCCTTTGGAGAGGATTCAGGTGGATTTTACAGAACTGCCTAAGGAAGGAAGATGCAAATTTTTACTAGTACTAGTGGACAAAATGACCCATTGGGTAAAGGCCTTTCCAAGCTCTAGGGCTATGACTCAGGCAGTATCAATATTTTTACTAGAAGAAATCATACCTCGATATGGGTTGGTGAAATATACAGATTCAGATCAGAATATATAGATTCAGATCAAATTCTAAAATCATTAAGCAACTAGCAGGAGCCTTGGGGATCAGGTGGGAACACCATACTCCATGGCACCCACAGAGTTTGGGACAGGTTGAAAGGATGAACCAGACGCTGAAGGCTCAATTATCAAAGCTGATACTTGAAACCAAGATGTCCTGGTCAAAGTGCCTCCCCTTAGCTTTGCTAAACATCAGGACCATGCCCCATTCAGAGACAGGGCTGTCACCTTTTGAAATGTAATATGGGATGCTGGTAGGACACCCAAGAAAAGAGGATGGCCAGATAGAGCCATACCTGATAGAGATAAGAATCTGCAGGAATTACGAAAGCAGGATATAATAACTCAGGGCACCCCCTTGGGGTTTGCTGTACATAGGCTACAGCCCAGGGATTGAGTGCTCATAAAAACATGGAGAGAGGTCCCTCTCTCCTCACTGGGAAGGCCCTTTTCTCATCCTATTGACCACAGACACCGCCGTCGGGACAGCAGAGAAAGGCTGGACCCACGTGTCTAGAGTAGAAAAGATTGAGCACCGGGAGGAGATGCCTGAGTGGAAGGCTACCACTTCCCCTGGAGACCTAAAGATAACTTTATGTCGGCCAAGTAAATGACCAAACGGGATCAGATAAGTTGTGCAACTCCCAGGTGTAGATTTTATCCATTTGTGCATTTTAAGTGTGAATATTGTAACAAGGTGTGGGTGGTACATTGTAGAAGGGGATATCGACCAAAGGGCTTGTGTGATAAGTGCCTAGAGGACAAACTGTACCTGACTAGCCATGTCTTAGAGCTCGCTACTGCTTTGGGTATAATAGAATTAGATTCCTGGGAATGGTTTCACCTGTTTCAAAACAGGGTGGGAGGAAAATTAAACTTCAGAGCTCAAATTATAACGGTTGAGTGCCAGAGGTTAAAAAAAAGTTCCCTGCAGCACTGATGCCATTAAACTTGTGAGGTGGGGCTCCTTTAAGAGGACGTATGCAGTTCAGTCCAGGACCCTGGAAGAATATTCCTGCTGCTGAAAAGATGGCTTATCTCGCTGTTGGTGGCAACCCAGTGGGCGCAGGCAGAGGCAGAGGGATACAAATATGGGGAGTTCTGATGAGCCTGAGTCTAGTCACGTGCCACTTGATTAGCTTGCACCAAGAGAATTCACCCAGCCAGAAAGGGTCAAGTCTCGATAACGGGTGCGGGCAGTGTGTGGAAATTGTCCGGGGGAGGACAAGGAGAAGCAGAGACTCTGGCATACCCAGCCCCAGGAAATTGCAACATGAATAAGCAAAGCAGGTTCTGCTTTATAAATGGCACTCAATATGTGAATTGAATGGAAAGATGATATGTTATTCACAAAAGGCAATCTAAGGACAGGCAGTCAGAACATAGACTACATAAACAGAATGTTGAACAGATGTCTATTCCTATCTGTAACAAATGCAATCACACGGTAAGGGTAGGAGGAAAAACAGAGTCAGGATTTGTAGCTTACTTTCAGGTTAACAAACTATGTTATGATAATAGCCAACTGGAGATGTGTGCAATGGGAGGAAAACATATTGGGTTGGAAAGAACTTGAAATATGAAGGCAGGGTATCCCTCAGAAATGAACTGGCCTTTCTTGACCTCCTTGAGGAACATGATGACAGAGCCTATCTACAGTTTGACAAAACATTCTGCCTTTCAAAGAATAAGGATGGTATAGACCCAGAGGGGAAAATGAAACAGGTAACCCAAGAATTGAAAAGACAGGAATCAGAAATGAGGAAAAAGAGAATAGAGCAAGAAAGGCTAAGAACTCTAAGTGAACAATACGACCAATTGGAAAAGCAGTATACTGGGTGGGGGCTGCCTGCTTCAGAGAGAAATTTATTTATAGATCTAATGCAAGAAATTGCTACTGAACTGGGTTTATCAAATTGCTGGATTTGCAGAGGGCTTAAATCAGCAGACAAATGGCCTTGGAAAGGTGAGAGCTTAACTCCAGAGCAGCTGCTAAAATGGGATAACACTGAGATTTCAAGAACAATACAGAGGCCTGAGAGGTGGGTCTTGGACCAGTGGGGAATTGGGATGGTTTGTATCAGCCAAGAAGGGAGAGAATATAACAAGGTAGTGGGATATACCTCATTTATCTCTACCTTATCAGTAAATTCAACTAATAAAAGCAGGACCTGGCAACCAGAACCTCCTGCTGGATATTGGAGCCGGGAAAAAGGGACCACTTGTGAGTGGAACGAAATAATTGCGCTCTGCTGGAACAAAGGCTCTGGAGTTAATCCTTACCAATCCTTGGGAGACCTAAAGGGATACTGGAACTCCCCAAAGGGAGCCAGAAAATACCGAGGGGAATTGGAAAAACCCCAAATGGTATATATTGGATCTGTGGGAGAAAAGCATACAAAAAATTACCCCTGAAATGGAAAGGGTCGTGCACCCTAGGAAAAATCAGGTTTTGTTCACACTCCCTATGTCAGAAAGTAGCTCATTGGGAGCACCCTTATATGAAACTTTAAGTAGGGGAAAAAGAGAAATAAAGAAGAAATTCCATGTGGTGGACGGTAGCCAGACATGGGGAGAGGAAGAGTGGCCTGCTGAGGGAATAATAGAATATTATGGCCCTGCCACGTAAGCCCCAGATGGAAGCTGGGGGTACAGAACCCTGATTTTTCTGTTGAACAGGCTAATATGACTTCAGGCTGTAGTTGAGATAATTTCAAAACATACGTCAGACGCCCTCGAATTGTTATCTAGACAGCATTCCCAAATGCGGGTTTTTGTATATCAAAATCAGATAGCCCTGGATTATTTGTTAGCTGAAGAAGGGGGCATCTGTGGAAAATTTAACAAATCAGAATGTTGCATAGAAATTGGCCATTATGGGGAAACCATCTGAGGTCTGGCAGCAGAAATTAAGAGGGTAGCACATGTACCAGTTCAGAAATGGAATTCCATTCTCTAAGCATCCTGGTGGGATCACTTATTCGAAGGAGCCTGGTGGAAGAAAGTAGTATTCTTTATACTATGTTCAGTAGCCAGGGTTATATTCCTACCCTGTTTTAATACCTTGTTTTATTAGACTGCTGTACTCAGTTGTGTAAGGTATGTAAGTAGCAGCCATGCCCATAGACCTAGAATGTGCTGCAGGAAAAGTAAGTCAAGTGTCTAAAATAATGAAATTAGAGGAAAAAGATAATAAAGCAGCTGAGGCCCTGGCAACATTTGAAAAACAAGTGAAGGGAGACAGGGCTGTCTGTAAAGTATATCAGGAGATATCCCAGGACAAATAGGAAAAAGACAGAGAGGCTGGGGAAAATTAAAAAGGTAACTATATTTCCTAAAAACACAAAATAGCTAACACACATAGATATTAAAGAAGTTACATGGGCTAAGGGAAAATTCACTAAATGAATTAAAGGATATTAGGACTCTAGCATGAATTAATGTGTTTATATAGAAGGGGAGGGATTGTAATATGTGATACAGGTAATTTGTGCTTATGTAGAATATGAGAGGAAGATACGTTATAATGTTGAAAAGAAATACTCAAAAGCATTTTCAGCGGAAGCCAAGGAATTGCTTCATGTTTAGAGACTGCCACATGCCATTGCAAAACTGCATACAGCAGTGAGGAGGGGTCTAACTGGCAATTAAAAGAGCCTAGCTGGGGAAGGAGATGGATCCTTACTCAAATGCCACCTGGGCGGTCAACGCTCATCAAGCTCTGAGATCAAGATAGCAGAAGTTATCAGGGAACTTGTATCCAAATACCAGGTTCCCCCTACTCTCAGCATTCACAGCTTGCCAGGAACCACATTGTCCAGTGCAACTTGGAGAAAGAGGACATCATGAATGTGTTTGACTATGAAAAGAACAAGAGAGGTGCTGCCTCGAGCAACAGAAAGGGTATAAAACCTGACTGTACCAGACTGCCTTAGTGAACAGAGCGGGCCTGATGCGATAGAGGTCAGATCAGTGTTCACCCAGTGTCCATCCAGGCTCAACACTGTCCCTTTGATTGTGCATCTCAAGACTGTATATCAGTCATGCAATACATTCCATTCTTTTCTTTTTTAATTCTTATTAAATTGGCTTGATCAATTTCTATCTATAACAATTCCAACCACTTGACATTCAGCTGTGTGTAATGGAGATAGGTACTACAAGTATCCTATTCATACACAATTTGCTGTCTGAGAGCACTCAGTTCTCAAAGTCACAGGAGCTTGCAGGTCTGTGTCTGAGATGACTTTAAAAACAAAAACAACCTTTATGTGCTACACCTGTATATCAAAACTTCATAATAGAAATCACAAGCTGATTCTGCTGTTGAGTGGATTAAAAAAAACCCACAAAAAACTATAGCAAAACTGTGACCAAATAAAATAGGTAAACAAAACAACCACCAAGAAAAAGCCAAAACCAACAGAAAAATCCCCACAAATCCAGAAAAAGGTAAAAATCAGGTGAAGGAGGCAGTGATCCAAGAGCAACAAATGGGCAGAGCAACTACAGAAGTGCAGAAAGGAAAGATAATAAGAAAGGAGAGATAATAAGTGGGTATGACACCAAACTAGCCAGGGGATCTGAGATACTGTTCTCACCCTTCTGGAAACAATCTGACATCAGAATACACTGAAAATCAATGATGGTGATTGTGATAATGGGAATCTCTACGTTTAGCTTTCATATATGCATTGTGTGTGAGTTCTGTTTTCCTTGTGAAGTCGCATCATCTGGCAAGGGGGCTTTTCTGTCCAAAGAAAAACACTGCAGCGGAAAAGGAGGGCAGAGTCTGAGTAAACACAATTTAATGTCATGGAGTGCAAGATGCAAGTTACCCAATGAAGTAATCAGAGCTTGTAAATGCCAAGCAGCGGGAAAGGGCTGTGCATTGGAATGACAGGGAGCAGCCACAGAGGCAGGATGGACAAGTTTCCCAGCCAAACCAGACCAGAAGTGTTATGAATAAAAAGTTATCTATGTTTTTAAGGTTGCAGAGTTAAAACAAGTTGGACCAGTTGCTGTTCAGTTAGCTTCATTGTTAAGAGTTCTTCTTCAATTACCTCTTAATGGTTGGCGATTAACCATTGTCCCCCTGAGGCTTGCCAGGGAGTGACACAGGGTCCCTGCAGGTACCAGGAGAATGGGAGTGGCATCAGAGCTGGTATGCAGATGAGAAATGCATTGCACCAAATTTTGCAGTTTTCCAGGAAAACCCCTAAAAACAAGGAGCCAACATAGAACTAGGGGACCTAGGTGATGTCTAAGGATGGGAGCGTAGTCCAGTGCCTGCTTGGATCTTTTTTGTTTTTCACCCTAACCCGAAAAGATGTTGATTAAAGAGAAGCCCCGGGGTGTTAGACAAAAAAGATAGGAATCTCCTAATCTCTGGTGAGGACGGAATCCCCAGCTCTGCCTGCAGACCAGTGGACACAGCTGCATCATCCTCCTCCTCCGTGCCACGCCTGGGAGCACCGGCGGCGTGGGCGCAACCTTTTGATTTCTCCCCACCTGAGCTGATTCTTTTTAATAAAGGCATTAAAAAGGAGAAAGATCTCCTGTCCATTTATTTCAGTGCTCACATCTAAATGACTGACCAGCCTCAAGCTGCTCTTAAGACTGCTTTGATCAAAGGCACTGAAGCTCTGTTGAGTGCCAATTCTCCAGGAAAACAAGCACAGGAACTTGGATAATGTTGGTGACAAAAGCAAAGTGCAGAGTTGAACCTCTGAGGACACCTCACTGCTGCCTCCCCTCACCCTTTTATTTTAAATTCATTTAATATTCTGAGTGTGAGCTCTTGCATGAAGTGGGTCCTCGGCAAGGAGCTGCTGAGCCTCCTGGCTGTGTCCCTTTGTGCTCCCAGTGCTTCTGGTCTGCTTTGGCTGGGAAACTTGTCCATCCGACCTCTGTGTTTGCTTCCTGTCATTCCAATGCACAGCCCTTTCCCGCTGCTTGGCATTTACAAGCTCTGATTACTTCATTGGGTAACTTGCATCTTGCACTCTATGACATTAAATTGTGTTGCTCAGACTCTGCCCTATCCTGAGTTTCTGGAACACATTTCTAAGCCTTCCAGCTGTAGCCCAAGGGAAACTGTTTCTGCCTTGCATCACAAAATTGGCAGACTTTTTGCAAAGACAGCCCGTTACAAAGGACTTGCTGTGTGCATTAACATCTGAGGGGCTGCTTTCAAAGACAGGCAAAAAACCCATGAACAAACAGCAAACCAACCAAACAACATATTTTTAAAAATTACTTTATTTTTACCTCTTATTTTTAATATTTCCCAAGCTGGCCTCCATTTCCACTGCTGTGTTTTTCTTTGGACAGAAAAGCCCCCTTGCCAGATGATGCGACTTCACAAGGGAAAGAGAACTCACACACAATGCATATATGAAAGCTAAACATGGAGATTCCCATTATCACAATCATCATCATCATAGATTTTCAGTTTATTTTGATGTCAGAATGTTTCCAGAAGGGTGACAACAGTATCTCAGATCCCCTGGCTACTTTGGTGTCGTAGCCACTTATTATCTCTCCTTTCTTATTATCTTTCCTTTCTGCAGTTTTGTAGTTGCTCTGCCCATTTGTTGCTCTTGGATCTCTGCCTCCTTCACCTGATTTTTATCTTTTTCTGGATTTGTGGGGATTTTTCTGTTGGTTTTGGCTTTTTCTTGGTGGTTGTTTTGTTTGCCTATTTTATTTGGTCCCTGTTAGAGAGCCTTTTGGGCAGATGCTGTGGCCTATGTGCACAACCCTGCAGATAAAAACCAATGGAAATTCTGTGGATTTAGAAGCATGCTTGCCAACACTTCGGGTACGTGCCTGATAGCAGAAGCTTGCTGCCCTTGGACAGCCAGCCTGAGAAAGTTTGCCAACTGAAGAAGATGTGAAAGAACATGGTCTGAAGATTCTAGCAGAGGATGAGAAAATGTTCTACTGATATTGCTGACAAGCTGAGTTACGTGACCAAGATATGTTTCAGAAATAGTCTTTGTTTTATGTATAAGTGCTTTGTTAACCAATCAGGTACTTTCCCATGTCGCCTGAACCCTGGAACCATATAAATGTACCCTGAAACTAACAGTAAATGGAGCATGGATCATACTTCTATGAGGACTCGATCTTTGACTCTGGAGGCCCCTCTTCGTTTTTCCCCTACCCCTCCTCTCTCTCTCTCCAGCAAGAGGTCCGGTTGTGCTTTAGTTTTTTGTGGTTTTATTAATCCCTTCAACAGCAGAATCAGCTTGTGACTTCTATTATGAAGTTTTGATATACAGGTGTAGCACATAAAGGTTGTTCTTGTTTTTAAAGCCATCTCAGACACAGACCTGCAAGCTCCTGTGACTTTGAGAACTGAGTGCTCTCAGACAGCAAATTGTGCATGAATAGGAAACTTGTAGTTCCCGTCTCCATTACACACAGCAAAATGTAAAGTGGTTGGAATTGTTGTAGATAGAAATTGATCAAGCCAATTTAATAATAATAAATATATGTATATAATTTATTGTGTGACTGATACACAGTTTTGAGATCCACAATCAAAGGGACAGGGTTGAGCCTGGATGGACACTGGGTGAACACTGATCCGACCTCTATCGCATCAGACCCGCTCTGTTCACTAAGGCAGTCTGGTACAGTCAGGTTTTATACCCTTTCTGTTGCTCGAGGCAGCGCCTCTCTTGTTCTTTTCATAGTCAAACACATTCATGATGTCCTCTTTCTCCAAGTTGCACTGGACAATGTGGTTCCTGGCAAGCTGTGAATGCTGAGAGTAGGGGGAACCTGGTATTTGGATACAAGTTCCCTGATAACTTCTGCTATCTTGATCTCAGAGCTTGATGAGCGTTGACCGCCCAGGTGGCATTTGAGTAAGGATCCATCTCCTTCCCCAGCTAGGCTCTTTTAATTGCAAATTAGACCCCCTCCTTCCTGCTGTCTGCAGTTTTGCAATGACATGCAGCAGTCTCTAAGCATGAAGCAATTCCATGTGGATTTGAAAATGCTTTTGTGTATTTCTTTTAAACATTATAACATATCTTCCTCTCATATTCTACATAAGCACAAATTACCTATATCACATATTACAGAATGGTACCAATTCTAGCCTTTATTTTGCCTTCTTTTGCTGCCATGCATCAAACTGGGTCAGACTCATCAATGACCTGGGTTCTTCCAGGATGGGGTGTGCAAGGATGATCCCTCAGCTCATGTGTGGACCTGGTGTGCACCAGGCCAGAGACGTGACTGTCATCCATAGCCAGCCCCTGTCTGCCAAGAGAACAGGGAGCTGCAGCTCTGAGGAACTCAGGGGTTAGGCAGCAAACAGCCCAAATGCCTAGTTTATATCAGTTACTGGTCAGGAGGATTTACTGCGGAGAGATTTTTATCTTCCTGCCCAGAGCTGGAAAAAAAGAGCTCTCTCTCTGTGAAGAGACTCTTTTCAACAGGTTCCAGCTCTGCTGCTTGTTTCAATTAAAAACAGAGCCAAACTCTTCTGTTGGTCACATCAAACCAACATAAGTTTCAGGAGTCTGTGAAAAACATAAGAGTGTCAATATTATTTCATTTTATAATACTTACAGTCTTCTAATTCAGCCATGGGATAATTAGGCCATCACTGACTATATCAAATAACTGGAAAAACCACTGGAAAAGAAGTTTTTTTACAACTAAGTTTTAAAAACTAATGAATGAATTTCATAAAGAAAACCATGTAGTAAGAATACAGTAATTTATATATCTCAAAGCTCTTTGATAATGGAGCCCTGAACCCCAGCCATGTGCAGTGCAGCCTCAGGCCTTTGAGGCCAGAGAACTGCCAAGGCTCAGGGGTGGGATGATCCTTTGTCCAAAAGCGGCTCCAAGACTGACTGGGAATCAATCCAGAGCAGGGCTCACACAAAGAGCAAACTCTCAAGGCCAAAGCCAAACCTTCATCATGTTGGATTTGTTTTCACACTGATCTGGAGCAAATTTGCCTGACCTGCAACACCAGTCTTACTGTAAAACTTTACATGAGCTACTAAATAAGCACTGTCCTGTCCTGAGCTGTGCTGCCCAAATACTGTGGAGAACTTGCTCTGCCTCTGCCCTGTGCCCCTGGGGCTGCTCTTGGCCAGGCAGCCTCAGTGGAAGCCAGCTCTGGCTGCAGCCCCAGCGGGCCCCCATGACAAGGCCCAGCAATTGAGAGGCCAATGGAAGCACTGGGCAGCAGCAGAACCCTCAGCAGAGTTATTTGGACAACCATGGACTGGCCACAACTCCACAGCAGCATGACTCCCAGTCAGACTACCTATGCAGGAGCAGAGTTATAAGAAAACTGTGGAGAAAAATCAACAACTGACCGTCTGAGCCCGTACAGCTTGCGAATGCCAAGATAGCAGCCTATCAGCACAAGTGGCACAGTGAACACTGTCACTACCGTGCCTATCATGCAGGTCCTGCGCACATCCTGGAGGCAGACAATTCTTGGGGGGCGCACGGGATCCGGGGCATATATTCCTGTTTCACTGATAATGTCTGTGGGAGCAATGGGGAGCGTGAGCCCGTGCTGTGCTGCACTGCTGAGCTGGCAGCATGCTGGATACGGGCAGGACGTTCTCTGTTTCCCCCAGAGCTGGGGCCTGCAGGCACCTTGCTGGCCCTTGGCACAGGCTGTGCCAGCCAACAAAGCCCAGCAGGCCGGGAGGAGAGCCCGGGGGCAACGCAGCTGCTTGGGCAGTGGCTGCTGCCAGGGACACGGGCCAAAGCCATCCCTGAGCAGCCACTGCAAGCCCTGGCCCTCCCTGCCCCGTGACAGCTCCCCCAGCCCCAGGGGACAGGCTCAGGCCCTGTCAGGAGACACTGGAGCAATCACCTGCTGTGCCAGTGCCTGGAACTGCCTGTTCTCCTGCAGAAGAGGCTGCCACTGAGCCACTGCTTCTTCCTGGAACAGCCACCTTCTGTGCCAGATTTTGGGTCATCGCTGGAGAAAGAAAAGGGACAGATGGATCAGATGGGACAGTTCCCCATCGGGGAGGTGTCATCTTCAGAAGCTAAAACTGGTGAAAGTCATGGACAAGGATCACAAAATCAGATGAGCTTCTGGGATTGGACAGGCTCCTCCCTTCTCCAAACCACCACCTTTTGTGATCTGCCTGGAGACTGGGAAATTGCAGGGTATCTCAGGGTGGGCATGGCCAATGGTGCAGTTTGGGCTCCCTGGCAGCAGATGCCAAATGCCTTCCTGCAGAGGCTGGGCAGAAGCTGCAGCCAGGCCAGGCTGGGAAGCAGCCCTGCAGGGCGTCAAAGCAGCAGCGGGGCAGCGAGGCTGCCATGGATCCCTTCCTGCTGTGCCGGGCACGGCGTGTCCAGATGTGCAGCCAAAGGCCCCGGCTGCTGAGTCCCAGGGGAAGCATGAGGGAAATGCACCCACCACAGCATCTCTCCAGGTCACTCAGCATCTGGCCCAGATGTTTTCCTGACTCCAGGAACTTACTGTCTCCTCTTTGGTACTGCCTGTTGGAGGACCTTAAAAGTACTTCCAGTTCGTGTGGATGGATCCCACAAAAATAGGACTCAGCCTGCGGTGTCAGCAGGGACACACTACTCACCCCTGCCATGGGAGCTGGGATTGTGTGCAGCATCCAGCCCTGGGGCTTGAAAAGTCCTCCCTGCAGACACACCTGTAACAGCCACAGAAGCTTCTGTCACCTTGTTCTTCCAGGCTTACAATAATTATTCTCTGAGGGAAACTGGTGAACTAACCTGCAGAAATTCCCAAGGGTTCCAAATCATCTTCCATCCCCACTGCTGGAGAAGCCATCCCAGCACCCTCACCTAGAAGGGAGCACAGATCAGAAGTGTTTCCATGGTGTACTGGAATCTCCTTCTGCCTTAGGGATCTGGGCACTGACCAAGGGAGGGAAATGCACTGACCATGGCATCTCACCTGTGCACTCATCATCTGGTCCAGATGTTTGGCTGCATCCATGGATTTTTTGTCTTCTGTGTCTTGGGTCTTGTATCTTCGAGGACATTGGAGAAAGGTAGTTCCTCTTCATGAGGATGGGTCGGATAAGGCCATGGGAGCCAGATGTCAATGACCATGACCAAAGCAGTACCAGGGGCTGGGGAGCTATGGCCTTGCCCCGGTCACTCTCCACACTATTTCCTAGCTCTGTGGAACATCCTTGGAGTGGAAACTGAGGAAGCCCCAGGCCCCTGGGGTCTCCCTCCCTCCCTCCCTCCCTCCCTCCCTCCCTCCCTCCCTCCCTCCCTCCCTCCCTCCCTCCCACAGAAGAACCCCTCCCCAAAGCCCTATCAAAACCATCCCCAGCACTTCCCGGGGAGCAGGGAGCGCTGTCCCGGGAAAGGGCAGCCAGGCTGCTGGCTCACCTGCTCCCCGCGCTTGCAGCGGAGCAGCCTGGGCAGCCCTGGCAGGCAGGGCCACGGCCAGGAGCAGCAGGAGTAGGAGGCGCAGAGCAAGGGCCATGCTGCCTTGCCCTCTGCCAGTCCCGCAGCTCTTGCTGCCACCTCTGTCCCGACACCGCTGTCCCAACATCAGCACCGCTGCTGCCACCGCCGCTGCTGCCGCAACAGTTGTGCTCAGGGACTGACTGCTGGCTCCTTGTGCTGCTGTGCAACCACGGGGCTCTGGCACCTCTGGCACCTCAGAGCCTGCTGTGAGCTCATGGCCAGGGTGCACTTGTTTCGGGAGCTGGATCTGCCTTCTTCGGGAGTGAGCTCATCCTGCCCAGCTGCTCTGCCCAAGGGCTGTGACACAGTCCCAGCTCAGCTGATTTCACAGGCTGGGACATGAAGGGATGGAGAGCAGCTCCACCAAGGACTTCGTGTTGCTGCTAGAAGAGAGGCTGGACATGAGGCAGCCATGTGCATCCAAGGGAGAGTGCCCAGCAGGTTGAAGGAGGTGATTCCACCTCTCTGCTCTGGTGAGACCCCACCTGGAGTACTGTGGAAGAGGTTATACAGTGACCTCTGTGAGCCATCGAGAAGTCTGATAATAGGATCCATGTTAACCCCTGAAAGAATTTTCTACCAAGGTTGTTGACATAGAAACCAAGAAAGAAAGAAGGATAAATAAGAGAAACCTGCAACTCCCTATTTCAATGAGTATTTTGTTTGTATCTCGTGACCAATGAATAAAGTATAAACTTAAGAGCTTTGTAAGAATGGAGAAAAAGCATGCAGGCTAGAATAAAAATAGGGTTTGAAGCCTTCTGGAAATGGAGTGTGTTGCCTTGTAGTGTCTCGATCTCTCCCACAACAGAGTACTGCATCCTGCTCTGGGTCCCCAAGACAGGAAGGACATGGACCTGTTGGATCTAGTCCAGAGGAGGGACAAAATGCTCTGAGGGCTGGAGCCCTTCTGCTGTGGAGACACAGGCTGGGAGAGCTGGCAGTGTTCAGCCTGGAAGAGAGAAGACTCCAGGGACACCTGATTGCTGCCTTTCAGGGCCTTATGGGGGCTTGTAAAGAGATGGGACTGAATTTTTAGTAGAGCCTTTTGTGACCAGACAGAGAGGGAATGGTTTTAATCTAAAAGATGGCCAATTCAGACTAGATGAAAGAAACACATTTTTTACACATTTGCTTTTGAAACCCTGGCACAGGTTGCCCAGAGAGGTGGACATCCATCCCTGCAGACATTCAAACTCCTGCTCAGAGCAACCTGACCTAGTTCAAGCTGTCCCTGCTCACTGCAGGCCATTGGGACTAGATGGCCTTTAAATGTCCCTTCCAACCCAAGCCATTCTGTGCTCCTGTGCACCATCAAAGCAGTGCTGCATTAGTGCTGGGCTGATTATGCTGGCACCTGTATTTTGGTACTTGTGCCATTTAGCAATTGGCCACGAGAGGATTGATGGGCTGGACAGTGAAGTCTGCAAATAACACTCAGTGTGCTCTAGGAGAAACAGGAGAGGAACACGGCTTCCAGTTCAGATAAATGCCAGCATTTTGCTGCGCATTCCTGGTTAGAGAAAGAAAGGAATGTCCTGAAGATCCCTTCATGTGGGTGCATTATTGGCCATATCAGTACTTGTGTTCTGTAAAACAGGTTAAGTTGTTACAGCTTCTTGCCCCATTTATCCCTGGATAAACCCCAAATACTGCATTGCTCCTTGTCTACTTTCTTCCAAGTCAGGGCAAATTTTGTTCATTACTGAGTGGGACATATTCATCTGTTCACAAGCAAATTCCTCTTGCCACTCTCACAATGGCAAGACTGCTTTGTTGATTTGCTCTAATCAGACTGTAATTAAGGCCTACCTCTCACTAGAATTAAAGCTGATGCATTGGGAGGTAAAGTGTTGAGTCATTTCTCCTGGAGTCTGGCACTGTAGAGAGTTGTTCTGTAAGTAAATGCCATTTGAATACAGGTGTAGTCTACCATACTTCTGGCATACTAGAAGTGAGAAAAAACCCTTTGAATCAGGATTTTATCCTTTCTTCCTCCACCTCCTCCTCCCAGGAATTTTAATCTCTGAGGTCTAAGCTCTTCAGCTGCCTCACAAACATTGTTTTAATTCAGACAAGCATCCATGCAGTGAGCCACAAATCAGGACCGTGGTGTGAACCTTGAAGCAATGTAGGTTTATAGCACTGAAAATAATAATCCAATACCCAGGTTAAGCCAAGCCTATTGGTTATTTCCCAAATAACTCTATCTATCCTCAGTGATGTTTCAAAAACGATCATTGTGAAAGCTAGGAGCGGGGAGAGAGAATGTTATCAAAATTAAAAATAGAGCTTTCTCAGATTTTTATATTCCTATAAAAAGAGAGTCCAAACTGTTCATCTATGGAACATTAAGTAAGAAGTGAACAAAAGACTGTCAAAATAATTGCTTGGGGAACAAAAATAACCATAAATAAAAACAAGTTTAAATGTAGATAATAAGTAAACCATCATGCTGAGAAAAAAAACAGACCTGCCAAAACTAAAACCAATAAGGCTGTTTCATCTGTCTCAATTAAAAAAAAAAAATAAATAAAAAAAAAAAAATAAAACCTGAAAATAATCAGAGATTCTCAAGGGCATTACTATATATAGAAACGTCCTGGTATTGGGAAAAACATGAAGGAAAGTGTAGCATGCAATTCACAGATGTAACCTAGAATTTGTTAGGGAGGGCCAGGGGTGGCAGTGGCTGCTCAGGGATGGCTTTGGCCCGTGTCCCTGGCAGCAGCCACTGCCCAAGCAGCTGCGCTGCCCCCGGGCTCTCCTCCCGGCCTGCTGGGCTTTGTTGGCTGGCACAGCCTGTGCCAAGGGCCGGCAAGGTGCCTGCAGGCCCCAGCTCTGGGGGAAACAGAGGACGTCCTGCCCGTATCCAGCATGCTGCCAGCTCAGCAGTGCAGCACAGCACGGGCTCACGCTCCCCATTGCTCCCACAGATGCGGCCGACCCCACAACACGTGTTTCCCATTCCCAGAAGAGCCTCAGAATGGGTTGCTGTTGGGGAACCCTCTGTTTGCATGTGATAAGGGCAAGTCTGGCTATCTGTTTCTGCCAGGAAATTATTTGGAAGTGCTCAACTGAACCTCAACTCAGAGCTTCGGCACTGCAGTTCATGTCTTTGATTGTAATTCGGTCCTAGCAGTCAGTTTTATACCCCTCCCCTTATTTTCTATTGTTATAGCATATTTTATTACCAAGGGCTTGCTCCTTTACCCCATGTGTTGGTTTTGCCCCACTTGTCCATCTCCCCAAAGACCTGCCCTTTTGTTCACTGTTCCTCCTCCCATTGCATGTCAGTCCCTCTCCAAGCCTGCCCCTTCCTCTAGAAATTTTCCTATCAATTTTGTATCCTTCGGAACCCCATTGGTTTGTTTAAGTTCTTCCCCTCCCCTGTAATCCCCAATTGGTTTAAACCTTGTATTCCCCGCCTGGTGTTCCACCCTCAGTTTCTCCCAATTGGCTAAAGATTGGATCCTCCCCTGGGACCCTGCCATGTTTGTAAGTTGGTGTATGCCTTTAGTGCAGTGTTGGCCTGCCCCTGATGGTCTGTAGAATAATCACCTTTGGAAAACATAGAGCAGACCTCGCCCCGTTCCTTGTCCCTACCCTCAGGGCAGTCCTACCCCCAAGGCAGTCCACCTGTGCTGTAGAGCAGCTGTGCCCTGCAGCCACAGCCCAGATTCGACAGTTTTCTGGGAGCAGCCCAGTGCCACTGTGGGTGTGGGCAGCTAGTGGGGCTGAAGAAATCGGTAGGCACAGCACTTCCCAAATCAGCTCTTCTGCTGCAATAAAGAGATGCAGTTGTCACGCGAGTGCCTGGGAGGTAGCACCAGCAAAGCCCACCTGGCAGCAGCACTGCCTGAGCTCCATGTCCAGGAGCAGCCGTGGAGGCCAGGACTGGGCCCAGCTGTGCACGAGGGTCCCTGTGCGCCACTGGCAGCTGGGGCCTCAGCCACCTCCTCTCTACACAGGTGCTCCTCTCCATCTCCAGAAGACCAGCCTAACAACGCAGGCAGCGAGAATTTGAGCCATGACCTCAGCTCTCCACTTCTGCCCCTATCTGCCCTGCCATGGCTGCAGCAGTGTCACGAGGCCATCCCAAAACCCACCACTCCTCAATGAGAACCTCTGCCCCTGAGCCCCCTGGTCCTGTTCCCTGGCCAGGACTGAAGGTGGGCAGCCCTTGCCTGGCAGGGCAGGGTGTGGCCCACATTTTATATTCAAATAAAGAGTTGGAGTTTTCACAGTTATGTCGGGTGGTAGCAGCAGCAAAGCCCACCTGGCACCAGCAGTGGCTGAGCTCCGTGCCCAGGAGCAGCCGTGGATGGCCACGGTGTGGGCAGGCAGGAGCCAGGCAGGGGCTGCTGTGCCCAGCGGCGGGGCCCCGAGGGGATGGGGGAGCCCATGCTGAGCGTCCCTGGGCTGAGGGCACATTTCCTTCTGTGGGATCATCTGGGCCTGGACCTGAAGAGGCACAAAGGGATATTTTGGGGTGCCTGATGAGGGTTCCAGGAGTCCCGGATGTTTTAAATGAATTAGCTTTTTTTGATTAATAGGGAGAATTTATTCCATAATTAAAATTCAGTCGTAGAAAATCTAGAAGCAAATATCAGATTGGCCCTGAAGCAGGCTGACAGCGTCAGGTGAGACAGGTGGGGCATTTCTCTCCCCTGTGCATCACGAAGGGACAGCTCTCTCAAAGTCTTTTTTGTCCATTTCCAAGCTCCAAGCGGTGTGGAGGGCAGGAGTTTTTCTGCTTTCTTATGGTTGTTTTTATCCTTTTTGCATATTCATGTATTTTTTCCTTTCTTGCTGCAGGTCTTGCTGAGAGTTTCCCCAAAACTGGTAAAAAATTCACTTTGTTAGAGGAAAATCTCCTGCAATATGCATTCTAGGAGGCACACATTTATCTTATAGATGATGCAAATCGAATGCACATTGCTGAGATTTGGTCAGAGAAATAATCTTCTGGAATCAGCATTTCTGGGGACGAATATTCAGGCTAGGATTTTGGTGCATGTTGATTGCCCTGAAGCCTCCTTTGTTATGCTAGGATTTTCATTAGGCGAGATTACTGTAGTCTCAGCATGAATTTGTGCATACAATCTATCAGAATCCCTCCCTTTCTCTTAATTTATTAAATTTGTACTTTTAGGATACACTTTGACAAAGCTTACTTATTTTCTAATTTTATGTTTAGTATTTATAAAACTTGACAACTACACTTTCATACTACTAGTCAGGGTATAAAATTAACAGCTCTTCTCATAAGGTAGATTATTCTAAATCTTTAATTTCTTTTCTTTGGATTGTCAATTATATTTTTTTATATCAATGCATGTGCTTATTGTAATTTAGATATATTTTGACTCCATAGTCGTTTAAGGCTGGTAATATTTGTAAAATAAGTTTTTCATGTTTTCTTATGTTGCCTGCTAAAATGTGTCTTTATAACTCTCTCATGTTCTTGTTTTCTAATTCTTGAGCAATTTGCTTTATTCTACTCTCAGGATTTATTTCTTCTCTAGCTCTTCCAGAACAAAAAGTTTTAATATATTGCTTACAAATTTTGCCATTTTATTCTTTTTGCTCTATTTCACATTTTCTTTATTCCAGTGTCTTTTACTACTCATAGTGCACCTTCTGAATTTGTTAAAATTATAGCGTACTACACTAACTTGGTAGTGTGCATATGGCTCATTCTTTTTGGGCTTGGATAACTAATACAGTGACAATAATCCTCTGCAGTTTTAACACTCTAGCTCTCTCAAAGCCCCTTTGGGTTGCAGCCAAAGGGCCAAGATGTGTATCTTCTTGGTAGCAGAGCTTACACCTTGGGATCTAGTCACTGACATCATTCGTCTCATTCTCAGTATTTACTTCATAAGATTTATAAGAGCCTTTTAAATTGTTTTTCAGGATTTAGGATAGCACCTGCTTATTTCTAATTGTTATAGTTTTGTTTCTTTGACATTTTAGCTCTAAAGTTGTAATTAGTCTGTACACTTCTCTTTCTTTCAGCTATACTTGGCTTTTTTCCTTTATTTTAATTTGAGCCTTATTAAATATCTAACGGCTTTTGTTATATCCTATCTGATTTAATGTTACTTTTAGTGTTTCTTGGAACTTAAATCTGGTTTGTATCTTATATACTTAATTTTTTTCCGATTTTTCACGAATCATATTATTGTTCTAATATATTCTTTACAGTGTTTCATTAGCTTTTACTTCTATTTCTTTTGTCTGTTATAACAAAAGCACTAAAATATTTTATTTTTTGAAATAAATTTGCATATCACACCTTAAATATTCAGTTCACTTAAAACAACCTCATGAATAATACAGTTTAAAATAAAATATTTTACTTCTCATAACAATGGGTTTTACAGCTTACAAGCTTAGGTATTAACATGCATCAGTCTATTTTACTTCAAGAAGTAGTGGTGACTTTTTAGTGAGGTTTGGCTGGTGTTTCTGTTGGTGGATTTACAGGTCTTCTGTCCTGCCTTTCTTTGCAGCTGAACCTGCTGGTGAAGGTGGTGCAGCTTCCCAAGCCACGTCCAGGACTGAGGCTCTGGGAGATGCTGAGGGTAGGTCAAGTCCTTTCCCCTGGGAGAGCTGCCAGCACAGATCCCAAAGCTGGGCCAGGGAGGCAGCACTGCAGGTGCCAGCACAGAACGATGCACGTGTGTGCCCTCGCCCTGTGTGATTCCCTCACCCCTCCTGTGGCTCAGTGGTGCCCGTGCAGATCAGCAGAGATGGCAGAAGCTTCTGTGGCTGTTGAGTTACAGGTGTGTCTGCAGGGAGGACTTCTCCAGCTCCTTTGCTGATTCCTACACTGAAGCCTGGCAACCATCGCAGGGGTGAGTAGTGTGTCCCTGCTGACCCCACAGGCTGAGCCCTACTTTTGTGGGATCTGTTCCTGGGAAATGGAATTCTGTTGCTCTAAGGTCCTCCGAGGGGGAAGGACCAAGCTACAGGACACCAGAAACCCCATGATCCATCCGAAAACATGAGGCAAATGCTGAAGGAAATGCAGCAGGCAGGAGAAGGTGGGTGCATTTCCCTCGTGCTTCCCCTGGGTCTCAGCATCTGGGAGCTTTGGCTGCACATCTGGACACGCCGTGCCTGGCACAGTGGGAAGGGATCCATGGCAGCCTCGCTGCCCTGCTGCTGCTTTGACGTCTTGCAGGGCTGTTTCCCAGCCTGGCCTGGCTGCAGCTTCTGCCCAGCCCCTGCAAGAAGGCATTTGGCATCAGCTGACAGGCCGCCTAATTGCACCACAGGCCTGAGATCCCCTGAAATTTTCCAGTCGCTGGGTAGAACAGAAACGGCACCAGTTTGGGGAAGGGAGGGCCCTGGCCTTCCCAAAATGTTTATAGGGATTTCCTGATTCTTAGCCATGTCTTTGACAATCATTCCCTCCTGAAGGCGCCACCTCCCCAGTGGGGAACAGCCCCACCTGATCCAGCTGTCCCTCTTCCTTTCTCCAGAAGTGGATGCAGAGGCTGGGCATAAGGCGGCATTTCCCAGAGGAAGCAGTGATTCCATGCCAGCCTCTGCTGCAGGAAGAGAGGCGATGCCAGGCACAGGCACAGGAGGTAATTGCTGTGCCTCTGGGCCTGAGCCCTGCTGAGGCTTGAGCTGCCCTCTCTGCTGTTTGGCAGTGCGGGGACAGCCTGGACAAGTCAGGCACAGGCCAGAGGTATGATCCCAAGCAGGCTCAGGGCACTCAGGTACTGAGCAGTCCTGCTGGGGTCCCTCCGTGGGAGACATGTCCTGAAACCTGGCAGCGACTGCACGGGGTGCCCACGGTGGGGAAAGGATAGAGGGGGAGAGCAAGGCTCCAGTGTGTCCTGAGAGGGCCTGGCTGTTTGCCCTTGGGATTTGGGAGCTGTCCCAGCAGAAGGAGGGCAGGAGGGCCAGAGGGAGGGAGGGATGGATACCTATGTCACTGCCTGCTGCAGTTTTCCCCGGGGTTTTAGAGAGGATTTCCTCTGTGTCTGAGGGAGAGAACCCGGAGGCCCTGCGCTGCTCCAGCCACCCCTCCCAGGGATGTTGCTGAGGGCAGGGAAAGAGTGTGGAGAGTGATGAGGAGCCAGCCCAGAGCTCCCCAGGCCCCTGGGCAGCTTTGGCCATGTCTATTCTCATCTGGCTCCCACGGCCTTAGCCGACCCCCTTGCAGTGCCCAGTTCCCTGTGGCAGAAGGGGATCCCAGCACACCCTGCAAAAGTGTTCTCATCTGTGTTCCGTTGTAGATGAGGTGTCTGGGAAGGCTTCTCCATCAGCTTGGATGAATAAAATTTTGAAGCCCTTGGAGCCTCCTGCAGGTATGTTGTCAGTGTGCCACCAAGGAAGAATTGTAGACAAGCGGGCAGGAACCAGGTGACAGAAGCTTCTGTGGCTGTTGTGTTACAGATGTGTCTACAGGGAAGACTTCTCCAGCTCCTACCATGGATGTTACACTAAAGCCCAGCTCCCGTCACAGTGGTGAGTAGTGTGTCCCTGCTGACCCCACAGGCTGAACCCTGCTTTTCTGGGATCCATTCCTGGCAAATGGAAATATTTTTCTCTAAGGTACTCCAACAGGGAAAATCCAAGATACAACAGATAAGATATCCCTGGAACCATCCAAACAGATGAGGCAAGAGCTGAAGGAACCCCTGCAGAGAAGAGAAGGTGGGTGCATTTCCCTCGTGCTTCCCCTGGGACTCAGCAGCCGGGGGCTTTGGCTGCACATCTGGACACGCCGTGCCCGGCACAGTGGGAAGGGATCCATGGCAGCCTCGCTGCCCCGCTGCTGCTTTCACGCCCTGCAGGGCTGTTTGCCAGCCTGGCCTGGTTGCAGCTTCTGCCCAGCCTCTGTAGGAAGTTATTTGGCATCAGCTGACAGGCCATGCCCAAACTGTAAGACACCCTGAGATCCCCCACTATATCCAGCCCTGCAGATTAGGAAAAGGGTGGCTGTTTGGAGGTGGAAGTGCTCTCATCATGCCACTGTAACCTGGCCATTTTCCTGCTCCATAAATTTCACAAATATTACCTCTGATGCCACCACCCAAGTGGGGAACAGTTCCGTCTGATGCAGCTGTCTCCCTTCCTTTGTCAAGAGATGGACATAGTGCTTCAGTGGAAGGTGGCATTTCTTGAAGGATGTACTCCATCTTCGGTGCCAGCCCCTGCTGCAGGAAGGAGGGCAAAGCCAGACACAGGCACAGGCACAGCAGGTAATTGCTGTGCCGGGCTCAGGCCTGGCCGGGGCTGTGTGGCAGCAGCTCTTCCCCCAGGGCCTGCCCTTGCCCAGCCCGGCAGCAGCCAAAGCTGGAGGCGCCTCGGCTTCCAGGCCTCTGGATCTGGTTCAGAGCCCCGGGAAAACGGGACTGGTGCAGCAACGTCCCTGGCGCTGCAGCTGCTGCGGAGCTGGCCCTGAGTGCCCAGAGGCCCAAGGCACAGGAGCAGCCCCGAGCGGGAGCCCTGCCACCAGCCCAGGGCCAGAGCCAGCCCTGGCACACAATGGAAACAGTTCTCATCTTGGTTTGCTTCCAGACTGGGATGCTGGGAAGGATTCTCCATTAGCCTGGCGCTCTGAAGTTGTGAAGCACTCTGAGCATTCTGCAGGTATGTTCTCACTGTCCCACCAAGGCGTAATGTTTGACTGACTGGTAAGAACCAGGTGACAGAAGCTTCTGTAGCTGTTGTGTTACAGGCGTGTCTGCAGGGACGACCTCACCAACTCCTACCTTGGATGCTGCACAAAAGGCCAGCTCCCATGGCAGGGGTGAGTAGTGTGTCCCTGCTGACCCCTCAGGCTGAACCCTGCTTTTGTGGGGTCCATTCCTGGGAAATGGAACTACTTTCTCTTAAGGTCCTCTGACAGGAGAGACCAAAGACATGGCAGGCAGGAAATTCCAGGACCCATTAGAAATCATGTGGCAAATGCTGAAGGAACGTCTGCAGAGAAGAGAAGGTGGGTGCATTTCCCTCATGCTGCTCCTGGGAGTCAGCAGCCGGGGGCTTTGGCTGCACATCTGGACACGCTGTGCCCGGCACAGCGGGAAGGGATCCATGGCAGCCTTGCTGCCCCGCTGCTGCTTTCACGCCCTGCAGGGCTGTTTCCCAGCCTGGCCTGGCTGCAGCTTCTGCCCAGCCTCTGCAGGAAGGCATTTGGCATCAGCTGGCAGACAGCCCCAATTGCACCACAGGCCATGCCCACCCTCAGATGCCCTGCAATTTCCTGGTGTCCAGGCAGATCAGATGTTGGGGCTGTTTGGGGAAGGAAGCAGCCTTGGGTTGTCCCAAAATCCTGGGTGTTTTCTGATCCTTATGCATTCCTTTCACAAGTGATGCCTCCTGAAATTGTCCCCTTCCCCATTCCCAGTCAGGAATGTTTTCATCGGATCCAGCTGTCTCTTTTCCATTCTCCAGAAATGAAAGGAGAGCCTGCGGAGAAAGAAGCATTTTCCGGAGGAAGCAGTGGTTGCATGCCAGCCTCAGCTCCAGGAAGGGAGGCCATGCCAGGCACAGGCACAGGAGGTAATTGCTGTGCCTCTGGGCCTGAGCCCTGCTGAGGCTTGAGCTGCCCTCTCTGCTGTTTGGCAGTGCGGGCACAGCCTGGACTAGAGCAGCACAGCCCAGGGGAATTATCCCAAGCAGGCTCAGGGCACTGAGCAGTCCTGCTGGGGTCCCTCCATGGGAGACATGTCCTGAAACCTGGCAGCGACTGCACGGGGTGCCCACGGTGGGGAAAGGACAGAGGGGGAGAGCAAGGCTCCAGTGTGTCCTGAGAGGGCCTGGCTGTTTGCCCTTGGGATCTGGGGGGTTTCCCCACAGAAGGAGGGCAGGAGGGACAGAGGGAGGGCAGGATGGATAGCTGTGGCACTGCCTGCTGCAGTTTTCCCCCATGCTTTAGGGAGGATTTCTTCTCTGTGTGAGGGGGAGAGTCCCAGGTCCCTGCACTGCTGCAGCCACCCCTCCCAGGGATGTTGCTGAGGGCAGGGAAAGAGTGTGGAGAGTGACCAGGAGCCAGCCCAGAGCTCCCCAGGCCCCTGGGCAGCTTTGGCCATGTCTATTCACATCTGGCTGCCATGGCCTTACCCGACTCCCTGGCAGTGCCCAGTTCCCTGTGGCAGAAAGAGATCCCAGCACACACTGGAAAATGTTCTCATCTGTGCTGCATTGTAGATGAGGGTGCTGGGAAGGCTTCTCCATCAGCTTGGATGAATAAAGTTTTGAAGCCCTTGGAGCCTCCTGCAGGTATGTTCTCAGTGTGCCACCAAGGAAGAATTGTAGACAAGCGGGCAGGCACCAGGTGACAGAAGCTTCTGTGGCTGTTGTGTTACAGATGTGTCTACAGGGAAGACTTCTCCAGCTTCTCCAGCTGCTACCTTGGATGCTGCACTCAAGCCCAGCTCCCATCTCAGGGGTGAGTAGTGTGTCCCTGCTGACCCCACAGGCTGAGCCCTGCTTTTCTGGGATCCATTCCTGGGAAATGGAAATATTTTTCTCTAAGGTACTCCAACAGGGAAAATCCAAGATACAACAGATAAGATATCCCTGGAACCATCCAAACAGATGAGGCAAGAGCTGAAGGAACCCCTGCAGACAAGAGAAGGTGGGTGCATTTCCCTCGTGCTTCCCCTGGGAGTCAGCAGCCGGGGGCTTTGGCTGCACATCTGGACACGCCGTGCCCGGCACAGTGGGAAGGGATCCATGGCAGCCTCGCTGCCCCGCTGCTGCTTTCACGCCCTGCAGGGCTGTTTCCCAGCCTGGCCTGGCTGCAGCTTCTGCCCAGCCTCTGCCGGAAGTTATTTGGCATCAGCTGACAGGCCATGCCCAAACTGTAAGACACCCTGAGATCCCCCACTATATCCAGCCCTGCAGATTAGGAAAAGGGTGGCTGTTTGGAGGTGGAAGTGCTCTCATCATGCCACTGTAACCTGGCCATTTTCCTGCTCCATAAATTTCACAAATATTACCTCTGATGCCACCACCCAAGTGGGGAACAGTTCCGTCTGATGCAGCTGTCTCCCTTCCTTTGTCAAGAGATGGACATAGTGCTTCAGTGGAAGGTGGCATTTCTTGAAGGATGTACTCCATCTTCGGTGCCAGCCCCTGCTGCAGGAAGGAAGGCAAAGCCAGACACAGGCACAGGCACAGCAGGTAATTGCTGTGCCGGGCTCAGGCCTGGCCGGGGCTGTGTGGCAGCAGCTCTTCCCCCAGGGCCTGCCCTTGCCCAGCCCGGCAGCAGCCAAAGCTGGAGGCGCCTCGGCTTCCAGGCCTCTGGATCTGGTTCAGAGCCCCGGGAAAACGGGACTGGTGCAGCAACGTCCCTGGCGCTGCAGCTGCTGCGGAGCTGGCCCTGAGTGCCCAGAGGCCCAAGGCACAGGAGCAGCCCCGAGCGGGAGCCCTGCCACCAGCCCAGGGCCAGAGCCAGCCCTGGCACACAATGGAAACAGTTCTCATCTTGGTTTGCTTCCAGACTGGGATGCTGGGAAGGATTCTCCATTAGCCTGGCGCTCTGAAGTTGTGAAGCACTCTGAGCATTCTGCAGGTATGTTCTCACTGTCCCACCAAGGCGTAATGTTTGACTGACTGGTAAGAACCAGGTGACAGAAGCTTCTGTAGCTGTTGTGTTACAGGCGTGTCTGCAGGGACGACCTCACCAACTCCTACCTTGGATGCTGCACAAAAGGCCAGCTCCCATGGCAGGGGTGAGTAGTGTGTCCCTGCTGACCCCTCAGGCTGAACCCTGCTTTTGTGGGGTCCATTCCTGGGAAATGGAACTACTTTCTCTTAAGGTCCTCTGACAGGAGAGACCAAAGACATGGCAGGCAGGAAATTCCAGGACCCATTAGAAATCATGTGGCAAATGCTGAAGGAACGTCTGCAGAGAAGAGAAGGTGGGTGCATTTCCCTCATGCTGCTCCTGGGAGTCAGCAGCCGGGGGCTTTGGCTGCACATCTGGACACGCCGTGCCCGGCACAGCGGGAAGGGATCCATGGCAGCCTTGCTGCCCCGCTGCTGCTTTCACGCCCTGCAGGGCTGTTTCCCAGCCTGGCCTGGCTGCAGCTTCTGCCCAGCCTCTGCAGGAAGGCATTTGGCATCAGCTGGCAGACAGCCCCAATTGCACCACAGGCCATGCCCACCCTCAGATGCCCTGCAATTTCCTGGTGTCCAGGCAGATCAGATGTTGGGGCTGTTTGGGGAAGGAAGCAGCCTTGGGTTGTCCCAAAATCCTGGGTGTTTTCTGATCCTTATGCATTCCTTTCACAAGTGATGCCTCCTGAAATTGTCCCCTTCCCCATTCCCAGTCAGGAATGTTTTCATCTGATCCAGCTGTCTCTTCTCCATTCTCCAGAAATGAAAGGAGAGCCTGCGGAGAAAGAAGCATTTCCCAGAGGAAGCAGTGGTTGCATGCCAGCCTCAGCTCCAGGAAGGGAGGCCATGCCAGGCACAGGCACAGGAGGTAATTGCTGTGCCTCTGGGCCTGAGCCCTGCTGAGGCTTGAGCTGCCCTCTCTGCTGTTTGGCAGTGCGGGCACAGCCTGGACTAGAGCAGCACAACCCAGGGGAATTATCCCAAGCAGGCTCAGGGCACTGAGCAGTCCTGCTGGGGTCCCTCCATGGGAGACATGTCCTGAAACCTGGCAGTGACTGCACGGGGTGCCCACGGTGGGGAAAGGACAGAGGGGGAGAGCAAGGCTCCAGTGTGTCTTGAGAGGGCCTGGCTGTTTGCCCTTGGGATCTGGGGGTTTTCCCCACAGAAGGAGGGCAGGAGGGACAGAGGGAGGGCAGGATGGATAGCTGTGGCACTGCCTGCTGCAGTTTTCCCCCATGCTTTAGGGAGGATTTCCTCTGTGTGTGAGGGGGAGAGTCCCAGGTCCCTGCACTGCTGCAGCCACCCCTCCCAGGGATGTTGCTGAGGGCAGGGAAAGAGTGTGGAGAGTGACCAGGAGCCAGCCCAGAGCTCCCCAGGCCCCTGGGCAGCTTTGGCCATGTCTATTCACATCTGGCTGCCATGGCCTTACCCGACTCCCTGGCAGTGCCCAGTTCCCTGTGGCAGAAAGAGATCCCAGCACACACTGGAAAATGTTCTCATCTGTGCTGCATTGTAGATGAGGGTGCTGGGAAGGCTTCTCCATCAGCTTGGATGAATAAAGTTTTGAAGCCCTTGGAGCCTCCTGCAGGTATGTTCTCAGTGTGCCACCAAGGAAGAATTGTAGACAAGCGGGCAGGCACCAGGTGACAGAAGCTTCTGTGGCTGTTGTGTTACAGATGTGTCTACAGGGAAGACTTCTCCAGCTTCTCCAGCTGCTAGCTTGGATGCTGCACTCAAGCCCAGCTCCCATCTCAGGGGTGAGTAGTGTGTCCCTGCTGACCCCACAGGCTGAACCCTGCTTTTCTGGGATCCATTCCTGGCAAATGGAAATATTTTTCTCTAAGGTACTCCAACAGGGAAAATCCAAGATACAACAGATAAGATATCCCTGGAACCATCCAAACAGATGAGGCAAGAGCTGAAGGAACCCCTGCAGACAAGAGAAGGTGGGTGCATTTCCCTCATGCTTCCCCTGGGAGTCAGCAGCCGGGGGCTTTGGCTGCACATCTGGACAGGCCGTGCCCGGCACAGCGGGAAGGGATCCATGGCAGCCTCGCTGCCCCACTGCTGCTTTCACGCCCTGCAGGGCTGTTTCCCAGCCTGGCCTGGCTGCAGCTTCTGCCCAGCCTCTGCAGGAAGGCATTTGGCATCAGCTGGCAGACAGCCCCAATTGCACCACAGGCCATGCCCACCCTCAGATCGCCTGTAGTTTCCTGCTGTCCAGGCAGTTCAGATGTTGGGGCTGTTTGGGGAAGGAAGCAGCCTTGGGTTGTCCCAAAATCCTGGGTGTTTTCTGATCCTCATCCATTCCTTTCACAAGTGATGCCTCCTGAAATTGTCCCCTTCCCCATTCCCAGTCAGGAATGTTTTCATCTGATCCAGCTGTCTCTTCTCCATTCTCCAGAAATGAAAGGAGAGCCTGCGGAGAAAGAAGCATTTCCCGGAGGAAGCAGTGGTTGCATGCCAGCCTCAGCTCCAGGAAGGGAGGCCATGCCAGGCACAGGCACAGGAGGTAATTGCTGTGCCTCTGGGCCTGAGCCCTGCTGAGGCTTGAGCTGCCCTCTCTGCTGTTTGGCAGTGCGGGCACAGCCTGGACTAGAGCAGCACAGCCCAGGGGAATTATCCCAAGCAGGCTCAGGGCACTGAGCAGTCCTGCTGGGGTCCCTCCATGGGAGACATGTCCTGAAACCTGGCAGTGACTGCACGGGGTGCCCACGGTGGGGAAAGGACAGAGGGGGAGAGCAAGGCTCCAGTGTGTCCTGAGAGGGCCTGGCTGTTTGCCCTTGGGATCTGGGGGGTTTCCCCACAGAAGGAGGGCAGGAGGGACAGAGGGAGGGCAGGATGGATAGCTGTGGCACTGCCTGCTGCAGTTTTCCCCCATGCTTTAGGGAGGATTTCTTCTGTGTGTGAGGGGGAGAGTTCCAGGTCCCTGCACTGCTGCAGCCACCCCTCCCAGGGATGTTGCTGAGGGCAGGGAAAGAGTGTGGAGAGTGACCAGGAGCCAGCCCAGAGCTCCCCAGGCCCCTGGGCAGCTTTGGCCATGTCTATTCACATCTGGCTGCCATGGCCTTACCCGACTCCCTGGCAGTGCCCAGTTCCCTGGGAAAGAGATCCCAGCACACACTGGAAAATGTTCTCATCTGTGCTCCGTTCTAGATGAGGGTGCTGGGAAGGCTTCTCCATCAGCTTGGATGAATAAAGTTTTGAAGCCCTTGGAGCCTTCTGCAGGTATGTTCTCAGTGTGCCACCAAGGAAGAATTGTAGACAAGCGGGCAGGCACCAGGTGACAGAAGCTTCTGTGGCTGTTGTGTTACAGATGTGTCTACAGGGAAGACTTCTCCAGCTTCTCCAGCTGCTACCTTGGATGCTGCACTCAAGCCCAGCTCCCATCTCAGGGGTGAGTAGTGTGTCCCTGCTGACCCCACAGGCTGAGCCCTGCTTTTCTGGGATCCATTCCTGGGAAATGGAAATATTTTTCTCTAAGGTACTCCAACAGGGAAAATCCAAGATACACCAGATAAGATGTCCCTGGAACCATCCAAGCAGATGAGGCAAGAGCTGAAGGAACCCCTGCAGACAAGAGAAGGTGGGTGCATTTCTCTCATGCTTCCCCTGGGACTCAGCAGCCGGGGTCTTTGGCTGCACATCTGGAAATGCCATGCCCGGCACAGCGGGAAGGGATCCATGGCAGCCTCGCTGCCCCGCTGCTGCTTTCACGCCCTGCAGGGCTGTTTCCCAGCCTGGCCTGGCTGCAGCTTCTGCCCAGCCTCTGCAGGAAGGCATTTGGCATCAGCTGACTGGCAGCCCCAGTTGCACCACAGTCCATGCCCACCCTCAGATCCCCTGCAATTTCCTGGTGTCCAGGCAGATCAGATGTTGGGGCTGTTTGGGGAAGGAAGCAGCCTTGGGTTGTCCCAAAATCCTGGGTGTTTTCTGATCCTTATCCATTCCTTTCATAAGTGATGCCTCACCTTCCCCATTCCCAGTCAGGAATGTTTCCATCTGATCCAGCTGTCTCTTTTCCATCTTCCAGAAATGAAAGGAGAGCCTGTGCAGAAGGAAGCACTTCCAGGAGGAAGCAGTGGTTCCGTGCCAGCCTCTGCTACAGGAAGGGAGGCCATGCCAGGCACAGGCACAGGAGGTAATTGCTGTGCCTCTGGGCCTGAGCCCTGCTGAGGCTTGAGCTGCCCTCTCTGCTGTTTGGCAGTGCGGGCACAGCCTGGACTAGAGCGGCACAGCCCAGGGGAATTATCCCGAGCAGGCTCAAGGCACTCGGGTACTGAGCAGTCCTGCTGGGGTCCCTCCATGGGAGACATGTCCTGAAACCTGGCAGTGACTGCACGGGGTGCCCACGGCGGGGAAAGGACAGAGGGGGAGAGCAAGGCTCCAGTGTGTCCTGAGAGGGCCTGGCTGTTTGCCCTTGGGATCTGGGAGCTGTCCCAGCAGAAGGAGGGCAGGAGGGAGTGTAGGAGGGAGGGACAGCTGTGGCACTGCCTGCTGCAGTTTTCCCCAGGGCTTTAGGGAGGGTATTCTGTGTGTGAGGGGGAGAGCCCCAGGTCCCTGCACTGCTGCAGCCACCCCTCCCAGGGATGTTGCTGAGGGCAGGGAAAGAGTGTGGAGAGTGATCAGGAGCCAGCCCAGAGCTCCCCAGGCCCCTGTGCAGCTTTGGCCATGTCCATTCCCATCTGGGTCCCATAGCCTTACACGACTCCCTTCCAGTGCCCTTTTCCATGTAGCATTCGGGCATCCCAGCATGCCACAGATATGGTTCTGATCTCTGCTCCCTTTTAGACTGGAATCGTGACATGGGT
The DNA here is from genome assembly GCF_036417665.1 of Passer domesticus. NCBI lineage: Eukaryota > Metazoa > Chordata > Aves > Passeriformes > Passeridae > Passer > Passer domesticus. The sequence goes on along the minus strand of NC_087482.1, from coordinate 4,523,190 downwards.
TTTCAGGAAGTCCTGATGAAGGATGGTTTGAAGTTCCTGGAGGATGCTGGAGGCAAGTTTTCATTCTGCCCTTCCTGAGTGAATAATCAGGATCAATGCAACAAAAGCTCATTTATAAACCATTTCCCTTAACATTATGTAAAGGCTGAAGGATTCTGAGAATCTTTCCCTTCTCCCTTCTGGATCCCTGAGGGATCCCTCAGGATCGCTGTCAGTGGGACGAAGGAGCATTGATCTTTCAGTCCTCCTCCCGTGTGCTGTGCCAGTGTGTCCTTCCGTGTGCTCTGTGCAGTCAAAGAGAAGAGCAGAGAGGGAAGAGGCCGGGCCCAGGGCTGTGCCCCGGGGCTGAGCCTTGTGGGCAGCCTGAGGATCTCCTGCAGTGCCACAGGAGCTCTTCTGTCCTGCCTTTCTTTGCAGCTGAACCTGCCGGTGAAGGCCCCACATCCAGGACTGAGGCTCTGGGAGACGCTGAGGGTAGGTCAAGGCCTTTCCCCTGGGAGAGCTGCCAGCTCAGAGCCCAAAGCTGGGCCAGGGAGGCAGCGCTGCAGGTGCCAGCACAGAACCATGCACGTGTGTGCCCGCGCCCTGCACGATCCCCTCACCGCTGCTGCGGCTCAGTGGTGCCCGTGCAGATCAGCAGAGATGGCAGAAGCTTCTGTGGCTGTTGAGTTACAGGTGTGTCTGCAGGGAGGACTTCTCCAGCTCCAGGGCTGGATGCTTGGCCCCAACCCAGCTCCCATGGCAGGGGTGAGTAGTGTGTCCCTGCTGACACCACAGGCTGAGCCCTGCTTTTGCGGGACCCATTCCTGGGAAATGGAACTCTTTCTCTTAAGGTCCTCCAAAAGGGAAGACCCAAGATACTGCAGCCAAAATGTCTCATGAGGCAGATGAATTCCTGAGAGAAACACAGAAGGAAGCACCCGGAGGACAAGGTGGGTGCATTTCCCTCATGCTTCCCCTGGGACTCAGCAGCCGGGGGCTTTGGCTGCACATCTGGACACGCCGTGCCCGGCACAGCAGGAAGGGATCCATGGCAGCCTTGCTGCCCCGCTGCTGCTTTCATGCCCTGCAGGGCTGTTTCCCAGCCTGGCCTGGCTGCAGCTTCTGCCCAGCCTCTGCAGGAAGGCATTTGGCATCAGCTGGCAGACAGCCCCAATTGCACCACAGGGCATGCCCACCCTCAGATGCCCTGCAATTTCCTGGTGTCCAGGCAGATCAGATGTTGGGGCTGTTTGGGGAAGGAAGCAGCCTTGGGTTGTCCCAAAATCCTGGGTGTTTTCTGATCCTTATGCATTCCTTTCACAAGTGATGCCTCCTGAAATTGTCCCCTTCCCCATTCCCAGTCAGGAATGTTTTCATCGGATCCAGCTGTCTCTTTTCCATTCTTCAGAAATGAAAGGAGAGCCTGCGGAGAAAGAAGCATTTCCCGGAGGAAGCAGTGGTTGCATGCCAGCCTCAGCTCCAGGAAGGGAGGCCATGCCAGGCACAGGCACAGGAGGTAATTGCTGTGCCTCTGGGCCTGAGCCCTGCTGAGGCTTGAGCTGCCCTCTCTGCTGTTTGGCAGTGCGGGCACAGCCTGGACTAGAGCAGCACAGCCCAGGGGAATTATCCCGAGCAGGCTCAGGGCACTGAGCAGTCCTGCTGGGGTCCCTCCATGGGAGACATGTCCTGAAACCTGGGAGTGACTGCACGGGGTGCCCACGGTGGGGAAAGGACAGAGGGGGAGAGCAAGGCTCCAGTGTGTCCTGAGAGGGCCTGGCTGTTTGCCCTTGGGATCTGGGGGGTTTCCCCACAGAAGGAGGGCAGGAGGGACAGAGGGAGGGCAGGATGGATAGCTGTGGCACTGCCTGCTGCAGTTTTCCCCCATGCTTTAGGGAGGATTTCTTCTGTGTGTGAGGGGGAGAGTTCCAGGTCCCTGCACTGCTGCAGCCACCCCTCCCAGGGATGTTGCTGAGGGCAGGGAAAAAGTGTGGAGAGTGACCAGGAGCCAGCCCAGAGCTCCCCAGGCCCCTGGGCAGCTTTGGCCATGTCTATTCACATCTGGCTGCCATGGCCTTACCCGACTCCCTGGCAGTGCCCAGTTCCCTGTGGCAGAAAGAGATCCCAGCACACACTGGAAAATGTTCTCATCTGTGCTGCATTGTAGATGAGGGTGCTGGGAAGGCTTCTCCATCAGCTTGGATGAATAAAGTTTTGAAGCCCTTGGAGCCTCCTGCAGGTATGTTCTCAGTGTGCCACCAAGGAAGAATTGTAGACAAGCGGGCAGGCACCAGGTGACAGAAGCTTCTGTGGCTGTTGTGTTACAGATGTGTCTACAGGGAAGACTTCTCCAGCTTCTCCAGCTGCTACCTTGGATGCTGCACTCAAGCCCAGCTCCCATCTCAGGGGTGAGTAGTGTGTCCCTGCTGACCCCACAGGCTGAGCCCTGCTTTTCTGGGATCCATTCCTGGGAAATGGAAATATTTTTCTCTAAGGTACTCCAACAGGGAAAATCCAAGATACAACAGATAAGATATCCCTGGAACCATCCAAACAGATGAGGCAAGAGCTGAAGGAACCCCTGCAGACAAGAGAAGGTGGGTGCATTTCCCTCGTGCTTCCCCTGGGAGTCAGCAGCCGGGGGCTTTGGCTGCACATCTGGACACGCCGTGCCCGGCACAGTGGGAAGGGATCCATGGCAGCCTCGCTGCCCCGCTGCTGCTTTCACGCCCTGCAGGGCTGTTTCCCAGCCTGGCCTGGCTGCAGCTTCTGCCCAGCCTCTGCCGGAAGTTATTTGGCATCAGCTGACAGGCCATGCCCAAACTGTAAGACACCCTGAGATCCCCCACTATATCCAGCCCTGCAGATTAGGAAAAGGGTGGCTGTTTGGAGGTGGAAGTGCTCTCATCATGCCACTGTAACCTGGCCATTTTCCTGCTCCATAAATTTCACAAATATTACCTCTGATGCCACCACCCAAGTGGGGAACAGTTCCGTCTGATGCAGCTGTCTCCCTTCCTTTGTCAAGAGATGGACATAGTGCTTCAGTGGAAGGTGGCATTTCTTGAAGGATGTACTCCATCTTCGGTGCCAGCCCCTGCTGCAGGAAGGAAGGCAAAGCCAGACACAGGCACAGGCACAGCAGGTAATTGCTGTGCCGGGCTCAGGCCTGGCCGGGGCTGTGTGGCAGCAGCTCTTCCCCCAGGGCCTGCCCTTGCCCAGCCCGGCAGCAGCCAAAGCTGGAGGCGCCTCGGCTTCCAGGCCTCTGGATCTGGTTCAGAGCCCCGGGAAAACGGGACTGGTGCAGCAACGTCCCTGGCGCTGCAGCTGCTGCGGAGCTGGCCCTGAGTGCCCAGAGGCCCAAGGCACAGGAGCAGCCCCGAGCGGGAGCCCTGCCACCAGCCCAGGGCCAGAGCCAGCCCTGGCACACAATGGAAACAGTTCTCATCTTGGTTTGCTTCCAGACTGGGATGCTGGGAAGGATTCTCCATTAGCCTGGCGCTCTGAAGTTGTGAAGCACTCTGAGCATTCTGCAGGTATGTTCTCACTGTCCCACCAAGGCGTAATGTTTGACTGACTGGTAAGAACCAGGTGACAGAAGCTTCTGTAGCTGTTGTGTTACAGGCGTGTCTGCAGGGACGACCTCACCAACTCCTACCTTGGATGCTGCACAAAAGGCCAGCTCCCATGGCAGGGGTGAGTAGTGTGTCCCTGCTGACCCCTCAGGCTGAACCCTGCTTTTGTGGGGTCCATTCCTGGGAAATGGAACTACTTTCTCTTAAGGTCCTCTGACAGGAGAGACCAAAGACATGGCAGGCAGGAAATTCCAGGACCCATTAGAAATCATGTGGCAAATGCTGAAGGAACGTCTGCAGAGAAGAGAAGGTGGGTGCATTTCCCTCATGCTGCTCCTGGGAGTCAGCAGCCGGGGGCTTTGGCTGCACATCTGGACACGCCGTGCCCGGCACAGCGGGAAGGGATCCATGGCAGCCTTGCTGCCCCGCTGCTGCTTTCACGCCCTGCAGGGCTGTTTCCCAGCCTGGCCTGGCTGCAGCTTCTGCCCAGCCTCTGCAGGAAGGCATTTGGCATCAGCTGGCAGACAGCCCCAATTGCACCACAGGCCATGCCCACCCTCAGATGCCCTGCAATTTCCTGGTGTCCAGGCAGATCAGATGTTGGGGCTGTTTGGGGAAGGAAGCAGCCTTGGGTTGTCCCAAAATCCTGGGTGTTTTCTGATCCTTATGCATTCCTTTCACAAGTGATGCCTCCTGAAATTGTCCCCTTCCCCATTCCCAGTCAGGAATGTTTTCATCTGATCCAGCTGTCTCTTCTCCATTCTCCAGAAATGAAAGGAGAGCCTGCGGAGAAAGAAGCATTTCCCAGAGGAAGCAGTGGTTGCATGCCAGCCTCAGCTCCAGGAAGGGAGGCCATGCCAGGCACAGGCACAGGAGGTAATTGCTGTGCCTCTGGGCCTGAGCCCTGCTGAGGCTTGAGCTGCCCTCTCTGCTGTTTGGCAGTGCGGGCACAGCCTGGACTAGAGCAGCACAGCCCAGGGGAATTATCCCAAGCAGGCTCAGGGCACTGAGCAGTCCTGCTGGGGTCCCTCCATGGGAGACATGTCCTGAAACCTGGCAGTGACTGCACGGGGTGCCCACGGTGGGGAAAGGACAGAGGGGGAGAGCAAGGCTCCAGTGTGTCTTGAGAGGGCCTGGCTGTTTGCCCTTGGGATCTGGGGGTTTTCCCCACAGAAGGAGGGCAGGAGGGACAGAGGGAGGGCAGGATGGATAGCTGTGGCACTGCCTGCTGCAGTTTTCCCCCATGCTTTAGGGAGGATTTCCTCTGTGTGTGAGGGGGAGAGTCCCAGGTCCCTGCACTGCTGCAGCCACCCCTCCCAGGGATGTTGCTGAGGGCAGGGAAAGAGTGTGGAGAGTGACCAGGAGCCAGCCCAGAGCTCCCCAGGCCCCTGGGCAGCTTTGGCCATGTCTATTCACATCTGGCTGCCATGGCCTTACCCGACTCCCTGGCAGTGCCCAGTTCCCTGTGGCAGAAAGAGATCCCAGCACACACTGGAAAATGTTCTCATCTGTGCTGCATTGTAGATGAGGGTGCTGGGAAGGCTTCTCCATCAGCTTGGATGAATAAAGTTTTGAAGCCCTTGGAGCCTCCTGCAGGTATGTTCTCAGTGTGCCACCAAGGAAGAATTGTAGACAAGCGGGCAGGCACCAGGTGACAGAAGCTTCTGTGGCTGTTGTGTTACAGATGTGTCTACAGGGAAGACTTCTCCAGCTTCTCCAGCTGCTACCTTGGATGCTGCACTCAAGCCCAGCTCCCATCTCAGGGGTGAGTAGTGTGTCCCTGCTGACCCCACAGGCTGAACCCTGCTTTTCTGGGATCCATTCCTGGGAAATGGAAATATTTTTCTCTAAGGTACTCCAACAGGGAAAATCCAAGATACAACAGATAAGATATCCCTGGAACCATCCAAACAGATGAGGCAAGAGCTGAAGGAACCCCTGCAGACAAGAGAAGGTGGGTGCATTTCCCTCGTGCTTCCCCTGGGAGTCAGCAGCCGGGGGCTTTGGCTGCACATCTGGACACGCCGTGCCCGGCACAGTGGGAAGGGATCCATGGCAGCCTCGCTGCCCCGCTGCTGCTTTCACGCCCTGCAGGGCTGTTTCCCAGCCTGGCCTGGCTGCAGCTTCTGCCCAGCCTCTGCCGGAAGTTATTTGGCATCAGCTGACAGGCCATGCCCAAACTGTAAGACACCCTGAGATCCCCCACTATATCCAGCCCTGCAGATTAGGAAAAGGGTGGCTGTTTGGAGGTGGAAGTGCTCTCATCATGCCACTGTAACCTGGCCATTTTCCTGCTCCATAAATTTCACAAATATTACCTCTGATGCCACCACCCAAGTGGGGAACAGTTCCGTCTGATGCAGCTGTCTCCCTTCCTTTGTCAAGAGATGGACATAGTGCTTCAGTGGAAGGTGGCATTTCTTGAAGGATGTACTCCATCTTCGGTGCCAGCCCCTGCTGCAGGAAGGAAGGCGATGGCAGACAGGGGCACAGGCACAGCAGGTAATTGCTGTGCCGGGCTCAGGCCTGGCCGGGGCTGTGTGGCAGCAGCTCTTCCCCCAGGGCCTGCCCTTGCCCAGCCCGGCAGCAGCCAAAGCTGGAGGCGCCTCGGCTTCCAGGCCTCTGGATCTGGTTCAGAGCCCCGGGAAAACGGGACTGGTGCAGCAACGTCCCTGGCGCTGCAGCTGCTGCGGAGCTGGCCCTGAGTGCCCAGAGGCCCAAGGCACAGGAGCAGCCCCGAGCGGGAGCCCTGCCACCAGCCCAGGGCCAGAGCCAGCCCTGGCACACAATGGAAACAGTTCTCATCTTGGTTTGCTTCCAGACTGGGATGCTGGGAAGGATTCTCCATTAGCCTGGCGCTCTGAAGTTGTGAAGCACTCTGAGCATTCTGCAGGTATGTTCTCACTGTCCCACCAAGGCGTAATGTTTGACTGACTGGTAAGAACCAGGTGACAGAAGCTTCTGTAGCTGTTGTGTTACAGGCGTGTCTGCAGGGACGACCTCACCAACTCCTACCTTGGATGCTGCACAAAAGGCCAGCTCCCATGGCAGGGGTGAGTAGTGTGTCCCTGCTGACCCCTCAGGCTGAACCCTGCTTTTGTGGGGTCCATTCCTGGGAAATGGAACTACTTTCTCTTAAGGTCCTCTGACAGGAGAGACCAAAGACATGGCAGGCAGGAAATTCCAGGACCCATTAGAAATCATGTGGCAAATGCTGAAGGAACGTCTGCAGAGAAGAGAAGGTGGGTGCATTTCCCTCATGCTGCTCCTGGGAGTCAGCAGCCGGGGGCTTTGGCTGCACATCTGGACACGCCGTGCCCGGCACAGCGGGAAGGGATCCATGGCAGCCTTGCTGCCCCGCTGCTGCTTTCACGCCCTGCAGGGCTGTTTCCCAGCCTGGCCTGGCTGCAGCTTCTGCCCAGCCTCTGCAGGAAGGCATTTGGCATCAGCTGGCAGACAGCCCCAATTGCACCACAGGCCATGCCCACCCTCAGATGCCCTGCAATTTCCTGGTGTCCAGGCAGATCAGATGTTGGGGCTGTTTGGGGAAGGAAGCAGCCTTGGGTTGTCCCAAAATCCTGGGTGTTTTCTGATCCTTATGCATTCCTTTCACAAGTGATGCCTCCTGAAATTGTCCCCTTCCCCATTCCCAGTCAGGAATGTTTTCATCTGATCCAGCTGTCTCTTCTCCATTCTCCAGAAATGAAAGGAGAGCCTGCGGAGAAAGAAGCATTTCCCAGAGGAAGCAGTGGTTGCATGCCAGCCTCAGCTCCAGGAAGGGAGGCCATGCCAGGCACAGGCACAGGAGGTAATTGCTGTGCCTCTGGGCCTGAGCCCTGCTGAGGCTTGAGCTGCCCTCTCTGCTGTTTGGCAGTGCGGGCACAGCCTGGACTAGAGCAGCACAGCCCAGGGGAATTATCCCAAGCAGGCTCAGGGCACTGAGCAGTCCTGCTGGGGTCCCTCCATGGGAGACATGTCCTGAAACCTGGCAGTGACTGCACGGGGTGCCCACGGTGGGGAAAGGACAGAGGGGGAGAGCAAGGCTCCAGTGTGTCCTGAGAGGGCCTGGCTGTTTGCCCTTGGGATCTGGGGGGTTTCCCCACAGAAGGAGGGCAGGAGGGACAGAGGGAGGGCAGGATGGATAGCTGTGGCACTGCCTGCTGCAGTTTTCCCCCATGCTTTAGGGAGGATTTCTTCTGTGTGTGAGGGGGAGAGTTCCAGGTCCCTGCACTGCTGCAGCCACCCCTCCCAGGGATGTTGCTGAGGGCAGGGAAAGAGTGTGGAGAGTGACCAGGAGCCAGCCCAGAGCTCCCCAGGCCCCTGGGCAGCTTTGGCCATGTCTATTCACATCTGGCTGCCATGGCCTTACCCGACTCCCTGGCAGTGCCCAGTTCCCTGTGGCAGAAAGAGATCCCAGCACACACTGGAAAATGTTCTCATCTGTGCTCCGTTCTAGATGAGGGTGCTGGGAAGGCTTCTCCATCAGCTTGGATGAATAAAGTTTTGAAGCCCTTGGAGCCTTCTGCAGGTATGTTCTCAGTGTGCCACCAAGGAAGAATTGTAGACAAGCGGGCAGGCACCAGGTGACAGAAGCTTCTGTGGCTGTTGTGTTACAGATGTGTCTACAGGGAAGACTTCTCCAGCTTCTCCAGCTGCTACCTTGGATGCTGCACTCAAGCCCAGCTCCCATCTCAGGGGTGAGTAGTGTGTCCCTGCTGACCCCACAGGCTGAGCCCTGCTTTTCTGGGATCCATTCCTGGGAAATGGAAATATTTTTCTCTAAGGTACTCCAACAGGGAAAATCCAAGATACACCAGATAAGATGTCCCTGGAACCATCCAAGCAGATGAGGCAAGAGCTGAAGGAACCCCTGCAGACAAGAGAAGGTGGGTGCATTTCTCTCATGCTTCCCCTGGGACTCAGCAGCCGGGGTCTTTGGCTGCACATCTGGAAATGCCATGCCCGGCACAGCGGGAAGGCATCCATGGCAGCCTCGCTGCCCCGCTGCTGCTTTGACGCCCTGCAGGGCTGTTTCCCAGCCTGGCCTGGCTGCAGCTTCTGCCCAGCCTCTGCAGGAAGGCATTTGGCATCAGCTGACTGGCAGCCCCAGTTGCACCACAGTCCATGCCCACCCTCAGATCCCCTGCAATTTCCTGGTGTCCAGGCAGATCAGATGTTGGGGCTGTTTGGGGAAGGAAGCAGCCTTGGGTTGTCCCAAAATCCTGGGTGTTTTCTGATCCTTATCCATTCCTTTCATAAGTGATGCCTCACCTTCCCCATTCCCAGTCAGGAATGTTTCCATCTGATCCAGCTGTCTCTTTTCCATCTTCCAGAAATGAAAGGAGAGCCTGTGCAGAAGGAAGCACTTCCAGGAGGAAGCAGTGGTTCCGTGCCAGCCTCTGCTACAGGAAGGGAGGCCATGCCAGGCACAGGCACAGGAGGTAATTGCTGTGCCTCTGGGCCTGAGCCCTGCTGAGGCTTGAGCTGCCCTCTCTGCTGTTTGGCAGTGCGGGCACAGCCTGGACTAGAGCGGCACAGCCCAGGGGAATTATCCCGAGCAGGCTCAAGGCACTCGGGTACTGAGCAGTCCTGCTGGGGTCCCTCCATGGGAGACATGTCCTGAAACCTGGCAGTGACTGCACGGGGTGCCCACGGCGGGGAAAGGACAGAGGGGGAGAGCAAGGCTCCAGTGTGTCCTGAGAGGGCCTGGCTGTTTGCCCTTGGGATCTGGGAGCTGTCCCAGCAGAAGGAGGGCAGGAGGGAGTGTAGGAGGGAGGGACAGCTGTGGCACTGCCTGCTGCAGTTTTCCCCAGGGCTTTAGGGAGGGTATTCTGTGTGTGAGGGGGAGAGCCCCAGGTCCCTGCACTGCTGCAGCCACCCCTCCCAGGGATGTTGCTGAGGGCAGGGAAAGAGTGTGGAGAGTGATCAGGAGCCAGCCCAGAGCTCCCCAGGCCCCTGTGCAGCTTTGGCCATGTCCATTCCCATCTGGATCCCATAGCCTTACACGACTCCCTTCCAGTGCCCTTTTCCATGTAGCATTCGGGCATCCCAGCATGCCACAGATATGGTTCTGATCTCTGCTCCCTTTTAGACTGGAATCGTGACATGGGTTTTCAGGAAGTCCTGATGAAGGATGGTTTGAAGTTCCTGGAGGATGCTGGAGGCAAGTTTTCATTCTGCCCTTCCTGAGTGAATAATCAGGATCAATGCAACAAAAGCTCATTTATAAACCATTTCCCTTAACATTATGTAAAGGCTGAAGGATTCTGAGAATCTTTCCCTTCTCCCTTCTGGATCCCTGAGGGATCCCTCAGGATCGCTGTCAGTGGGACGAAGGAGCATTGATCTTTCAGTCCTCCTCCCGTGTGCTGTGCCAGTGTGTCCTTCCGTGTGCTCTGTGCAGTCAAAGAGAAGAGCAGAGAGGGAAGAGGCCGGGCCCAGGGCTGTGCCCCGGGGCTGAGCCTTGTGGGCAGCCTGAGGATCTCCTGCAGTGCCACAGGAGCTCTTCTGTCCTGCCTTTCTTTGCAGCTGAACCTGCCGGTGAAGGCCCCACATCCAGGACTGAGGCTCTGGGAGACGCTGAGGGTAGGTCAAGGCCTTTCCCCTGGGAGAGCTGCCAGCTCAGAGCCCAAAGCTGGGCCAGGGAGGCAGCGCTGCAGGTGCCAGCACAGAACCATGCACGTGTGTGCCCGCGCCCTGCACGATCCCCTCACCGCTGCTGCGGCTCAGTGGTGCCCGTGCAGATCAGCAGAGATGGCAGAAGCTTCTGTGGCTGTTGAGTTACAGGTGTGTCTGCAGGGAGGACTTCTCCAGCTCCAGGGCTGGATGCTTGGCCCCAACCCAGCTCCCATGGCAGGGGTGAGTAGTGTGTCCCTGCTGACACCACAGGCTGAGCCCTGCTTTTGCGGGACCCATTCCTGGGAAATGGAACTCTTTCTCTTAAGGTCCTCCAAAAGGGAAGACCCAAGATACTGCAGCCAAAATGTCTCATGAGGCAGATGAATTCCTGAGAGAAACACAGAAGGAAGCACCCGGAGGACAAGGTGGGTGCATTTCCCTCATGCTTCCCCTGGGACTCAGCAGCCGGGGGCTTTGGCTGCACATCTGGACACGCCGTGCCCGGCACAGCAGGAAGGGATCCATGGCAGCCTTGCTGCCCCGCTGCTGCTTTCATGCCCTGCAGGGCTGTTTCCCAGCCTGGCCTGGCTGCAGCTTCTGCCCAGCCTCTGCAGGAAGGCATTTGGCATCAGCTGGCAGACAGCCCCAATTGCACCACAGGGCATGCCCACCCTCAGATGCCCTGCAATTTCCTGGTGTCCAGGCAGATCAGATGTTGGGGCTGTTTGGGGAAGGAAGCAGCCTTGGGTTGTCCCAAAATCCTGGGTGTTTTCTGATCCTTATGCATTCCTTTCACAAGTGATGCCTCCTGAAATTGTCCCCTTCCCCATTCCCAGTCAGGAATGTTTTCATCGGATCCAGCTGTCTCTTTTCCATTCTTCAGAAATGAAAGGAGAGCCTGCGGAGAAAGAAGCATTTCCCGGAGGAAGCAGTGGTTGCATGCCAGCCTCAGCTCCAGGAAGGGAGGCCATGCCAGGCACAGGCACAGGAGGTAATTGCTGTGCCTCTGGGCCTGAGCCCTGCTGAGGCTTGAGCTGCCCTCTCTGCTGTTTGGCAGTGCGGGCACAGCCTGGACTAGAGCAGCACAGCCCAGGGGAATTATCCCGAGCAGGCTCAGGGCACTGAGCAGTCCTGCTGGGGTCCCTCCATGGGAGACATGTCCTGAAACCTGGGAGTGACTGCACGGGGTGCCCACGGTGGGGAAAGGACAGAGGGGGAGAGCAAGGCTCCAGTGTGTCCTGAGAGGGCCTGGCTGTTTGCCCTTGGGATCTGGGGGGTTTCCCCACAGAAGGAGGGCAGGAGGGACAGAGGGAGGGCAGGATGGATAGCTGTGGCACTGCCTGCTGCAGTTTTCCCCCATGCTTTAGGGAGGATTTCTTCTGTGTGTGAGGGGGAGAGTTCCAGGTCCCTGCACTGCTGCAGCCACCCCTCCCAGGGATGTTGCTGAGGGCAGGGAAAGAGTGTGGAGAGTGACCAGGAGCCAGCCCAGAGCTCCCCAGGCCCCTGGGCAGCTTTGGCCATGTCTATTCACATCTGGCTGCCATGGCCTTACCCGACTCCCTGGCAGTGCCCAGTTCCCTGTGGCAGAAAGAGATCCCAGCACACACTGGAAAATGTTCTCATCTGTGCTGCATTGTAGATGAGGGTGCTGGGAAGGCTTCTCCATCAGCTTGGATGAATAAAGTTTTGAAGCCCTTGGAGCCTCCTGCAGGTATGTTCTCAGTGTGCCACCAAGGAAGAATTGTAGACAAGCGGGCAGGCACCAGGTGACAGAAGCTTCTGTGGCTGTTGTGTTACAGATGTGTCTACAGGGAAGACTTCTCCAGCTTCTCCAGCTGCTACCTTGGATGCTGCACTCAAGCCCAGCTCCCATCTCAGGGGTGAGTAGTGTGTCCCTGCTGACCCCACAGGCTGAGCCCTGCTTTTCTGGGATCCATTCCTGGGAAATGGAAATATTTTTCTCTAAGGTACTCCAACAGGGAAAATCCAAGATACAACAGATAAGATATCCCTGGAACCATCCAAACAGATGAGGCAAGAGCTGAAGGAACCCCTGCAGACAAGAGAAGGTGGGTGCATTTCCCTCGTGCTTCCCCTGGGAGTCAGCAGCCGGGGGCTTTGGCTGCACATCTGGACACGCCGTGCCCGGCACAGTGGGAAGGGATCCATGGCAGCCTCGCTGCCCCGCTGCTGCTTTCACGCCCTGCAGGGCTGTTTCCCAGCCTGGCCTGGCTGCAGCTTCTGCCCAGCCTCTGCCGGAAGTTATTTGGCATCAGCTGACAGGCCATGCCCAAACTGTAAGACACCCTGAGATCCCCCACTATATCCAGCCCTGCAGATTAGGAAAAGGGTGGCTGTTTGGAGGTGGAAGTGCTCTCATCAGGCCACTGTAACCTGGCCATTTTCCTGCTCCATAAATTTCACAAATATTACCTCTGATGCCACCACCCAAGTGGGAATCAGCCCCATCTGATGCAGCTGTCTCCCTTCCTTTGTCAAGAGATGGACATAGTGCTTCAGTGGAAGGTGGTATTTCTTGAAGGAAGCACTCCATCTTCGGTGCCAGCCCCTGCTGCAGGACGGAAGGCAAAGCCAGACACGGGCACAGGCACAGCAGGTAATTGCTGTGCCGGGCTCAGGCCTGGCTGGGGCTGTGTGGCAGCAGCTCTTCCCCCAGGGCCTGGCCTTGCCCGGCCCGGCAGCAGCCAAAGCTGGAGGCGCCTCGGCTTCCAGGCCTCTGGAGCTGGTTCAGAGCCCCGGGGAAACGGGACTGGTGCAGCAACGTCCCTGGCGCTGCAGCTGCTGCGGAGCTGGCCCTGAGTGCCCAGAGGCCCAAGGCACAGGAGCAGCCCCGAGCGGGAGCCCTGCCGCCATCCCAGGGCCAGAGCCAGCCCTGGCACACAATGGAAACAGTTCTCATCTTGGTTTGCTTCCAGACTGGGATGCTGGGAAGGATTCTCCATTAGCCTGGCGCTCTGAAGTTGTGAAGCACTCTGAGCATTCTGCAGGTATGTTCTCACTGTCCCACCAAGGCGTAATGTTTGACTGACTGGTAAGAACCAGGTGACAGAAGCTTCTGTGGCTGTTGTGTTACAGGCGTGTCTGCAGGGACGACCTCACCAACTCCTACCTTGGATGCTGCACAAAAGGCCAGCTCCCATGGCAGGGGTGAGTAGTGTGTCCCTGCTGACCCCTCAGGCTGAGCCCTGCTTTTGTGGGGTCCATTGCTGGGAAATGGAACTACTTTCTCTTAAGGTCCTCTGACAGGAAAGACCAAAGACATGGCAGGCAGGAAATTCCAGGACCCATTAGAAATCATGTGGCAAATGCTGAAGGAACGTCTGCAGAGAAGACAAGGTGGGTGCATTTCCCTCATGCTGCTCCTGGGAGTCAGCAGCCGGGGGCTTTGGCTGCACATCTGGACACGCCGTGCCCGGCACTGCAGGAAGGGATCCATGGCAGCCTCGCTGCCCCGCTGCTGCTTTCACGCCCTGCAGGGCTGTTTCCCAGCCTGGCCTGGCTGCAGCTTCTGCCCAGCCTCTGCAGGAAGGCATTTGGCATCAGCTGGCAGACAGCCCCAAATGCACCACAGGCCATGCCCACCCTCAGATGCCCTGCAATTTCCTGGTGTCCAGGCAGATCAGATGTTGGGGCTGTTTGGGGAAGGAAGCAGCCTTGGGTTGTCCCAAAATCCTGGGTGTTTTCTGATCCTTATGCATTCCTTTCACAAGTGATGCCTCCTGAAATTGTCCCCTTCCCCATTCCCAGTCAGGAATGTTTTCATCTGATCCAGCTGTCTCTTCTCCATTCTCCAGAAATGAAAGGAGAGCCTGCGGAGAAAGAAGCATTTCCCAGAGGAAGCAGTGGTTGCATGCCAGCCTCAGCTCCAGGAAGGGAGGCCATGCCAGGCACAGGCACAGGAGGTAATTGCTGTGCCTCTGGGCCTGAGCCCTGCTGAGGCTTGAGCTGCCCTCTCTGCTGTTTGGCAGTGCGGGGACAGCCTGGACTAGAGCAGCACAGCCCAGGGGAATTATCCCGAGCAGGCGCAGGGCACTGAGCAGTCCTGCTGGGGTCCCTCCATGGGAGACATGTCCTGAAACCTGGGAGTGACTGCACGGGGTGCCCACGGTGGGGAAAGGACAGAGGGGGAGAGCAAGGCTCCAGTGTGTCCTGAGAGGGCCTGGCTGTTTGCCCTTGGGATCTGGGGGTTTTCCCCACAGAAGGAGGGCAGGAGGGACAGAGGGAGGGCAGGATGGATAGCTGTGGCACTGCCTGCTGCAGTTTTCCCCCATGCTTTAGGGAGGATTTCATCTGTGTGTGAGGGGGAGAGTCCCAGGTCCCTGCACTGCTGCAGCCACCCCTCCCAGGGATGTTGCTGAGGGCAGGGAAAGAGTGTGGAGAGTGACCAGGAGCCAGCCCAGAGCTCCCCAGGCCCCTGGGCAGCTTTGGCCATGTCTATTCACATCTGGCTCCCATGGCCTTACCCGACTCCCTGGCAGTGCCCAGTTCCCTGTGGCAGAAAGAGATCCCAGCACACACTGGAAAATGTTCTCATCTGTGTTGCATTGTAGATGAGGGTGCTGGGAAGGCTTCTCCATCAGCTTGGATGAATAAAGTTTTGAAGCCCTTGGAGCCTCCTGCAGGTATGTTCTCAGTGTGCCACCAAGGAAGTATTGTAGACAAGCGGGCAGGCACCAGGTGACAGAAGCTTCTGTGGCTGTTGTGTTACAGATGTGTCTACAGGGAAGACTTCTCCAGCTTCACAAGCTGCTACCTTGGATGCTGCACTCAAGCCCAGCTCCCATCTCAGGGGTGAGTAGTGTGTCCCTGCTGACCCCACAGGCTGAACCCTGCTTTTCTGGGATCCATTCCTGGGAAATGGAAATATTTTTCTCTAAGGTACTCCAACAGGGAAAATCCAAGATACAACAGATAAGATATCCCTGGAACCATCCAAACAGATGAGGCAAGAGCTGAAGGAACCCCTGCAGACAAGAGAAGGTGGGTGCATTTCCCTCATGCTTCCCCTGGGAGTCAGCAGCCGGGGGCTTTGGCTGCACATCTGGACACTCCGTGCCCGGCACAGTGGGAAGGGATCCATGGCAGCCTCGCTGCCCCGCTGCTGCTTTCACGCCCTGCAGGGCTGTTTCCCAGCCTGGCCTGGCTGCAGCTTCTGCCCAGCCTCTGCAGGAAGGCATTTGGCATCAGCTGGCAGACAGCCCCAATTGCACCACAGGCCATGCCCACCCTCAGATCGCCTGCAGTTTCCTGCTGTCCAGGCAGTTCAGATGTTGGGGCTGTTTGGGGAAGGAAGCAGCCTTGGGTTGTCCCAAAATCCTGGGTGTTTTCTGATCCTCATCCATTCCTTTCACAAGTGATGCCTCCTGAAATTGTCCCCTTCCCCATTCCCAGTCAGGAATGTTTTCATCTGATCCAGCTGTCTCTTCTCCATTCTCCAGAAATGAAAGGAGAGCCTGCGGAGAAAGAAGCATTTCCCGGAGGAAGCAGTGGTTGCATGCCAGCCTCAGCTCCAGGAAGGGAGGCCATGCCAGGCACAGGCACAGGAGGTAATTGCTGTGCCTCTGGGCCTGAGCCCTGCTGAGGCTTGAGCTGCCCTCTCTGCTGTTTGGCAGTGCGGGCACAGCCTGGACTAGAGCAGCACAGCCCAGGGGAATTATCCCAAGCAGGCTCAGGGCACTGAGCAGTCCTGCTGGGGTCCCTCCATGGGAGACATGTCCTGAAACCTGGGAGTGACTGCACGGGGTGCCCACGGTGGGGAAAGGACAGAGGGGGAGAGCAAGGCTCCAGTGTGTCCTGAGAGGGCCTGGCTGTTTGCCCTTGGGATCTGGGGGGTTTCCCCACAGAAGGAGGGCAGGAGGGACAGAGGGAGGGCAGGATGGATAGCTGTGGCACTGCCTGCTGCAGTTTTCCCCCATGCTTTAGGGAGGATTTCTTCTCTGTGTGAGGGGGAGAGTTCCAGGTCCCTGCACTGCTGCAGCCACCCCTCCCAGGGATGTTGCTGAGGGCAGGGAAAGAGTGTGGAGAGTGACCAGGAGCCAGCCCAGAGCTCCCCAGGCCCCTGGGCAGCTTTGGCCATGTCTATTCACATCTGGCTGCCATGGCCTTACCCGACTCCCTGGCAGTGCCCAGTTCCCTGTGGCAGAAAGAGATCCCAGCACACACTGGAAAATGTTCTCATCTGTGCTCCGTTCTAGATGAGGGTGCTGGGAAGGCTTCTCCATCAGCTTGGATGAATAAAGTTTTGAAGCCCTTGGAGCCTTCTGCAGGTATGTTCTCAGTGTGCCACCAAGGAAGAATTGTAGACAAGCGGGCAGGCACCAGGTGACAGAAGCTTCTGTGGCTGTTGTGTTACAGATGTGTCTACAGGGAAGACTTCTCCAGCTTCTCCAGCTGCTACCTTGGATGCTGCACTCAAGCCCAGCTCCCATCTCAGGGGTGAGTAGTGTGTCCCTGCTGACCCCACAGGCTGAGCCCTGCTTTTCTGGGATCCATTCCTGGGAAATGGAAATATTTTTCTCTAAGGTACTCCAACAGGGAAAATCCAAGATACACCAGATAAGATGTCCCTGGAACCATCCAAGCAGATGAGGCAAGAGCTGAAGGAACCCCTGCAGACAAGAGAAGGTGGGTGCATTTCTCTCATGCTTCCCCTGGGACTCAGCAGCCGGGGTCTTTGGCTGCACATCTGGAAATGCCATGCCCGGCACAGCGGGAAGGGATCCATGGCAGCCTCGCTGCCCCGCTGCTGCTTTGACGCCCTGCAGGGCTGTTTCCCAGCCTGGCCTGGCTGCAGCTTCTGCCCAGCCTCTGCAGGAAGGCATTTGGCATCAGCTGACTGGCAGCCCCAGTTGCACCACAGTCCATGCCCACCCTCAGATCCCCTGCAATTTCCTGGTGTCCAGGCAGATCAGATGTTGGGGCTGTTTGGGGAAGGAAGCAGCCTTGGGTTGTCCCAAAATCCTGGGTGTTTTCTGATCCTTATCCATTCCTTTCATAAGTGATGCCTCACCTTCCCCATTCCCAGTCAGGAATGTTTCCATCTGATCCAGCTGTCTCTTTTCCATCTTCCAGAAATGAAAGGAGAGCCTGTGCAGAAGGAAGCACTTCCAGGAGGAAGCAGTGGTTCCGTGCCAGCCTCTGCTACAGGAAGGGAGGCCATGCCAGGCACAGGCACAGGAGGTAATTGCTGTGCCTCTGGGCCTGAGCCCTGCTGAGGCTTGAGCTGCCCTCTCTGCTGTTTGGCAGTGCGGGCACAGCCTGGACTAGAGCGGCACAGCCCAGGGGAATTATCCCGAGCAGGCTCAAGGCACTCGGGTACTGAGCAGTCCTGCTGGGGTCCCTCCATGGGAGACATGTCCTGAAACCTGGCAGTGACTGCACGGGGTGCCCACGGCGGGGAAAGGACAGAGGGGGAGAGCAAGGCTCCAGTGTGTCCTGAGAGGGCCTGGCTGTTTGCCCTTGGGATCTGGGAGCTGTCCCAGCAGAAGGAGGGCAGGAGGGAGTGTAGGAGGGAGGGACAGCTGTGGCACTGCCTGCTGCAGTTTTCCCCAGGGCTTTAGGGAGGGTATTCTGTGTGTGAGGGGGAGAGCCCCAGGTCCCTGCACTGCTGCAGCCACCCCTCCCAGGGATGTTGCTGAGGGCAGGGAAAGAGTGTGGAGAGTGATCAGGAGCCAGCCCAGAGCTCCCCAGGCCCCTGTGCAGCTTTGGCCATGTCCATTCCCATCTGGGTCCCATAGCCTTACACGACTCCCTTCCAGTGCCCTTTTCCATGTAGCATTCGGGCATCCCAGCATGCCACAGATATGGTTCTGATCTCTGCTCCCTTTTAGACTGGAATCGTGACATGGGTTTTCAGGAAGTCCTGATGAAGGATGGTTTGAAGTTCCTGGAGGATGCTGGAGGCAAGTTTTCATTCTGCCCTTCCTGAGTGAATAATCAGGATCAATGCAACAAAAGCTCATTTATAAACCATTTCCCTTAACATTATGTAAAGGCTGAAGGATTCTGAGAATCTTTCCCTTCTCCCTTCTGGATCCCTGAGGGATCCCTCAGGATCGCTGTCAGTGGGACGAAGGAGCATTGATCTTTCAGTCCTCCTCCCGTGTGCTGTGCCAGTGTGTCCTTCCGTGTGCTCTGTGCAGTCAAAGAGAAGAGCAGAGAGGGAAGAGGCCGGGCCCAGGGCTGTGCCCCGGGGCTGAGCCTTGTGGGCAGCCTGAGGATCTCCTGCAGTGCCACAGGAGCTCTTCTGTCCTGCCTTTCTTTGCAGCTGAACCTGCCGGTGAAGGCCCCACATCCAGGACTGAGGCTCTGGGAGACGCTGAGGGTAGGTCAAGGCCTTTCCCCTGGGAGAGCTGCCAGCTCAGAGCCCAAAGCTGGGCCAGGGAGGCAGCGCTGCAGGTGCCAGCACAGAACCATGCACGTGTGTGCCCGCGCCCTGCACGATCCCCTCACCGCTGCTGCGGCTCAGTGGTGCCCGTGCAGATCAGCAGAGATGGCAGAAGCTTCTGTGGCTGTTGAGTTACAGGTGTGTCTGCAGGGAGGACTTCTCCAGCTCCAGGGCTGGATGCTTGGCCCCAACCCAGCTCCCATGGCAGGGGTGAGTAGTGTGTCCCTGCTGACACCACAGGCTGAGCCCTGCTTTTGCGGGACCCATTCCTGGGAAATGGAACTCTTTCTCTTAAGGTCCTCCAAAAGGGAAGACCCAAGATACTGCAGCCAAAATGTCTCATGAGGCAGATGAATTCCTGAGAGAAACACAGAAGGAAGCACCCGGAGGACAAGGTGGGTGCATTTCCCTCATGCTTCCCCTGGGACTCAGCAGCCGGGGGCTTTGGCTGCACATCTGGACACGCCGTGCCCGGCACAGCAGGAAGGGATCCATGGCAGCCTTGCTGCCCCGCTGCTGCTTTCATGCCCTGCAGGGCTGTTTCCCAGCCTGGCCTGGCTGCAGCTTCTGCCCAGCCTCTGCAGGAAGGCATTTGGCATCAGCTGGCAGACAGCCCCAATTGCACCACAGGGCATGCCCACCCTCAGATGCCCTGCAATTTCCTGGTGTCCAGGCAGATCAGATGTTGGGGCTGTTTGGGGAAGGAAGCAGCCTTGGGTTGTCCCAAAATCCTGGGTGTTTTCTGATCCTCATCCATTCCTTTCACAAGTGATGCCTCCTGAAATTGTCCCCTTCCCCATTCCCAGTCAGGAATGTTTTCATCTGATCCAGCTGTCTCTTCTCCATTCTCCAGAAATGAAAGGAGAGCCTGCGGAGAAAGAAGCATTTCCCAGAGGAAGCAGTGGTTGCATGCCAGCCTCAGCTCCAGGAAGGGAGGCCATGCCAGGCACAGGCACAGGAGGTAATTGCTGTGCCTCTGGGCCTGAGCCCTGCTGAGGCTTGAGCTGCCCTCTCTGCTGCTTGGCAGTGCGGGCACAGCCTGGACTAGAGCAGCACAGCCCAGGGGAATTATCCCGAGCAGGCTCAGGGCACTGAGCAGTCCTGCTGGGGTCCCTCCATGGGAGACATGTCCTGAAACCTGGGAGTGACTGCACGGGGTGCCCACGGTGGGGAAAGGACAGAGGGGGAGAGCAAGGCTCCAGTGTGTCCTGAGAGGGCCTGGCTGTTTGCCCTTGGGATCTGGGGGGTTTCCCCACAGAAGGAGGGCAGGAGGGACAGAGGGAGGGCAGGATGGATAGCTGTGGCACTGCCTGCTGCAGTTTTCCCCCATGCTTTAGGGAGGATTTCTTCTGTGTGTGAGGGGGAGAGTTCCAGGTCCCTGCACTGCTGCAGCCACCCCTCCCAGGGATGTTGCTGAGGGCAGGGAAAGAGTGTGGAGAGTGACCAGGAGCCAGCCCAGAGCTCCCCAGGCCCCTGGGCAGCTTTGGCCATGTCTATTCACATCTGGCTGCCATGGCCTTACCCGACTCCCTGGCAGTGCCCAGTTCCCTGTGGCAGAAAGAGATCCCAGCACACACTGGAAAATGTTCTCATCTGTGCTCCGTTCTAGATGAGGGTGCTGGGAAGGCTTCTCCATCAGCTTGGATGAATAAAGTTTTGAAGCCCTTGGAGCCTTCTGCAGGTATGTTCTCAGTGTGCCACCAAGGAAGAATTGTAGACAAGCGGGCAGGCACCAGGTGACAGAAGCTTCTGTGGCTGTTGTGTTACAGATGTGTCTACAGGGAAGACTTCTCCAGCTTCTCCAGCTGCTACCTTGGATGCTGCACTCAAGCCCAGCTCCCATCTCAGGGGTGAGTAGTGTGTCCCTGCTGACCCCACAGGCTGAGCCCTGCTTTTCTGGGATCCATTCCTGGGAAATGGAAATATTTTTCTCTAAGGTACTCCAACAGGGAAAATCCAAGATACACCAGATAAGATGTCCCTGGAACCATCCAAGCAGATGAGGCAAGAGCTGAAGGAACCCCTGCAGACAAGAGAAGGTGGGTGCATTTCTCTCATGCTTCCCCTGGGACTCAGCAGCCGGGGTCTTTGGCTGCACATCTGGAAATGCCATGCCCGGCACAGCGGGAAGGGATCCATGGCAGCCTCGCTGCCCCGCTGCTGCTTTGACGCCCTGCAGGGCTGTTTCCCAGCCTGGCCTGGCTGCGGCTTCTGCCCAGCCTCTGCAGGAAGGCATTTGGCATCAGCTGACTGGCAGCCCCAGTTGCACCACAGTCCATGCCCACCCTCAGATCCCCTGCAATTTCCTGGTGTCCAGGCAGATCAGATGTTGGGGCTGTTTGGGGAAGGAAGCAGCCTTGGGTTGTCCCAAAATCCTGGGTGTTTTCTGATCCTTATCCATTCCTTTCATAAGTGATGCCTCACCTTCCCCATTCCCAGTCAGGAATGTTTCCATCTGATCCAGCTGTCTCTTTTCCATTCTCCAGAAATGAAAGGAGAGCCTGTGCAGAAGGAAGCACTTCCAGGAGGAAGCAGTGGTTCCGTGCCAGCCTCTGCTACAGGAAGGGAGGCCATGCCAGGCACAGGCACAGGAGGTAATTGCTGTGCCTCTGGGCCTGAGCCCTGCTGAGGCTTGAGCTGCCCTCTCTGCTGTTTGGCAGTGCGGGCACAGCCTGGACTAGAGCGGCACAGCCCAGGGGAATTATCCCGAGCAGGCTCAGGGCACTGAGCAGTCCTGCTGGGGTCCCTCCATGGGAGACATGTCCTGAAACCTGGCAGTGACTGCACGGGGTGCCCACGGCGGGGAAAGGACAGAGGGGGAGAGCAAGGCTCCAGTGTGTCCTGAGAGGGCCTGGCTGTTTGCCCTTGGGATCTGGGAGCTGTCCCAGCAGAAGGAGGGCAGGAGGGAGTGTAGGAGGGAGGGACAGCTGTGGCACTGCCTGCTGCAGTTTTCCCCAGGGCTTTAGGGAGGGTATTCTGTGTGTGAGGGGGAGAGCCCCAGGTCCCTGCACTGCTGCAGCCACCCCTCCCAGGGATGTTGCTGAGGGCAGGGAAAGAGTGTGGAGAGTGATCAGGAGCCAGCCCAGAGCTCCCCAGGCCCCTGTGCAGCTTTGGCCATGTCCATTCCCATCTGGGTCCCATAGCCTTACACGACTCCCTTCCAGTGCCCTTTTCCATGTAGCATTCGGGCATCCCAGCATGCCACAGATATGGTTCTGATCTCTGCTCCCTTTTAGACTGGAATCGTGACATGGGTTTTCAGGAAGTCCTGATGAAGGATGGTTTGAAGTTCCTGGAGGATGCTGGAGGCAAGTTTTCATTCTGCCCTTCCTGAGTGAATAATCAGGATCAATGCAACAAAAGCTCATTTATAAACCATTTCCCTTAACATTATGTAAAGGCTGAAGGATTCTGAGAATCTTTCCCTTCTCCCTTCTGGATCCCTGAGGGATCCCTCAGGATCGCTGTCAGTGGGACGAAGGAGCATTGATCTTTCAGTCCTCCTCCCGTGTGCTGTGCCAGTGTGTCCTTCCGTGTGCTCTGTGCAGTCAAAGAGAAGAGCAGAGAGGGAAGAGGCCGGGCCCAGGGCTGTGCCCCGGGGCTGAGCCTTGTGGGCAGCCTGAGGATCTCCTGCAGTGCCACAGGAGCTCTTCTGTCCTGCCTTTCTTTGCAGCTGAACCTGCCGGTGAAGGCCCCACATCCAGGACTGAGGCTCTGGGAGACGCTGAGGGTAGGTCAAGGCCTTTCCCCTGGGAGAGCTGCCAGCTCAGAGCCCAAAGCTGGGCCAGGGAGGCAGCGCTGCAGGTGCCAGCACAGAACCATGCACGTGTGTGCCCGCGCCCTGCACGATCCCCTCACCGCTGCTGCGGCTCAGTGGTGCCCGTGCAGATCAGCAGAGATGGCAGAAGCTTCTGTGGCTGTTGAGTTACAGGTGTGTCTGCAGGGAGGACTTCTCCAGCTCCAGGGCTGGATGCTTGGCCCCAACCCAGCTCCCATGGCAGGGGTGAGTAGTGTGTCCCTGCTGACACCACAGGCTGAGCCCTGCTTTTGCGGGACCCATTCCTGGGAAATGGAACTCTTTCTCTTAAGGTCCTCCAAAAGGGAAGACCCAAGATACTGCAGCCAAAATGTCTCATGAGGCAGATGAATTCCTGAGAGAAACACAGAAGGAAGCACCCGGAGGACAAGGTGGGTGCATTTCCCTCATGCTTCCCCTGGGACTCAGCAGCCGGGGGCTTTGGCTGCACATCTGGACACGCCGTGCCCGGCACAGCAGGAAGGGATCCATGGCAGCCTTGCTGCCCCGCTGCTGCTTTCATGCCCTGCAGGGCTGTTTCCCAGCCTGGCCTGGCTGCAGCTTCTGCCCAGCCTCTGCAGGAAGGCATTTGGCATCAGCTGGCAGACAGCCCCAATTGCACCACAGGGCATGCCCACCCTCAGATGCCCTGCAATTTCCTGGTGTCCAGGCAGATCAGATGTTGGGGCTGTTTGGGGAAGGAAGCAGCCTTGGGTTGTCCCAAAATCCTGGGTGTTTTCTGATCCTTATGCATTCCTTTCACAAGTGATGCCTCCTGAAATTGTCCCCTTCCCCATTCCCAGTCAGGAATGTTTTCATCTGATCCAGCTGTCTCTTTTCCATTCTCCAGAAATGAAAGGAGAGCCTGCGGAGAAAGAAGCATTTCCCAGAGGAAGCAGTGGTTGCATGCCAGCCTCAGCTCCAGGAAGGGAGGCCATGCCAGGCACAGGCACAGGAGGTAATTGCTGTGCCTCTGGGCCTGAGCCCTGCTGAGGCTTGAGCTGCCCTCTCTGCTGTTTGGCAGTGCGGGCACAGCCTGGACTAGAGCAGCACAGCCCAGGGGAATTATCCCGAGCAGGCTCAGGGCACTGAGCAGTCCTGCTGGGGTCCCTCCATGGGAGACATGTCCTGAAACCTGGCAGTGACTGCACGGGGTGCCCACGGTGGGGAAAGGACAGAGGGGGAGAGCAAGGCTCCAGTGTGTCCTGAGAGGGCCTGGCTGTTTGCCCTTGGGATCTGGGGGGTTTCCCCACAGAAGGAGGGCAGGAGGGACAGAGGGAGGGCAGGATGGATAGCTGTGGCACTGCCTGCTGCAGTTTTCCCCCATGCTTTAGGGAGGATTTCTTCTGTGTGTGAGGGGGAGAGTCCCAGGTCCCTGCACTGCTGCAGCCACCCCTCCCAGGGATGTTGCTGAGGGCAGGGAAAGAGTGTGGAGAGTGACCAGGAGCCAGCCCAGAGCTCCCCAGGCCCCTGGGCAGCTTTGGCCATGTCTATTCACATCTGGCTCCCATGGCCTTACCCGACTCCCTGGCAGTGCCCAGTTCCCTGTGGCAGAAAGAGATCCCAGCACACACTGGAAAATGTTCTCATCTGTGCTCCGTTCTAGATGAGGGTGCTGGGAAGGCTTCTCCATCAGCTTGGATGAATAAAGTTTTGAAGCCCTTGGAGCCTTCTGCAGGTATGTTCTCAGTGTGCCACCAAGGAAGAATTGTAGACAAGCGGGCAGGCACCAGGTGACAGAAGCTTCTGTGGCTGTTGTGTTACAGATGTGTCTACAGGGAAGACTTCTCCAGCTTCTCCAGCTGCTACCTTGGATGCTGCACTCAAGCCCAGCTCCCATCTCAGGGGTGAGTAGTGTGTCCCTGCTGACCCCACAGGCTGAGCCCTGCTTTTCTGGGATCCATTCCTGGCAAATGGAAATATTTTTCTCTAAGGTACTCCAACAGGGAAAATCCAAGATACACCAGATAAGATGTCCCTGGAACCATCCAAGCAGATGAGGCAAGAGCTGAAGGAACCCCTGCAGACAAGAGAAGGTGGGTGCATTTCTCTCATGCTTCCCCTGGGACTCAGCAGCTGGGGTCTTTGGCTGCACATCTGGAAATGCCATGCCCGGCACAGCGGGAAGGGATCCATGGCAGCCTCGCTGCCCCGCTGCTGCTTTGACGCCCTGCAGGGCTGTTTCCCAGCCTGGCCTGGCTGCAGCTTCTGCCCAGCCTCTGCAGGAAGGCATTTGGCATCAGCTGACTGGCAGCCCCAGTTGCACCACAGGCCATGCCCACCCTCAGATCCCCTGCAATTTCCTGGTGTCCAGGCAGATCAGATGTTGGGGCTGTTTGGGGAAGGAAGCAGCCTTGGGTTGTCCCAAAATCCTGGGTGTTTTCTGATCCTTATCCATTCCTTTCATAAGTGATGCCTCACCTTCCCCATTCCCAGTCAGGAATGTTTCCATCTGATCCAGCTGTCTCTTTTCCATTTTCCAGAAATGAAAGGAGAGCCTGTGCAGAAGGAAGCACTTCCAGGAGGAAGCAGTGGTTCCGTGCCAGCCTCTGCTACAGGAAGGGAGGCCATGCCAGGCACAGGCACAGGAGGTAATTGCTGTGCCTCTGGGCCTGAGCCCTGCTGAGGCTTGAGCTGCCCTCTCTGCTGTTTGGCAGTGCGGGCACAGCCTGGACTAGAGCGGCACAGCCCAGGGGAATTATCCCGAGCAGGCTCAAGGCACTCGGGTACTGAGCAGTCCTGCTGGGGTCCCTCCATGGGAGACATGTCCTGAAACCTGGCAGTGACTGCACGGGGTGCCCACGGTGGGGAAAGGACAGAGGGGGAGAGCAAGGCTCCAGTGTGTCCTGAGAGGGCCTGGCTGTTTGCCCTTGGGATCTGGGAGCTGTCCCAGCAGAAGGAGGGCAGGAGGGAGTGTAGGAGGGAGGGACAGCTGTGGCACTGCCTGCTGCAGTTTTCCCCAGGGCTTTAGGGAGGGTATTCTGTGTGTGAGGGGGAGAGCCCCAGGTCCCTGCACTGCTGCAGCCACCCCTCCCAGGGATGTTGCTGAGGGCAGGGAAAGAGTGTGGAGAGTGATCAGGAGCCAGCCCAGAGCTCCCCAGGCCCCTGTGCAGCTTTGGCCATGTCCATTCCCATCTGGGTCCCATAGCCTTACACGACTCCCTTCCAGTGCCCTTTTCCATGTAGCATTCGGGCATCCCAGCATGCCACAGATATGGTTCTGATCTCTGCTCCCTTTTAGACTGGAATCGTGACATGGGTTTTCAGGAAGTCCTGATGAAGGATGGTTTGAAGTTCCTGGAGGATGCTGGAGGCAAGTTTTCATTCTGCCCTTCCTGAGTGAATAATCAGGATCAATGCAACAAAAGCTCATTTATAAACCATTTCCCTTAACATTATGTAAAGGCTGAAGGATTCTGAGAATCTTTCCCTTCTCCCTTCTGGATCCCTGAGGGATCCCTCAGGATCGCTGTCAGTGGGACGAAGGAGCATTGATCTTTCAGTCCTCCTCCCGTGTGCTGTGCCAGTGTGTCCTTCCGTGTGCTCTGTGCAGTCAAAGAGAAGAGCAGAGAGGGAAGAGGCCGGGCCCAGGGCTGTGCCCCGGGGCTGAGCCTTGTGGGCAGCCTGAGGATCTCCTGCAGTGCCACAGGAGCTCTTCTGTCCTGCCTTTCTTTGCAGCTGAACCTGCCGGTGAAGGCCCCACATCCAGGACTGAGGCTCTGGGAGACGCTGAGGGTAGGTCAAGGCCTTTCCCCTGGGAGAGCTGCCAGCTCAGAGCCCAAAGCTGGGCCAGGGAGGCAGCGCTGCAGGTGCCAGCACAGAACCATGCACGTGTGTGCCCGCGCCCTGCACGATCCCCTCACCGCTGCTGCGGCTCAGTGGTGCCCGTGCAGATCAGCAGAGATGGCAGAAGCTTCTGTGGCTGTTGAGTTACAGGTGTGTCTGCAGGGAGGACTTCTCCAGCTCCAGGGCTGGATGCTTGGCCCCAACCCAGCTCCCATGGCAGGGGTGAGTAGTGTGTCCCTGCTGACACCACAGGCTGAGCCCTGCTTTTGCGGGACCCATTCCTGGGAAATGGAACTCTTTCTCTTAAGGTCCTCCAAAAGGGAAGACCCAAGATACTGCAGCCAAAATGTCTCATGAGGCAGATGAATTCCTGAGAGAAACACAGAAGGAAGCACCCGGAGGACAAGGTGGGTGCATTTCCCTCATGCTTCCCCTGGGACTCAGCAGCCGGGGGCTTTGGCTGCACATCTGGACACGCCGTGCCCGGCACAGCAGGAAGGGATCCATGGCAGCCTTGCTGCCCCGCTGCTGCTTTCATGCCCTGCAGGGCTGTTTCCCAGCCTGGCCTGGCTGCAGCTTCTGCCCAGCCTCTGCAGGAAGGCATTTGGCATCAGCTGGCAGACAGCCCCAATTGCACCACAGGGCATGCCCACCCTCAGATGCCCTGCAATTTCCTGGTGTCCAGGCAGATCAGATGTTGGGGCTGTTTGGGGAAGGAAGCAGCCTTGGGTTGTCCCAAAATCCTGGGTGTTTTCTGATCCTCATCCATTCCTTTCACAAGTGATGCCTCCTGAAATTGTCCCCTTCCCCATTCCCAGTCAGGAATGTTTTCATCTGATCCAGCTGTCTCTTCTCCATTCTCCAGAAATGAAAGGAGAGCCTGCGGAGAAAGAAGCATTTCCCAGAGGAAGCAGTGGTTGCATGCCAGCCTCAGCTCCAGGAAGGGAGGCCATGCCAGGCACAGGCACAGGAGGTAATTGCTGTGCCTCTGGGCCTGAGCCCTGCTGAGGCTTGAGCTGCCCTCTCTGCTGCTTGGCAGTGCGGGCACAGCCTGGACTAGAGCAGCACAGCCCAGGGGAATTATCCCGAGCAGGCTCAGGGCACTGAGCAGTCCTGCTGGGGTCCCTCCATGGGAGACATGTCCTGAAACCTGGGAGTGACTGCACGGGGTGCCCACGGTGGGGAAAGGACAGAGGGGGAGAGCAAGGCTCCAGTGTGTCCTGAGAGGGCCTGGCTGTTTGCCCTTGGGATCTGGGGGGTTTCCCCACAGAAGGAGGGCAGGAGGGACAGAGGGAGGGCAGGATGGATAGCTGTGGCACTGCCTGCTGCAGTTTTCCCCCATGCTTTAGGGAGGATTTCTTCTGTGTGTGAGGGGGAGAGTTCCAGGTCCCTGCACTGCTGCAGCCACCCCTCCCAGGGATGTTGCTGAGGGCAGGGAAAGAGTGTGGAGAGTGACCAGGAGCCAGCCCAGAGCTCCCCAGGCCCCTGGGCAGCTTTGGCCATGTCTATTCACATCTGGCTGCCATGGCCTTACCCGACTCCCTGGCAGTGCCCAGTTCCCTGTGGCAGAAAGAGATCCCAGCACACACTGGAAAATGTTCTCATCTGTGCTCCGTTCTAGATGAGGGTGCTGGGAAGGCTTCTCCATCAGCTTGGATGAATAAAGTTTTGAAGCCCTTGGAGCCTTCTGCAGGTATGTTCTCAGTGTGCCACCAAGGAAGAATTGTAGACAAGCGGGCAGGCACCAGGTGACAGAAGCTTCTGTGGCTGTTGTGTTACAGATGTGTCTACAGGGAAGACTTCTCCAGCTTCTCCAGCTGCTACCTTGGATGCTGCACTCAAGCCCAGCTCCCATCTCAGGGGTGAGTAGTGTGTCCCTGCTGACCCCACAGGCTGAGCCCTGCTTTTCTGGGATCCATTCCTGGGAAATGGAAATATTTTTCTCTAAGGTACTCCAACAGGGAAAATCCAAGATACACCAGATAAGATGTCCCTGGAACCATCCAAGCAGATGAGGCAAGAGCTGAAGGAACCCCTGCAGACAAGAGAAGGTGGGTGCATTTCTCTCATGCTTCCCCTGGGACTCAGCAGCCGGGGTCTTTGGCTGCACATCTGGAAATGCCATGCCCGGCACAGCGGGAAGGGATCCATGGCAGCCTCGCTGCCCCGCTGCTGCTTTGACGCCCTGCAGGGCTGTTTCCCAGCCTGGCCTGGCTGCGGCTTCTGCCCAGCCTCTGCAGGAAGGCATTTGGCATCAGCTGACTGGCAGCCCCAGTTGCACCACAGTCCATGCCCACCCTCAGATCCCCTGCAATTTCCTGGTGTCCAGGCAGATCAGATGTTGGGGCTGTTTGGGGAAGGAAGCAGCCTTGGGTTGTCCCAAAATCCTGGGTGTTTTCTGATCCTTATCCATTCCTTTCATAAGTGATGCCTCACCTTCCCCATTCCCAGTCAGGAATGTTTCCATCTGATCCAGCTGTCTCTTTTCCATTCTCCAGAAATGAAAGGAGAGCCTGTGCAGAAGGAAGCACTTCCAGGAGGAAGCAGTGGTTCCGTGCCAGCCTCTGCTACAGGAAGGGAGGCCATGCCAGGCACAGGCACAGGAGGTAATTGCTGTGCCTCTGGGCCTGAGCCCTGCTGAGGCTTGAGCTGCCCTCTCTGCTGTTTGGCAGTGCGGGCACAGCCTGGACTAGAGCGGCACAGCCCAGGGGAATTATCCCGAGCAGGCTCAGGGCACTGAGCAGTCCTGCTGGGGTCCCTCCATGGGAGACATGTCCTGAAACCTGGCAGTGACTGCACGGGGTGCCCACGGCGGGGAAAGGACAGAGGGGGAGAGCAAGGCTCCAGTGTGTCCTGAGAGGGCCTGGCTGTTTGCCCTTGGGATCTGGGAGCTGTCCCAGCAGAAGGAGGGCAGGAGGGAGTGTAGGAGGGAGGGACAGCTGTGGCACTGCCTGCTGCAGTTTTCCCCAGGGCTTTAGGGAGGGTATTCTGTGTGTGAGGGGGAGAGCCCCAGGTCCCTGCACTGCTGCAGCCACCCCTCCCAGGGATGTTGCTGAGGGCAGGGAAAGAGTGTGGAGAGTGATCAGGAGCCAGCCCAGAGCTCCCCAGGCCCCTGTGCAGCTTTGGCCATGTCCATTCCCATCTGGGTCCCATAGCCTTACACGACTCCCTTCCAGTGCCCTTTTCCATGTAGCATTCGGGCATCCCAGCATGCCACAGATATGGTTCTGATCTCTGCTCCCTTTTAGACTGGAATCGTGACATGGGTTTTCAGGAAGTCCTGATGAAGGATGGTTTGAAGTTCCTGGAGGATGCTGGAGGCAAGTTTTCATTCTGCCCTTCCTGAGTGAATAATCAGGATCAATGCAACAAAAGCTCATTTATAAACCATTTCCCTTAACATTATGTAAAGGCTGAAGGATTCTGAGAATCTTTCCCTTCTCCCTTCTGGATCCCTGAGGGATCCCTCAGGATCGCTGTCAGTGGGACGAAGGAGCATTGATCTTTCAGTCCTCCTCCCGTGTGCTGTGCCAGTGTGTCCTTCCGTGTGCTCTGTGCAGTCAAAGAGAAGAGCAGAGAGGGAAGAGGCCGGGCCCAGGGCTGTGCCCCGGGGCTGAGCCTTGTGGGCAGCCTGAGGATCTCCTGCAGTGCCACAGGAGCTCTTCTGTCCTGCCTTTCTTTGCAGCTGAACCTGCCGGTGAAGGCCCCACATCCAGGACTGAGGCTCTGGGAGACGCTGAGGGTAGGTCAAGGCCTTTCCCCTGGGAGAGCTGCCAGCTCAGAGCCCAAAGCTGGGCCAGGGAGGCAGCGCTGCAGGTGCCAGCACAGAACCATGCACGTGTGTGCCCGCGCCCTGCACGATCCCCTCACCGCTGCTGCGGCTCAGTGGTGCCCGTGCAGATCAGCAGAGATGGCAGAAGCTTCTGTGGCTGTTGAGTTACAGGTGTGTCTGCAGGGAGGACTTCTCCAGCTCCAGGGCTGGATGCTTGGCCCCAACCCAGCTCCCATGGCAGGGGTGAGTAGTGTGTCCCTGCTGACACCACAGGCTGAGCCCTGCTTTTGCGGGACCCATTCCTGGGAAATGGAACTCTTTCTCTTAAGGTCCTCCAAAAGGGAAGACCCAAGATACTGCAGCCAAAATGTCTCATGAGGCAGATGAATTCCTGAGAGAAACACAGAAGGAAGCACCCGGAGGACAAGGTGGGTGCATTTCCCTCATGCTTCCCCTGGGACTCAGCAGCCGGGGGCTTTGGCTGCACATCTGGACACGCCGTGCCCGGCACAGCAGGAAGGGATCCATGGCAGCCTTGCTGCCCCGCTGCTGCTTTCATGCCCTGCAGGGCTGTTTCCCAGCCTGGCCTGGCTGCAGCTTCTGCCCAGCCTCTGCAGGAAGGCATTTGGCATCAGCTGGCAGACAGCCCCAATTGCACCACAGGGCATGCCCACCCTCAGATGCCCTGCAATTTCCTGGTGTCCAGGCAGATCAGATGTTGGGGCTGTTTGGGGAAGGAAGCAGCCTTGGGTTGTCCCAAAATCCTGGGTGTTTTCTGATCCTTATGCATTCCTTTCACAAGTGATGCCTCCTGAAATTGTCCCCTTCCCCATTCCCAGTCAGGAATGTTTTCATCTGATCCAGCTGTCTCTTTTCCATTCTCCAGAAATGAAAGGAGAGCCTGCGGAGAAAGAAGCATTTCCCAGAGGAAGCAGTGGTTGCATGCCAGCCTCAGCTCCAGGAAGGGAGGCCATGCCAGGCACAGGCACAGGAGGTAATTGCTGTGCCTCTGGGCCTGAGCCCTGCTGAGGCTTGAGCTGCCCTCTCTGCTGTTTGGCAGTGCGGGCACAGCCTGGACTAGAGCAGCACAGCCCAGGGGAATTATCCCGAGCAGGCTCAGGGCACTGAGCAGTCCTGCTGGGGTCCCTCCATGGGAGACATGTCCTGAAACCTGGCAGTGACTGCACGGGGTGCCCACGGTGGGGAAAGGACAGAGGGGGAGAGCAAGGCTCCAGTGTGTCCTGAGAGGGCCTGGCTGTTTGCCCTTGGGATCTGGGGGGTTTCCCCACAGAAGGAGGGCAGGAGGGACAGAGGGAGGGCAGGATGGATAGCTGTGGCACTGCCTGCTGCAGTTTTCCCCCATGCTTTAGGGAGGATTTCTTCTGTGTGTGAGGGGGAGAGTTCCAGGTCCCTGCACTGCTGCAGCCACCCCTCCCAGGGATGTTGCTGAGGGCAGGGAAAGAGTGTGGAGAGTGACCAGGAGCCAGCCCAGAGCTCCCCAGGCCCCTGGGCAGCTTTGGCCATGTCTATTCACATCTGGCTGCCATGGCCTTACCCGACTCCCTGGCAGTGCCCAGTTCCCTGTGGCAGAAAGAGATCCCAGCACACACTGGAAAATGTTCTCATCTGTGCTGCATTGTAGATGAGGGTGCTGGGAAGGCTTCTCCATCAGCTTGGATGAATAAAGTTTTGAAGCCCTTGGAGCCTCCTGCAGGTATGTTCTCAGTGTGCCACCAAGGAAGAATTGTAGACAAGCGGGCAGGCACCAGGTGACAGAAGCTTCTGTGGCTGTTGTGTTACAGATGTGTCTACAGGGAAGACTTCTCCAGCTTCTCCAGCTGCTACCTTGGATGCTGCACTCAAGCCCAGCTCCCATCTCAGGGGTGAGTAGTGTGTCCCTGCTGACCCCACAGGCTGAGCCCTGCTTTTCTGGGATCCATTCCTGGCAAATGGAAATATTTTTCTCTAAGGTACTCCAACAGGGAAAATCCAAGATACAACAGATAAGATATCCCTGGAACCATCCAAACAGATGAGGCAAGAGCTGAAGGAACCCCTGCAGACAAGAGAAGGTGGGTGCATTTCCCTCGTGCTTCCCCTGGGAGTCAGCAGCCGGGGGCTTTGGCTGCACATCTGGACACGCCGTGCCCGGCACAGCGGGAAGGGATCCATGGCAGCCTCGCTGCCCCGCTGCTGCTTTCACGCCCTGCAGGGCTGTTTCCCAGCCTGGCCTGGCTGCAGCTTCTGCCCAGCCTCTGCCGGAAGTTATTTGGCATCAGCTGACAGGCCATGCCCAAACTGTAAGACACCCTGAGATCCCCCACTATATCCAGCCCTGCAGATTAGGAAAAGGGTGGCTGTTTGGAGGTGGAAGTGCTCTCATCAGGCCACTGTAACCTGGCCATTTTCCTGCTCCATAAATTTCACAAATATTACCTCTGATGCCACCACCCAAGTGGGAATCAGCCCCATCTGATGCAGCTGTCTCCCTTCCTTTGTCAAGAGATGGACATAGTGCTTCAGTGGAAGGTGTATTTCTTGAAGGAAGCACTCCATCTTCGGTGCCAGCCCCTGCTGCAGGACGGAAGGCAAAGCCAGACACGGGCACAGGCACAGCAGGTAATTGCTGTGCCGGGCTCAGGCCTGGCCGGGGCTGTGTGGCAGCAGTTCTTCCCCCAGGGCCTGGCCTTGCCCGGCCCGGCAGCAGCCAAAGCTGGAGGCGCCTCGGCTTCCAGGCCTCTGGAGCTGGTTCAGAGCCCCGGGGAAACGGGACTGGTGCAGCAACGTCCCTGGCGCTGCAGCTGCTGCGGAGCTGGCCCTGAGTGCCCAGAGGCCCAAGGCACAGGAGCAGCCCCGAGCGGGAGCCCTGCCGCCATCCCAGGGCCAGAGCCAGCCCTGGCACACAATGGAAACAGTTCTCATCTTGGTTTGCTTCCAGACTGGGATGCTGGGAAGGATTCTCCATTAGCCTGGCGCTCTGAAGTTGTGAAGCACTCTGAGCATTCTGCAGGTATGTTCTCACTGTCCCACCAAGGCGTAATGTTTGACTGACTGGTAAGAACCAGGTGACAGAAGCTTCTGTGGCTGTTGTGTTACAGGCGTGTCTGCAGGGACGACCTCACCAACTCCTACCTTGGATGCTGCACAAAAGGCCAGCTCCCATGGCAGGGGTGAGTAGTGTGTCCCTGCTGACCCCTCAGGCTGAGCCCTGCTTTTGTGGGGTCCATTGCTGGGAAATGGAACTACTTTCTCTTAAGGTCCTCTGACAGGAAAGACCAAAGACATGGCAGGCAGGAAATTCCAGGACCCATTAGAAATCATGTGGCAAATGCTGAAGGAACGTCTGCAGAGAAGACAAGGTGGGTGCATTTCCCTCATGCTGCTCCTGGGAGTCAGCAGCCGGGGGCTTTGGCTGCACATCTGGACACGCCGTGCCCGGCACTGCAGGAAGGGATCCATGGCAGCCTCGCTGCCCCGCTGCTGCTTTCACGCCCTGCAGGGCTGTTTCCCAGCCTGGCCTGGCTGCAGCTTCTGCCCAGCCTCTGCAGGAAGGCATTTGGCATCAGCTGGCAGACAGCCCCAAATGCACCACAGGCCATGCCCACCCTCAGATGCCCTGCAATTTCCTGGTGTCCAGGCAGATCAGATGTTGGGGCTGTTTGGGGAAGGAAGCAGCCTTGGGTTGTCCCAAAATCCTGGGTGTTTTCTGATCCTTATGCATTCCTTTCACAAGTGATGCCTCCTGAAATTGTCCCCTTCCCCATTCCCAGTCAGGAATGTTTTCATCTGATCCAGCTGTCTCTTCTCCATTCTCCAGAAATGAAAGGAGAGCCTGCGGAGAAAGAAGCATTTCCCAGAGGAAGCAGTGGTTGCATGCCAGCCTCAGCTCCAGGAAGGGAGGCCATGCCAGGCACAGGCACAGGAGGTAATTGCTGTGCCTCTGGGCCTGAGCCCTGCTGAGGCTTGAGCTGCCCTCTCTGCTGTTTGGCAGTGCGGGCACAGCCTGGACTAGAGCAGCACAGCCCAGGGGAATTATCCCGAGCAGGCGCAGGGCACTGAGCAGTCCTGCTGGGGTCCCTCCATGGGAGACATGTCCTGAAACCTGGCAGTGACTGCCCGGGTTGCCAACGGTGGGGAAAGTACAGAGGGGGAGAGCAAGGCTCCAGTGTGTCCTGAGAGGGCCTGGCTGTTTGCCCTTGGGATCTGGGGGTTTTCCCCACAGAAGGAGGGCAGGAGGGACAGAGGGAGGGCAGGATGGATAGCTGTGGCACTGCCTGCTGCAGTTTTCCCCCATGCTTTAGGGAGGATTTCCTCTGTGTGTGAGGGGGAGAGTCCCAGGTCCCTGCACTGCTGCAGCCACCCCTCCCAGGGATGTTGCTGAGGGCAGGGAAAGAGTGTGGAGAGTGACCAGGAGCCAGCCCAGAGCTCCCCAGGCCCCTGGGCAGCTTTGGCCATGTCTATTCACATCTGGCTCCCATGGCCTTACCCGACTCCCTGGCAGTGCCCAGTTCCCTGTGGCAGAAAGAGATCCCAGCACACACTGGAAAATGTTCTCATCTGTGTTGCATTGTAGATGAGGGTGCTGGGAAGGCTTCTCCATCAGCTTGGATGAATAAAGTTTTGAAGCCCTTGGAGCCTCCTGCAGGTATGTTCTCAGTGTGCCACCAAGGAAGTATTGTAGACAAGCGGGCAGGCACCAGGTGACAGAAGCTGCTGTGGCTGTTGTGTTACAGATGTGTCTACAGGGAAGACTTCTCCAGCTTCACAAGCTGCTACCTTGGATGCTGCACTCAAGCCCAGCTCCCATCTCAGGGGTGAGTAGTGTGTCCCTGCTGACCCCACAGGCTGAACCCTGCTTTTCTGGGATCCATTCCTGGGAAATGGAAATATTTTTCTCTAAGGTACTCCAACAGGGAAAATCCAAGATACAACAGATAAGATATCCCTGGAACCATCCAAACAGATGAGGCAAGAGCTGAAGGAACCCCTGCAGACAAGAGAAGGTGGGTGCATTTCCCTCATGCTTCCCCTGGGAGTCAGCAGCCGGGGGCTTTGGCTGCACATCTGGACACTCCGTGCCCGGCACAGTGGGAAGGGATCCATGGCAGCCTCGCTGCCCCGCTGCTGCTTTCACGCCCTGCAGGGCTGTTTCCCAGCCTGGCCTGGCTGCAGCTTCTGCCCAGCCTCTGCAGGAAGGCATTTGGCATCAGCTGGCAGACAGCCCCAATTGCACCACAGGCCATGCCCACCCTCAGATCGCCTGCAGTTTCCTGCTGTCCAGGCAGTTCAGATGTTGGGGCTGTTTGGGGAAGGAAGCAGCCTTGGGTTGTCCCAAAATCCTGGGTGTTTTCTGATCCTCATCCATTCCTTTCACAAGTGATGCCTCCTGAAATTGTCCCCTTCCCCATTCCCAGTCAGGAATGTTTTCATCTGATCCAGCTGTCTCTTCTCCATTCTCCAGAAATGAAAGGAGAGCCTGCGGAGAAAGAAGCATTTCCCGGAGGAAGCAGTGGTTGCATGCCAGCCTCAGCTCCAGGAAGGGAGGCCATGCCAGGCACAGGCACAGGAGGTAATTGCTGTGCCTCTGGGCCTGAGCCCTGCTGAGGCTTGAGCTGCCCTCTCTGCTGTTTGGCAGTGCGGGCACAGCCTGGACTAGAGCAGCACAGCCCAGGGGAATTATCCCAAGCAGGCTCAGGGCACTGAGCAGTCCTGCTGGGGTCCCTCCATGGGAGACATGTCCTGAAACCTGGGAGTGACTGCACGGGGTGCCCACGGTGGGGAAAGGACAGAGGGGGAGAGCAAGGCTCCAGTGTGTCCTGAGAGGGCCTGGCTGTTTGCCCTTGGGATCTGGGGGGTTTCCCCACAGAAGGAGGGCAGGAGGGACAGAGGGAGGGCAGGATGGATAGCTGTGGCACTGCCTGCTGCAGTTTTCCCCCATGCTTTAGGGAGGATTTCTTCTGTGTGTGAGGGGGAGAGTCCCAGGTCCCTGCACTGCTGCAGCCACCCCTCCCAGGGATGTTGCTGAGGGCAGGGAAAGAGTGTGGAGAGTGACCAGGAGCCAGCCCAGAGCTCCCCAGGCCCCTGGGCAGCTTTGGCCATGTCTATTCACATCTGGCTCCCATGGCCTTACCCGACTCCCTGGCAGTGCCCAGTTCCCTGTGGCAGAAAGAGATCCCAGCACACACTGGAAAATGTTCTCATCTGTGCTCCGTTCTAGATGAGGGTGCTGGGAAGGCTTCTCCATCAGCTTGGATGAATAAAGTTTTGAAGCCCTTGGAGCCTTCTGCAGGTATGTTCTCAGTGTGCCACCAAGGAAGAATTGTAGACAAGCGGGCAGGCACCAGGTGACAGAAGCTTCTGTGGCTGTTGTGTTACAGATGTGTCTACAGGGAAGACTTCTCCAGCTTCTCCAGCTGCTACCTTGGATGCTGCACTCAAGCCCAGCTCCCATCTCAGGGGTGAGTAGTGTGTCCCTGCTGACCCCACAGGCTGAGCCCTGCTTTTCTGGGATCCATTCCTGGGAAATGGAAATATTTTTCTCTAAGGTACTCCAACAGGGAAAATCCAAGATACACCAGATAAGATGTCCCTGGAACCATCCAAGCAGATGAGGCAAGAGCTGAAGGAACCCCTGCAGACAAGAGAAGGTGGGTGCATTTCTCTCATGCTTCCCCTGGGACTCAGCAGCTGGGGTCTTTGGCTGCACATCTGGAAATGCCATGCCCGGCACAGCGGGAAGGGATCCATGGCAGCCTCGCTGCCCCGCTGCTGCTTTGACGCCCTGCAGGGCTGTTTCCCAGCCTGGCCTGGCTGCAGCTTCTGCCCAGCCTCTGCAGGAAGGCATTTGGCATCAGCTGACTGGCAGCCCCAGTTGCACCACAGGCCATGCCCACCCTCAGATCCCCTGCAATTTCCTGGTGTCCAGGCAGATCAGATGTTGGGGCTGTTTGGGGAAGGAAGCAGCCTTGGGTTGTCCCAAAATCCTGGGTGTTTTCTGATCCTTATCCATTCCTTTCATAAGTGATGCCTCACCTTCCCCATTCCCAGTCAGGAATGTTTCCATCTGATCCAGCTGTCTCTTTTCCATTTTCCAGAAATGAAAGGAGAGCCTGTGCAGAAGGAAGCACTTCCAGGAGGAAGCAGTGGTTCCGTGCCAGCCTCTGCTACAGGAAGGGAGGCCATGCCAGGCACAGGCACAGGAGGTAATTGCTGTGCCTCTGGGCCTGAGCCCTGCTGAGGCTTGAGCTGCCCTCTCTGCTGTTTGGCAGTGCGGGCACAGCCTGGACTAGAGCGGCACAGCCCAGGGGAATTATCCCGAGCAGGCTCAAGGCACTCGGGTACTGAGCAGTCCTGCTGGGGTCCCTCCATGGGAGACATGTCCTGAAACCTGGCAGTGACTGCACGGGGTGCCCACGGTGGGGAAAGGACAGAGGGGGAGAGCAAGGCTCCAGTGTGTCCTGAGAGGGCCTGGCTGTTTGCCCTTGGGATCTGGGAGCTGTCCCAGCAGAAGGAGGGCAGGAGGGAGTGTAGGAGGGAGGGACAGCTGTGGCACTGCCTGCTGCAGTTTTCCCCAGGGCTTTAGGGAGGGTATTCTGTGTGTGAGGGGGAGAGCCCCAGGTCCCTGCACTGCTGCAGCCACCCCTCCCAGGGATGTTGCTGAGGGCAGGGAAAGAGTGTGGAGAGTGATCAGGAGCCAGCCCAGAGCTCCCCAGGCCCCTGTGCAGCTTTGGCCATGTCCATTCCCATCTGGGTCCCATAGCCTTACACGACTCCCTTCCAGTGCCCTTTTCCATGTAGCATTCGGGCATCCCAGCATGCCACAGATATGGTTCTGATCTCTGCTCCCTTTTAGACTGGAATCGTGACATGGGTTTTCAGGAAGTCCTGATGAAGGATGGTTTGAAGTTCCTGGAGGATGCTGGAGGCAAGTTTTCATTCTGCCCTTCCTGAGTGAATAATCAGGATCAATGCAACAAAAGCTCATTTATAAACCATTTCCCTTAACATTATGTAAAGGCTGAAGGATTCTGAGAATCTTTCCCTTCTCCCTTCTGGATCCCTGAGGGATCCCTCAGGATCGCTGTCAGTGGGACGAAGGAGCATTGATCTTTCAGTCCTCCTCCCGTGTGCTGTGCCAGTGTGTCCTTCCGTGTGCTCTGTGCAGTCAAAGAGAAGAGCAGAGAGGGAAGAGGCCGGGCCCAGGGCTGTGCCCCGGGGCTGAGCCTTGTGGGCAGCCTGAGGATCTCCTGCAGTGCCACAGGAGCTCTTCTGTCCTGCCTTTCTTTGCAGCTGAACCTGCCGGTGAAGGCCCCACATCCAGGACTGAGGCTCTGGGAGACGCTGAGGGTAGGTCAAGGCCTTTCCCCTGGGAGAGCTGCCAGCTCAGAGCCCAAAGCTGGGCCAGGGAGGCAGCGCTGCAGGTGCCAGCACAGAACCATGCACGTGTGTGCCCGCGCCCTGCACGATCCCCTCACCGCTGCTGCGGCTCAGTGGTGCCCGTGCAGATCAGCAGAGATGGCAGAAGCTTCTGTGGCTGTTGAGTTACAGGTGTGTCTGCAGGGAGGACTTCTCCAGCTCCAGGGCTGGATGCTTGGCCCCAACCCAGCTCCCATGGCAGGGGTGAGTAGTGTGTCCCTGCTGACACCACAGGCTGAGCCCTGCTTTTGCGGGACCCATTCCTGGGAAATGGAACTCTTTCTCTTAAGGTCCTCCAAAAGGGAAGACCCAAGATACTGCAGCCAAAATGTCTCATGAGGCAGATGAATTCCTGAGAGAAACACAGAAGGAAGCACCCGGAGGACAAGGTGGGTGCATTTCCCTCATGCTTCCCCTGGGACTCAGCAGCCGGGGGCTTTGGCTGCACATCTGGACACGCTGTGCCCGGCACAGCAGGAAGGGATCCATGGCAGCCTTGCTGCCCCGCTGCTGCTTTCATGCCCTGCAGGGCTGTTTCCCAGCCTGGCCTGGCTGCAGCTTCTGCCCAGCCTCTGCAGGAAG
This sequence comes from Passer domesticus, assembly GCF_036417665.1. Taxonomy (NCBI): domain Eukaryota; kingdom Metazoa; phylum Chordata; class Aves; order Passeriformes; family Passeridae; genus Passer; species Passer domesticus. The sequence goes on along the minus strand of NC_087482.1, from coordinate 4,484,260 downwards.
GCATTTGGCATCAGCTGGCAGACAGCCCCAATTGCACCACAGGCCATGCCCACCCTCAGATCGCCTGCAGTTTCCTGCTGTCCAGGCAGTTCAGATGTTGGGGCTGTTTGGGGAAGGAAGCAGCCTTGGGTTGTCCCAAAATCCTGGGTGTTTTCTGATCCTCATCCATTCCTTTCACAAGTGATGCCTCCTGAAATTGTCCCCTTCCCCATTCCCAGTCAGGAATGTTTTCATCTGATCCAGCTGTCTCTTCTCCATTCTCCAGAAATGAAAGGAGAGCCTGCGGAGAAAGAAGCATTTCCCGGAGGAAGCAGTGGTTGCATGCCAGCCTCAGCTCCAGGAAGGGAGGCCATGCCAGGCACAGGCACAGGAGGTAATTGCTGTGCCTCTGGGCCTGAGCCCTGCTGAGGCTTGAGCTGCCCTCTCTGCTGTTTGGCAGTGCGGGCACAGCCTGGACTAGAGCAGCACAGCCCAGGGGAATTATCCCGAGCAGGCGCAGGGCACTGAGCAGTCCTGCTGGGGTCCCTCCATGGGAGACATGTCCTGAAACCTGGCAGTGACTGCACGGGGTGCCCACGGTGGGGAAAGGACAGAGGGGGAGAGCAAGGCTCCAGTGTGTCCTGAGAGGGCCTGGCTGTTTGCCCTTGGGATCTGGGGGTTTTCCCCACAGAAGGAGGGCAGGAGGGACAGAGGGAGGGCAGGATGGATAGCTGTGGCACTGCCTGCTGCAGTTTTCCCCCATGCTTTAGGGAGGATTTCCTCTGTGTGTGAGGGGGAGAGTCCCAGGTCCCTGCACTGCTGCAGCCACCCCTCCCAGGGATGTTGCTGAGGGCAGGGAAAGAGTGTGGAGAGTGACCAGGAGCCAGCCCAGAGCTCCCCAGGCCCCTGGGCAGCTTTGGCCATGTCTATTCACATCTGGCTCCCATGGCCTTACCCGACTCCCTGGCAGTGCCCAGTTCCCTGTGGCAGAAAGAGATCCCAGCACACACTGGAAAATGTTCTCATCTGTGTTGCATTGTAGATGAGGGTGCTGGGAAGGCTTCTCCATCAGCTTGGATGAATAAAGTTTTGAAGCCCTTGGAGCCTCCTGCAGGTATGTTCTCAGTGTGCCACCAAGGAAGTATTGTAGACAAGCGGGCAGGCACCAGGTGACAGAAGCTGCTGTGGCTGTTGTGTTACAGATGTGTCTACAGGGAAGACTTCTCCAGCTTCACAAGCTGCTACCTTGGATGCTGCACTCAAGCCCAGCTCCCATCTCAGGGGTGAGTAGTGTGTCCCTGCTGACCCCACAGGCTGAACCCTGCTTTTCTGGGATCCATTCCTGGGAAATGGAAATATTTTTCTCTAAGGTACTCCAACAGGGAAAATCCAAGATACAACAGATAAGATATCCCTGGAACCATCCAAACAGATGAGGCAAGAGCTGAAGGAACCCCTGCAGACAAGAGAAGGTGGGTGCATTTCCCTCATGCTTCCCCTGGGAGTCAGCAGCCGGGGGCTTTGGCTGCACATCTGGACACTCCGTGCCCGGCACAGTGGGAAGGGATCCATGGCAGCCTCGCTGCCCCGCTGCTGCTTTCACGCCCTGCAGGGCTGTTTCCCAGCCTGGCCTGGCTGCAGCTTCTGCCCAGCCTCTGCAGGAAGGCATTTGGCATCAGCTGGCAGACAGCCCCAATTGCACCACAGGCCATGCCCACCCTCAGATCGCCTGCAGTTTCCTGCTGTCCAGGCAGTTCAGATGTTGGGGCTGTTTGGGGAAGGAAGCAGCCTTGGGTTGTCCCAAAATCCTGGGTGTTTTCTGATCCTCATCCATTCCTTTCACAAGTGATGCCTCCTGAAATTGTCCCCTTCCCCATTCCCAGTCAGGAATGTTTTCATCTGATCCAGCTGTCTCTTCTCCATTCTCCAGAAATGAAAGGAGAGCCTGCGGAGAAAGAAGCATTTCCCGGAGGAAGCAGTGGTTGCATGCCAGCCTCAGCTCCAGGAAGGGAGGCCATGCCAGGCACAGGCACAGGAGGTAATTGCTGTGCCTCTGGGCCTGAGCCCTGCTGAGGCTTGAGCTGCCCTCTCTGCTGTTTGGCAGTGCGGGCACAGCCTGGACTAGAGCAGCACAGCCCAGGGGAATTATCCCAAGCAGGCTCAGGGCACTGAGCAGTCCTGCTGGGGTCCCTCCATGGGAGACATGTCCTGAAACCTGGGAGTGACTGCACGGGGTGCCCACGGTGGGGAAAGGACAGAGGGGGAGAGCAAGGCTCCAGTGTGTCCTGAGAGGGCCTGGCTGTTTGCCCTTGGGATCTGGGGGGTTTCCCCACAGAAGGAGGGCAGGAGGGACAGAGGGAGGGCAGGATGGATAGCTGTGGCACTGCCTGCTGCAGTTTTCCCCCATGCTTTAGGGAGGATTTCTTCTGTGTGTGAGGGGGAGAGTTCCAGGTCCCTGCACTGCTGCAGCCACCCCTCCCAGGGATGTTGCTGAGGGCAGGGAAAGAGTGTGGAGAGTGACCAGGAGCCAGCCCAGAGCTCCCCAGGCCCCTGGGCAGCTTTGGCCATGTCTATTCACATCTGGCTGCCATGGCCTTACCCGACTCCCTGGCAGTGCCCAGTTCCCTGTGGCAGAAAGAGATCCCAGCACACACTGGAAAATGTTCTCATCTGTGCTCCGTTCTAGATGAGGGTGCTGGGAAGGCTTCTCCATCAGCTTGGATGAATAAAGTTTTGAAGCCCTTGGAGCCTTCTGCAGGTATGTTCTCAGTGTGCCACCAAGGAAGAATTGTAGACAAGCGGGCAGGCACCAGGTGACAGAAGCTTCTGTGGCTGTTGTGTTACAGATGTGTCTACAGGGAAGACTTCTCCAGCTTCTCCAGCTGCTACCTTGGATGCTGCACTCAAGCCCAGCTCCCATCTCAGGGGTGAGTAGTGTGTCCCTGCTGACCCCACAGGCTGAGCCCTGCTTTTCTGGGATCCATTCCTGGGAAATGGAAATATTTTTCTCTAAGGTACTCCAACAGGGAAAATCCAAGATACACCAGATAAGATGTCCCTGGAACCATCCAAGCAGATGAGGCAAGAGCTGAAGGAACCCCTGCAGACAAGAGAAGGTGGGTGCATTTCTCTCATGCTTCCCCTGGGACTCAGCAGCCGGGGTCTTTGGCTGCACATCTGGAAATGCCATGCCCGGCACAGCGGGAAGGGATCCATGGCAGCCTCGCTGCCCCGCTGCTGCTTTCACGCCCTGCAGGGCTGTTTCCCAGCCTGGCCTGGCTGCAGCTTCTGCCCAGCCTCTGCAGGAAGGCATTTGGCATCAGCTGACTGGCAGCCCCAGTTGCACCACAGTCCATGCCCACCCTCAGATCCCCTGCAATTTCCTGGTGTCCAGGCAGATCAGATGTTGGGGCTGTTTGGGGAAGGAAGCAGCCTTGGGTTGTCCCAAAATCCTGGGTGTTTTCTGATCCTTATCCATTCCTTTCATAAGTGATGCCTCACCTTCCCCATTCCCAGTCAGGAATGTTTCCATCTGATGCAGCTGTCTCTTTTCCATTTTCCAGAAATGAAAGGAGAGCCTGTGCAGAAGGAAGCACTTCCAGGAGGAAGCAGTGGTTCCGTGCCAGCCTCTGCTACAGGAAGGGAGGCCATGCCAGGCACAGGCACAGGAGGTAATTGCTGTGCCTCTGGGCCTGAGCCCTGCTGAGGCTTGAGCTGCCCTCTCTGCTGTTTGGCAGTGCGGGCACAGCCTGGACTAGAGCGGCACAGCCCAGGGGAATTATCCCGAGCAGGCTCAAGGCACTCGGGTACTGAGCAGTCCTGCTGGGGTCCCTCCATGGGAGACATGTCCTGAAACCTGGCAGTGACTGCACGGGGTGCCCACGGCGGGGAAAGGACAGAGGGGGAGAGCAAGGCTCCAGTGTGTCCTGAGAGGGCCTGGCTGTTTGCCCTTGGGATCTGGGAGCTGTTCCAGCAGAAGGAGGGCAGGAGGGAGTGTAGGAGGGAGGGACAGCTGTGGCACTGCCTGCTGCAGTTTTCCCCAGGGCTTTAGGGAGGGTATTCTGTGTGTGAGGGGGAGAGCCCCAGGTCCCTGCACTGCTGCAGCCACCCCTCCCAGGGATGTTGCTGAGGGCAGGGAAAGAGTGTGGAGAGTGATCAGGAGCCAGCCCAGAGCTCCCCAGGCCCCTGTGCAGCTTTGGCCATGTCCATTCCCATCTGGGTCCCATAGCCTTACACGACTCCCTTCCAGTGCCCTTTTCCATGTAGCATTCGGGCATCCCAGCATGCCACAGATATGGTTCTGATCTCTGCTCCCTTTTAGACTGGAATCGTGACATGGGTTTTCAGGAAGTCCTGATGAAGGATGGTTTGAAGTTCCTGGAGGATGCTGGAGGCAAGTTTTCATTCTGCCCTTCCTGAGTGAATAATCAGGATCAATGCAACAAAAGCTCATTTATAAACCATTTCCCTTAACATTATGTAAAGGCTGAAGGATTCTGAGAATCTTTCCCTTCTCCCTTCTGGATCCCTGAGGGATCCCTCAGGATCGCTGTCAGTGGGACGAAGGAGCATTGATCTTTCAGTCCTCCTCCCGTGTGCTGTGCCAGTGTGTCCTTCCGTGTGCTCTGTGCAGTCAAAGAGAAGAGCAGAGAGGGAAGAGGCCGGGCCCAGGGCTGTGCCCCGGGGCTGAGCCTTGTAGGCAGCCTGAGGATCTCCTGCAGTGCCACAGGAGCTCTTCTGTCCTGCCTTTCTTTGCAGCTGAACCTGCCGGTGAAGGCCCCACATCCAGGACTGAGGCTCTGGGAGACGCTGAGGGTAGGTCAAGGCCTTTCCCCTGGGAGAGCTGCCAGCTCAGAGCCCAAAGCTGGGCCAGGGAGGCAGCGCTGCAGGTGCCAGCACAGAACCATGCACGTGTGTGCCCGCGCCCTGCACGATCCCCTCACCGCTGCTGCGGCTCAGTGGTGCCCGTGCAGATCAGCAGAGATGGCAGAAGCTTCTGTGGCTGTTGAGTTACAGGTGTGTCTGCAGGGAGGACTTCTCCAGCTCCAGGGCTGGATGCTTGGCCCCAACCCAGCTCCCATGGCAGGGGTGAGTAGTGTGTCCCTGCTGACACCACAGGCTGAGCCCTGCTTTTGCGGGACCCATTCCTGGGAAATGGAACTCTTTCTCTTAAGGTCCTCCAAAAGGGAAGACCCAAGATACTGCAGCCAAAATGTCTCATGAGGCAGATGAATTCCTGAGAGAAACACAGAAGGAAGCACCCGGAGGACAAGGTGGGTGCATTTCCCTCATGCTTCCCCTGGGACTCAGCAGCCGGGGGCTTTGGCTGCACATCTGGACACGCCGTGCCCGGCACAGCAGGAAGGGATCCATGGCAGCCTTGCTGCCCCGCTGCTGCTTTCATGCCCTGCAGGGCTGTTTCCCAGCCTGGCCTGGCTGCAGCTTCTGCCCAGCCTCTGCAGGAAGGCATTTGGCATCAGCTGGCAGACAGCCCCAATTGCACCACAGGGCATGCCCACCCTCAGATGCCCTGCAATTTCCTGGTGTCCAGGCAGATCAGATGTTGGGGCTGTTTGGGGAAGGAAGCAGCCTTGGGTTGTCCCAAAATCCTGGGTGTTTTCTGATCCTTATGCATTCCTTTCACAAGTGATGCCTCCTGAAATTGTCCCCTTCCCCATTCCCAGTCAGGAATGTTTTCATCTGATCCAGCTGTCTCTTCTCCATTCTCCAGAAATGAAAGGAGAGCCTGCGGAGAAAGAAGCATTTCCCAGAGGAAGCAGTGGTTGCATGCCAGCCTCAGCTCCAGGAAGGGAGGCCATGCCAGGCACAGGCACAGGAGGTAATTGCTGTGCCTCTGGGCCTGAGCCCTGCTGAGGCTTGAGCTGCCCTCTCTGCTGTTTGGCAGTGCGGGCACAGCCTGGACTAGAGCAGCACAGCCCAGGGGAATTATCCCGAGCAGGCTCAGGGCACTGAGCAGTCCTGCTGGGGTCCCTCCATGGGAGACATGTCCTGAAACCTGGCAGTGACTGCACGGGGTGCCCACGGTGGGGAAAGGACAGAGGGGGAGAGCAAGGCTCCAGTGTGTCCTGAGAGGGCCTGGCTGTTTGCCCTTGGGATCTGGGGGGTTTCCCCACAGAAGGAGGGCAGGAGGGACAGAGGGAGGGCAGGATGGATAGCTGTGGCACTGCCTGCTGCAGTTTTCCCCCATGCTTTAGGGAGGATTTCTTCTGTGTGTGAGGGGGAGAGTTCCAGGTCCCTGCACTGCTGCAGCCACCCCTCCCAGGGATGTTGCTGAGGGCAGGGAAAGAGTGTGGAGAGTGACCAGGAGCCAGCCCAGAGCTCCCCAGGCCCCTGGGCAGCTTTGGCCATGTCCATTCCCATCTGGGTCCCATAGCCTTACACGACTCCCTGGCAGTGCCCAGTTCCCTGTGGCAGAAAGAGATCCCAGCACACACTGGAAAATGTTCTCATCTGTGCTGCATTGTAGATGAGGGTGCTGGGAAGGCTTCTCCATCAGCTTGGATGAATAAAGTTTTGAAGCCCTTGGAGCCTTCTGCAGGTATGTTCTCAGTGTGCCACCAAGGAAGAATTGTAGACAAGCGGGCAGGCACCAGGTGACAGAAGCTTCTGTGGCTGTTGTGTTACAGATGTGTCTACAGGGAAGACTTCTCCAGCTTCTCCAGCTGCTACCTTGGATGCTGCACTCAAGCCCAGCTCCCATCTCAGGGGTGAGTAGTGTGTCCCTGCTGACCCCACAGGCTGAACCCTGCTTTTCTGGGATCCATTCCTGGGAAATGGAAATATTTTTCTCTAAGGTACTCCAACAGGGAAAATCCAAGATACAACAGATAAGATATCCCTGGAACCATCCAAACAGATGAGGCAAGAGCTGAAGGAACCCCTGCAGACAAGAGAAGGTGGGTGCATTTCCCTCATGCTTCCCCTGGGAGTCAGCAGCCGGGGGCTTTGGCTGCACATCTGGACACGCCATGCCCGGCACAGTGGGAAGGGATCCATGGCAGCCTCGCTGCCCCGCTGCTGCTTTCACGCCCTGCAGGGCTGTTTCCCAGCCTGGCCTGGCTGCAGCTTCTGCCCAGCCTCTGCCGGAAGTTATTGGGCATCAGCCGACAGGCCATGCCCAAACTGTAACACACCCTGAGATCCCCCACTATATCCAGCCCTGCAGATTAGGAAAAGGGTGGCTGTTTGGTGGTGGAAGTGCTCTCATCATGCCACTGTAACCTGGCCATTTTCCTGCTCCATAAATTTCACAAATATTACGTCTGATGCCACCACCCAAGTGGGAAACAGCCCCATCTGATGCAGCTGTCTCCCTTCCTTTGTCAAGAGATGGACATAGTGCTTCAGTGGAAGGTGGCATTTATTGAAGGAAGCACTCCATCTTCGGTGCGAGCCCCTGCTGCAGGAAGGAAGGCGATGGCAGACACGGGCACAGGCACAGCAGGTAATTGCTGTGCCGAGCTCAGGCCTGGCCGGGGCTCTGTGGCAGCAGCTCTTCCCCCAGGGCCTGCCCTTGCCCGGCCCGGCAGCAGCCAAAGCTGGAGGCGCCTCGGCTTCCAGGCCTCTGGAGCTGGTTCAGAGCCCCGGGGAAACGGGACTGGTGCAGCAACGTCCCTGGCGCTGCAGCTGCTGCGGAGCTGGCCCTGAGTGCCCAGAGGCCCAAGGCACAGGAGCAGCCCCGAGCGGGAGCCCTGCCGCCAGCCCAGGGCCAGAGCCAGCCCTGGCACACAATGGAAACAGTTCTCATCTTGGTTTGCTTCCAGACTGGGATGCTGGGAAGGATTCTCCATTAGCCTGGCGCTCTGAAGTTGTGAAGCCCTCTGAGCATTCTGCAGGTATGTTCTCACTGTCCCACCAAGGCGTAATGTTTGACTGACTGGTAAGAACCAGGTGACAGAAGCTTCTGTGGCTGTTGTGTTACAGGCGTGTCTGCAGGAACGACCTCACCAACTCCTACCTTGGATGCTGCACAAAAGGCCAGCTCCCACGGCAGGGGTGAGTAGTGTGTCCCTGCTGACCCCTCAGGCTGAGCCCTGCTTTTGTGGGGTCCATTCCTGGGAAATGGAACTACTTTCTCTTAAGGTCCTCTGACAGGAGAGACCAAAGACATGGCAGGCAGGAAATTCCAGGACCCATTAGAAATCATGTGGCAAATGCTGAAGGAACGTCTGCAGAGAAGACAAGGTGGGTGCATTTCCCTCATGCTGCTCCTGGGAGTCAGCAGCCGGGGGCGTTGGCTGCACATCTGGACACGTCGTGCCCGGCACAGCAGGAAGGGATCCATGGCAGCCTTGCTGCCCCGCTGCTGCTTTCATGCCCTGCAGGGCTGTTTCCCAGCCTGGCCTGGCTGCAGCTTCTGCCCAGCCTCTGCAGGAAGGCATTTGGCATCAGCTGGCAGACAGCCCCAAATGCACCACAGGCCATGCCCACCCTCAGATGCCCTGCAATTTCCTGGTGTCCAGGCAGATCAGATGTTGGGGCTGTTTGGGGAAGGAAGCAGCCTTGGGTTGTCCCAAAATCCTGGGTGTTTTCTGATCCTTATGCATTCCTTTCACAAGTGATGCCTCCTGAAATTGTCCCCTTCCCCATTCCCAGTCAGGAATGTTTTCATCTGATGCAGCTGTCTCTTTTCCATTCTCCAGAAATGAAAGGAGAGCCTGCGGAGAAAGAAGCATTTCCCGGAGGAAGCAGTGGTTGCATGCCAGCCTCAGCTCCAGGAAGGGAGGCCATGCCAGGCACAGGCACAGGAGGTAATTGCTGTGCCTCTGGGCCTGAGCCCTGCTGAGGCTTGAGCTGCCCTCTCTGCTGTTTGGCAGTGCGGGCACAGCCTGGACTAGAGCGGCACAGCCCAGGGGAATTATCCCGAGCAGGCTCAAGGCACTCGGGTACTGAGCAGTCCTGCTGGGGTCCCTCCATGGGAGACATGTCCTGAAACCTGGCAGTGACTGCACGGGGTGCCCACGGCGGGGAAAGGACAGAGGGGGAGAGCAAGGCTCCAGTGTGTCCTGAGAGGGCCTGGCTGTTTGCCCTTGGGATCTGGGAGCTGTCCCAGCAGAAGGAGGGCAGGAGGGAGTGTAGGAGGGAGGGACAGCTGTGGCACTGCCTGCTGCAGTTTTCCCCAGGGCTTTAGGGAGGGTATTCTGTGTGTGAGGGGGAGAGCCCCAGGTCCCTGCACTGCTGCAGCCACCCCTCCCAGGGATGTTGCTGAGGGCAGGGAAAGAGTGTGGAGAGTGATCAGGAGCCAGCCCAGAGCTCCCCAGGCCCCTGTGCAGCTTTGGCCATGTCCATTCCCATCTGGGTCCCATAGCCTTACACGACTCCCTTCCAGTGCCCTTTTCCATGTAGCATTCGGGCATCCCAGCATGCCACAGATATGGTTCTGATCTCTGCTCCCTTTTAGACTGGAATCGTGACATGGGTTTTCAGGAAGTCCTGATGAAGGATGGTTTGAAGTTCCTGGAGGATGCTGGAGGCAAGTTTTCATTCTGCCCTTCCTGAGTGAATAATCAGGATCAATGCAACAAAAGCTCATTTATAAACCATTTCCCTTAACATTATGTAAAGGCTGAAGGATTCTGAGAATCTTTCCCTTCTCCCTTCTGGATCCCTGAGGGATCCCTCAGGATCGCTGTCAGTGGGACGAAGGAGCATTGATCTTTCAGTCCTCCTCCCGTGTGCTGTGCCAGTGTGTCCTTCCGTGTGCTCTGTGCAGTCAAAGAGAAGAGCAGAGAGGGAAGAGGCCGGGCCCAGGGCTGTGCCCCGGGGCTGAGCCTTGTGGGCAGCCTGAGGATCTCCTGCAGTGCCACAGGAGCTCTTCTGTCCTGCCTTTCTTTGCAGCTGAACCTGCCGGTGAAGGCCCCACATCCAGGACTGAGGCTCTGGGAGACGCTGAGGGTAGGTCAAGGCCTTTCCCCTGGGAGAGCTGCCAGCTCAGAGCCCAAAGCTGGGCCAGGGAGGCAGCGCTGCAGGTGCCAGCACAGAACCATGCACGTGTGTGCCCGCGCCCTGCACGATCCCCTCACCGCTGCTGCGGCTCAGTGGTGCCCGTGCAGATCAGCAGAGATGGCAGAAGCTTCTGTGGCTGTTGAGTTACAGGTGTGTCTGCAGGGAGGACTTCTCCAGCTCCAGGGCTGGATGCTTGGCCCCAACCCAGCTCCCATGGCAGGGGTGAGTAGTGTGTCCCTGCTGACACCACAGGCTGAGCCCTGCTTTTGCGGGACCCATTCCTGGGAAATGGAACTCTTTCTCTTAAGGTCCTCCAAAAGGGAAGACCCAAGATACTGCAGCCAAAATGTCTCATGAGGCAGATGAATTCCTGAGAGAAACACAGAAGGAAGCACCCGGAGGACAAGGTGGGTGCATTTCCCTCATGCTTCCCCTGGGACTCAGCAGCCGGGGGCTTTGGCTGCACATCTGGACACGCCGTGCCCGGCACAGCGGGAAGGGATCCATGGCAGCCTCGCTGCCCCGCTGCTGCTTTCACACCCTGCAGGGCTGTTTCCCATTCTGGCCTGGCTGCAATTCCTCCCCAGCCTCTGCAGGATGGAATTTGGCATTAGCTGATAGGGTGCCCCAACTGTACTGTGGGCCTGAGATCCCCTGCCATTTCCCAGTCTCTGAGAAATCAGGAGGTGCAGCTGTTTGCTCATGGGAGTGCACTGGCCTAGCCCAAATTACCTGGGATTTTTCCTGGTCTTTATCTGTGACTTTGACAAGCATTTCCTGATGAAGATGCCACTTCCCCAGTGGGGAATGTTTCCATTTGATCCAGTTGTCCCTTTTTTCCTTTTTCAAGTGATGGACCAAAAGGCTCTGCAGGAGGAGGAACACTCAGGGAGAAGCAGTGGCTCACTGGCAGCGCTAGCTGCAGGAAGGAAGGCGATGCCAGACATGGGCACAGGCACAGCAGGTAATTGCTGTGCCGGGCTCAGCCCTGGCCGGGGCTGTGTGGCAGCAGCTCTTCCCCCAGGGCCTGCCCTTGCCCGGCCCGGCAGCAGCCAAAGCTGGAGGCGCCTCGGCTTCCAGGCCTCTGGAGCTGGTTCAGAGCCCCGGGGAAACGGGACTGGTGCAGCAACGTCCCTGGCGCTGCAGCTGCTGCGGAGCTGGCCCTGAGTGCCCAGAGGCCCAAGGCACAGGAGCAGCCCCGAGCGGGAGCCCTGCCGCCAGCCCAGGGCCAGAGCCAGCCCTGGCTCCTGACTGGGCAGGGGCTGCGCTGGGTCCTGACAGGGCCTGAGCCTGTCCCCTGGGGCTGGGGGAGCTGTCACGGGGCAGGGAGGGCCAGGGCTGGCAGTGGCTGCTCAGGGATGGCTTTGGCCCGTGTCCCTGGCAGCAGCCACTGCCCAAGCAGCTGCGCTGCCCCCGGGCTCTCCTCCCGGCCTGCTGGGCTTTGTTGGCTGGCACAGCCTGTGCCAAGGGCCGGCAAGGTGCCTGCAGGCCCCAGCTCTGGGGGAAACAGAGAACGTCCTGCCCGTATCCACCGTGCTGCCAGCTCAGCAGTGCAGCACAGCACGGGCTCACGCTCCCCATTGCTCCTACAGATGCAGCTGGCACCACAAGACCTGTTCCCAATGCCCAGGATGGCCTCGGAAGTGGTTTCTGTCAGGGAACAGGCTGCTGGCTAGGGTTTCTGGCAGGCGTGCTTTATTTGGAGCTTGTCTTCATATTGTGCTGCATTGGAATCTGGTATTCTTGGAACAGAAAACAGTGAGTGTTTTGTGCTCTCCCCCTCCAACAGCTTCTTTTGAAAGTCTAACGTGGACAGGGAACATTCCCATTGAGGCTGCAGTGGAGTTGTGGCCAGTCCATGATAGTCCAAATAACTCTCCTGAGGGTTCTGCTGCTGCCCAGTGCTTCCATTGGCCTCTCAATTACTGGGCCTTGTCCTGGGGGCCCCGCTGGGGCTGCAGCCAGAGCTGGCTCCCACTGAGGCTGCCTGGCCAAGAGCAGCCCCAGGGGCACGGGGCAGAGGCAGAGGGAGGTGGGGAGGAGAAAGAGCAGGGCCGAGGTTGCTCTTGAAAGGCAGAGGCGCTCTGGGGCCCGCTCCTGGCCAGGGACCCTGCCCAGAGCCGTGCCCTGCTGGCCGGGGCCTTGAGGGGCAGCTGTCCAGCTGGGCCCAGCTGTGCCAGCAGCTCCAGCCGTGCTGGGGAGCCTTGCCAGTTATGGGCCCTGCTGTGCAGGAGGCTCCCTGTGTGCCACTGGCAGCTGGGGCCTCAGCCACCACCTCTATTCACAGGTGCTCGCGTGTATCTTCAGAAGACAAACCTAAAAACAGAGGCAATGACAACCTGGCAGTTTATCCCAGCTCTTCCCTTCTGCCCCTATCTGCCCTGCCGTGGCTGCATCCCCGCCATGCGGCCATCCCAAAACCCACCCCTCCTCAACGAGACCCTCTGCCCCTGAGCCCCCTGGTCCTGTTCCCCAGCCAGGACTGATGGTGGGCAGCCCTTGCCTGGCAGGGCAGGGCTTGTCCCACATTTTATGTTTAAATAAAGAATTAGAGTTTTCACAGCTATGTCCGGTTGGTAGCACCAACAAAGCCCACCCGGCACCAGCACTGGCTGAGCTCCATGCCCAGGAGCAGCCGTGGATGGCCACGGTGTGGGCAGGCAGGAGCCAGGCAGGGGCTGCTGTGCCCAGCGGCGGGGCCCCGAGGGGATGGGGGAGCCCATGCTGAGCGTCCCTGGGCTGAGGGCACATTTCCTTCCGTGGCATCATCTGGGCCTGGACCTGAAGAGGCTCAAAGGGATATTTTGGTGTCCCTGCTGAGGGGTGCAGGGATCCCTCATGAGGCACAAAGGAGTATTGATGGCCTCTCCTAAGGTGTGCAGGGATCCCTCATGCGGTGGGCAGCAGGGTTAAATTTGAGAGGGTTTTTACTCTTCTCAGCACAGCACAGGGACACTTGGCCGAGGTTTTGCCAAGCTGGGAGAAAGCCTCTTGCAAAGGCTTGGGCCCAGCCTGTGGCCACAGCGGGCGGGCGCAGCCCATCCCCTGGGCCAGGCCGGGCTGCTCAGGCCGGGCCGGGCCGGGCCAGGCTCGGGCCCCGGCAGGGAAGGGCCGCGGCCCTGGGCTCTGCTGAGGCTGCTGAGCTCCGGCCTGCCCTGTGCTGCAGCCCAACACATTGACAGCCATGGCCGTGCCCTGGGCCACCGCAGGCACCCGGGGCTGCAGCTGAGGCCGCGCCTTCTCCCACTGAAGGGAGGCTGGCTCTGTTCCCTCGCAGGGCACAGCTTAGCTCCCAGCACCTTTGGGAACCTGCCTGCCGGGGAAGTGCTGAGGGGCAGAGTGTTCCAACCCTTCTCACTGGGAAGTGTGTCTGGTGGTGTGGGGATTTTAAAATTTTTTTCCCTCTGAATTTGTGTCCTGCCAGAGGGTTAAGTTTGCTTGCTCTCAGTAGGGTGCTTTTCTTCTTGGCAGTCAGTGGGGCTTCAATGCAGCCAGGGTTGAAGGAGGATCTCTGGCCGCTTGGGCTGTGGTTGTGGGACACCTTGGCTTCATCCTTCCTTTGGCTGTGATTTGCACTGGTGCTTGTGCAGGCATTTTATGGCAAGTGGCTTCAGTTTGTTCCTCTTGGTACCAAAAACCGAGAATAAACCTCTTTAACACCACTGTAGTATTAAGAGGCAGGCCTTACTTTCTTGACTTGGTGGATGCACAGGCCAATGGCATCACAGGGCCTTCTTGGTGGGGTCTTCAGATACCCTGGTGGTCACTGAAGAAGGAAGCTGATTTTTCTGGGAAAAAGATAGTTTCCCATGTGTGGAAAAGAATAACCTCTCACTTCCCCATCCTTTTCTATACAAAGTTATACAGGCAAGTGCATCCATATATCTCTATTTTCCTTGTCAATCTATCTATCTATCTATCTATCTATCTATCTATCTATCTATCTATCTATCATCTATCATATTAATCTATTGTGGTGTTGCATTTCATTCAAATGGTATGCTCTATCTTGAAAATGTACCCCTCAAAAATGTATGATTTATTCCAACCTGTGTTCCTCCCCTGAAGTCCCATGAATCTGCAATCCCATTGGCCCAAATCTTATTTCGTGCCCACTTTGAATTTCCCTCTTAAGCTGTGCGAGGAAGACCAGATTCTCTCATGGCCCATCTCTCCCCTAGGCTCGCCCTCTCTCCCCCTTCCTTTTGCCTTTCCCCCTTCTCCCTCTGAAACCATGTTACTCCCGGGGCTGGGACCCCCAATAAACCCTCATCTAATCAGCACCCTCAGAAGCCGTGTGGAGTCTCCTTGCGTGCCTGCTGCTGCCAGCGAACTCACAGCCCAGGGGGCCCTCCGGGGACTCCCCGGGGAACCCCCCCCCCCCCCCCAAACAAACTGCTACAATCTATGAAATGTTTCTGTGATTTCCTTCTTGCTAGACATATGCAGGCTTGTTTAGATTGACTGTGAACCAAAATCCTGCAAAGCTGGAAAATGACTGGTGGCCATCACTCTGATTTCCTTAAAAGCCATTTTTCATTCTAATTTTTTCATCTATGGTGGCTGGTAAATACCTGTCTTCCTTAAGCTATGTGCTGGCAATACTGGAGGTAGAAAATAACATAATGCTGCATAGTTTAGATACTTGATAGTTTCCTTGTGAAATTTTATGGCAGTATCTCCTGCCCCAAAACTAAAGCAGCAGGTCAGCTACTGAGCACAACTTACTGCATAGCTGCAGCTCATGTTTCTACAGTGGAAATGGCTTTTTGTTTTTCTGCATGGGTATGAAACACTACCAATTGAAAGGCCGTTTACAGAGCAAAGAGCCTTGTTAACTGTTGCCTGGACTTTGGGAAGGTGGTAGCTGTTAGATCAATACCCAGTAAACTGCCGAAATTAATTTTTGTGACTACTCTCTTGTGATTTTGGCCTGGCTTCTTTAGGAGGTTCAATTTTCATTAGAAATGGCACAGTGGAGCCAGTGCTGCCTCAGGACAGGTGGAGCTGGGACAAATGGCTCATTGATTTTGATCTCAACAAAAAGCCACCTGAGCTCCTCATGACAGCAACCCCACGGACAGGAAATGGATCCATTAAAACTAACTCATCATAGAGCTTTTAACTCGAAGCTCTGACACATGGAGCTTGCTCAGTTCTGCCATGGAGGAAGGGAGTTTGAAGACAAAGAGGTTTAGCAAGGAGATCCATGTACAACAAAAGAGCTTCTATTTTAGCAAATGAAGTATCTTAGATGTGAAACTTCATCCGTACTCCAGTCTTATCCTTCCATTTACCCAAATTCTCTGTCTTAAATCCTTTGTCAGTAGGAAAATATGACAGGGAAGTGTAGATCCTCCTTTCCTTCTTGAGCTGGGCAGCTTGTAACCTTGTCTTCTCCGACAAACAGGAGCAGACAAATGGGAATTTTGTCATGAAACCATACTTGGGAAAGTTTGCCCTGTGTTTGTTTTTGTCCCAAAGTAACTGAGATTCATCGGAGTATTTACAAGCCCTAAAGGATGGATTTATTTTGCTTGCTAGAATTTTGATTTTTTTAGACCTTTTCTGCTGCAGAAGAGCCTGGCACTTGCAGAACTCTTACCCCATGCACTTCTCCAGTGCTTCTTGCAGAGAATCATGTGTTGTGAATGAAACTTTCACAGTTGACTTCTGCCTCCTTTCCTGCCACTGTTTTGTTCTTTTCCCATTTATAAGGACACAGGTGAACTAGAAATGTTGTGGTCAGATGTCCTCTGTGGCTGCTCTGTGCTCAGAGGAGCTCTCCTGGATGTACAGCTTAGCATCTCCCTCTTTAAAGGGCTGCCCGGCTTCCTCCTGTCCCATCTCGTGGGTCCATCTTTTCATTCCCTTTTAATTTAAAATACTTCCACAATTTAATATTAAATGCTAGGTAAAAAAATCCAGTGGCACTCCCAGATAGAAAAAAATATGTTGTGTGTAACCCAGAGGAGGAATTCTGCTGGCAAAGTGATGGCTTTCCACTGAAGTGGATCAAACAGGTGCTCAGTTGGATGCTGGTGCTGAAGTACTTTTCTTGTGGCTTGAGTGTCTCATGGCAACAGCCTGAGATTTTAATAGCAGAAAGAAGGGATTTCCTGCTAATTTTCCTCTGAGAACTGTCACCTGTACAATCTTTTCCAGCCTCATGTAGTCTGACCTGTAACTGCTCCAAAGCCTGGTTAATTTTTTTAATGCTTTTGAAATTTTTGGTCCCATTTGCAGAGAACAGGAGGGTGCTGGCTATTTTTTTTCAGGTGCAGTGTATTTTTACTGGGGGCGGGACTGGCTTTAGTTTTACCTTCCCAGCATCAGCTGCACTGATGCTGGGAAGTTACTCTCTCTTATTCCAGTTACTCTCCAGGCTGGTACGTGCAACCCCAGTGGCAGCAGTGGTAGATTGAACTGTGCCTGGGCTGGGTTGGGAGGGGAATAATCCTACTGCATCCATGATTTTCCCTCCTGGGCACCTGCAGCAGGCAGAGCTGTGCCCTCCCACTGAGGCTGCCTCAGCCAGGAATGCTTGCAAAATCCCCGTGCTCCTTTTGCACAGTTCTGTTTTTTCCCTGGCAGAAGCAGGGCTGGTATCTCCAGACCAGGGGACATGGTGACACTGGGTGTTGCCATGGAACGTGGTGACGCTGGGTGTTGCCATGGGACAGGTGAGTCCTTGAAGGCACACACTTGTCCCACTGAGCTTGGGGCCCCTAATTGGAGGTCAGCTGCAGACTACTGGAAAAAAGAATGTGGCATCTCCCAGTTCAAACAAACAAACCAGAAAACTTTATTTTGAGGGATGAGGGGGCCAAACAACAGGGGTGGGTGCTCGTCTGGTCCTGCCCTGGTTTTCAGGCCGACTGTAGGGCTTTTTATCTCGCAGCTGCCGCCGCAAGACGTGCCTCACACGAATTGGCCCGGATTGGGAGCGGGGCAAGATCCAGGGGGGTATGCATGGGGCTGTTTGTTTCCTGGATGACTGAGATTCCTGGGACAGCCTCAATGCCACCTGGCTGGTGGTACCAGCACTCTGGGCTGGACCATCCTCCAACCTGCGGCGCTTTGCCAGTGGGCTCTTGGGTGCCTGAGGATCCGTGTCTCCCCGTGGGTGGCCTCGCTTCAGGCCCTGCTTTCGGCAGGGCAAGCTGCTGCTGGTGACCAGCCTCACGGCCTGGGACCACCCTGACACCTCCTGAGGGGTTGGACCATCCTCCAACCTGCGGCGCTTTGCCAGTGGGCTCTTGGGTGCCTGAGGATCCGTGTCTCCCCGTGGGTGGCCTCGCTTCAGGCCCTGCTTTTGGCAGGGCAAGCTGCTGCTGGTGACCAGCCCCACGGCCTGGGACTGCCCTGACACCTCCTGAGGGGCTGGACCATCCTCCAACCTGCGGCGCTTTGCCAGTGGGCTCTTGGGTGCCTGAGGCTCCGTGTCTCCCCGTGGGTGGCCTCGCTTCAGGCCCTGCTTTCGGCAGGGCAAGCTGCTGCTGCTGCTGGTGACCAGCCCCACGGCCTGGGACTGCCCTGACACCGCCTGAGGGGCGGTGCTGGGGCTGCTGGTCTCAGCACGCAGCAGTGGCACGCGGTTGAGCCGGATGCGTTTTCCTTTCTGGCTGCCCGAGTCTTGTGCTTGCTGTCTCCATGAACGGCGACGAGCCTGGTCCGGCCTGGCATGTCCGGAGAGGCAGCTGCCGCTCTCTGCGTCTGCCTCTGCCCGGTGACACAGTGTGCATTGGGGAGAGAGAGAGAGGGCAGGGGGAGTGAGCACCTTGTAGAGCTCAGGAAATGTCCCTGCAGCATTGTCCCCAAGGCCCTGCTGGCTGGCTAAAGGGCAGGGGAAGTGCCGGTGCCCACAGCCCAGCCTGGCTCCTCTGGCCCATGAGAGGAGGGCCTCTACTCTGGGGTGATTCTGTGGATCTCCTGTTTCCCCTTTCTGCTGCTCTTGGCCGCTCCCCCTCTGCCATCTGTGGGGAGGGAGACTTGGCTCTTACCTCGTTCCTTGCCAGGGGGACGCTTCTTAGCAGCGTTCTGCTGCACCATTGTGGGTACGGAGGAATGCCTGGACGGTCTGTGCCACAGCACTGCCGGCCTTTCTCCTCCTGACAAAGCCTTCCAATCCTTCCTTGAGTGAAGAGAGATGTCTCAGAGACACCAAAACTCCCTCAGCAGCCTTGGGCAAGCTCCCTCTCGGGATCCTGTCCTCAGCTCTGAGTGCAATGTTGATGTACAGCAACGGTTATACCTCAGGCCTCCCTGGAGATGTGCCCGTGACCTCACAATCGGTGAGTTCTGCGTGCCCCACTCCCCTCACTTGGGGACGGTGTCCTTGTGGGTGCTGGCTGGGACTTTGTCCATGTCAGGCATGGCTGTGGTGGGAAGAGGAGAAATGGGAACAGGTCCATCAACAGGTTTATGGGCTTGAGTAGGCTCAGGTCTTACTACAGGTCATCAGTGATGATTGTTCCCCCCACCACAGCACCCAGGGGACCTTGTAAAATCTGAAGACTTTGCTTATTTTTAGGCCTCTCATGTTAAAAGAATTCCATGCTGGGCCTGTGTTACATAATTTTCTCAAAAAAATTGTCCAGTTAGACCAAGCTGAAAAGTAGTTCTTTTACTGTGGTAGGTTTAGGAAGGAACACAGATGTCGACTAAAAATCAGTCATTCCTAAGAAAGCGTAACTGTCATTATCAAAGAATTGTGGATGTTGAATAGCTTAAATGTACAAAATAACATGAAACTAAAGTTGAAGCAGGTTATTACTTACAGTCTAATTCAGAGCCCCTTGAAGTATGTCAAAAAGAAGCTTTGACTTCAGTGCTCTTTGCATCTGACTTAATTCCACAAATTGGAAACAATGTTTTGGTCAAGCTTTTTTTAATTTTTTTTAACAATTTAATATGTGTCAAAAACTCCTAAGGTTCACTACATTTGCCTATGGAGTATTTTTGATTTCCAGTGTTTTCTTATTCCCATGTTGGCTTGTTGTTGCTGGGTTTTTTGCCTTTTTTAAAATTTTATTTTCCAGTCTAAAATAAAAATCTGCTGTATTTAAGTTTTTGATCCTGTATGATAATGAAAACTAAACTATCCCATTTCAGTTACTTTTCAAAATAAATATGTGGATGAAAGTAGGTAAAATCTATTTAACAATATGATTATATTCACATGAGGGTCTGAAAAAAATAAGTACTTTTTTCTTATCTGTTAGCTCACATAATTAGTTGTTAGAGCACTCTTGGAAAAAGAGCTATGGGAGTAAAAGCAGTGGAGCTAAAAAAGTGCAGCTAATGTAAGGCAATGGTTGTAGTGCAAAGATGCCAGAGAATATAATAAAAAATATCTGTTGTGATCTAAATTTAGCATTATTAGAGTCTGGGGAAAACTATGGCTGAGAAGTCATTAGGGCAAGAACAAAGGTTAGTGCTGCAGAGAAGAGAGCTGATGCCAAGCTGAAGACACTGTTATTTACAGATGATTCAGATCTGCCTATCAGTTCAGAAAATTGCCCTCTAAAAATGGAAACCATCATCATATTAAACTTCACATGGAAACAAGAACCACAGCATGTGGACTGGCCTTTCTCCTCGTGTTGTCTATGTATAAATATCTATTTAGCAGTGGGCAACTGGGCTGCCTCTGTGTGGTGGGGATGATGGGGTAGTAGTTTGTGGAAGGTAGCTGGGACAAACTTTAGGAGAGGTAAAGGACAAGTACCCACAGCCAAAGAATATGGTCAATGAAACACTTGTGGTTTTGTCATGAAGAGTAAATTTTAAGGAATTAAACACTTGTGGTTTTACCATGAAGAGTAAATTTTCTTAGTGTAAAGTCATCTTTTTATCATAGACTGTTGAATTTTAAGCAGTGTATGTGGCTGTAATGCAGCTCTCAACGTCAAAATTTTGGAAAATTTCAGAGTATGGTATGTCTTTAGGTCCATGGTTTTCATGTGCCTTCACTTGCTATGAGGGGTTTATCCAAACCCCAGGTTCAGATAGTATCCAGCTTGTTCCAGATGTCCTGCACTTTTGTTTCATGGGCACATAGATAATAAAAAAGTTATCAGTTTCTTTATGCCTTTTAACTGTTGTTGTTAGCCAAGGACATGGTGTACATTTTTGTGAAAGCATTTTAAAACCAGATGAAATTGTTTTTAATTCCGAGGTTTTTCAGAAATATTTTCAATGATACACATTATAGCATACAATCAGTGCACTGGAATTTGGATTAACTTAAATAAGATCAAGTGAATATATCAGCAATCTTCCACAAAATAATTAAGAAGTAACTGTGTACTGCATATGACTTTTAAATATCTTTAGATATCTGATGACTATTGCAATTGTGTTGTGGTGCAGGGTTCATTTGGTTTCTTCCGTTTCCCCCTAAAGTTATAACGGTTCGGTCCTAGGGTTCCCCCCCCACCCGCCCTGGCAGCCCCTCCTTTTGAGAGTGTCAGTTTTTTGTCTCCACCCCTGTTCCCCTGGTTACCCTCTGTCAATCCCTCCCTGAGTTCCTGTCCATCAGCCACTGTCCCCTTCCCTATTTCCAGAAAGTTCTCCCCTCCTCGGTGGGTGACTGGATCGGGAACAAGGGTCCCTCCCTGTCGCATTCCCTATTGGCGAGCCGGCATATTTGTCACGAGTTTGTTCTCTCCCAAGTTCTCTCTCATTGGTTGAAATGTTCTATGTTCCGTCCCTTTCTCATCGGCTGTACCCCTGCCTCGTGGTCCCGACTCGGCTGGCGTTCCCTGGAGACATTAAAGCACTCTGGACTTTGCCCTGATTCGGGTCCCTCTTTTCTACTTCGCCTTCTTGCTGATCACTGCTGCCTCCTGCTGAGGCGCTGCCCGGACGCCCCCGGCGCATCTGGGCAGTGCCCCCCCGGCTGTCAGCTGCTGTGCCACAGCTCGGCCGGTGCAGCCTCCTCCCCCGCCCGGGGGAGTAGAGAAAAAACCTCGGACAGCAACTCGGCACAATTGTACTTCAACTCGGATGAAACTTTGACAGATTTCAGTGCATGTTTTGCTTTTTTTTTTGATCTGGGCCAGAACTGTAGAGAAATGGAAGTCTGACCATGTGTGCACTTTGTGTGGAATGTATTGAGTGGTTGCAAACTTGTTTGAAGTCATTGTTTTGGGGAACTAAATATATTTTTTTCCGTGTGTGTGAAAGTTACAGAAGAGTTACTGTCTAACACATAAAAATTCAAAGCTAGCCCTATAAATGGGTAAGAAATCACATGTCTCTCACAGCTTTCAAGAAGTGAACCTTTCTTTGGAAAAAGAGAACCAACAATAAGCTGTGCTTTTTATTAAAATTTCTTTTTATTTAAGATCTCTCTCCATGTTTGTATACAATGTGTATAATTTAGTGGATTTTGTAGTCAAAACAATTGATATTGCCCCTATTTTCCTGCAGGTTTCTCTAAATATATATCCTCTTCAATGATTTTTTCCCTTTTAATAATCTTTATTTATGGTTCACATGAAAAACCAGCCACTGGGGAGTTGGGAACATGGTTTTTATTGTCTGGATGTTGTCAGTGATGGTGCACGGAAGCATAAAGGATCTTGAATTTTGTAAACCAAGGTAATTGTGCAGGAATCTTGATAACAAATTCTTGTTTTGACTAGTAAAGGATAGGTTATTAAATTCGTCGTTGTAGTATCTAAAGCTTGCTCCAAAATGGGGTAATTTTTCATCTAAGGACCACTTTGAAGTACACTCTGCATGTTTTTTTTGAAGCATCCCTTAACAACAGAAAGTTACAGCTGGGATGATGTTTCACTGCTTTTTAAATAGATCCTCTATGCAAAACCTGAGGGCTGTAGTTGAGCTGAGCCCTGTTTTGCTTGGAACTTTTTTGCCCCCACAATTTCCCACAAAGTGAAGGTGGAGAAATTACTAACTTTTACTAAGAAAGATAATAGGTCTAATGGGCTCTTGTATATTATGGATTGATCAGTATACTCAAGCTGTAAAAGTTTTGTATGAAAAATTAACAAGCACAGAACCTGTAGTCTGGACTCTGGAGGATACCGAACGGTTCCAAGACTTAAAGGCTCGATTGACGAAAACCCCAGTTTTGAGTCTGCCTAATTGAAGAAAACCATTTGATCTGTTTGTTAATGTTAATGAATGGATAGCATATGGAGTGATAACCCAAGGCTGGGGGGGAAGCAGGAAGCTGGTGGCTTATCTGTCAAAATTATTGGATGTGGTTGCAAGAGGGTGGCCAGCCTCTATTCAAGCTGTGGCAGCCACAGCTACCTTATTAGAAGACACTCCAAATCCTACATTAAATGGAAGGATTTCAGTACACACATCCCATTATTTGAGGACAGTGTTAAGCCAAAAACTCCTCAGTGGCTAACACACAGCTGAATCCTGAGGTATGAAATAACCCTGATGAATGTCAAGAATCTAGAGACTGTCACCTCAAAAGGTTGAAACCCTGCTCAATTCTTAACCGGGGAACTAAAAATGGAAAATTTAGATCATAATTGTATAGAGCTAATTGAGATGCAAACAAATGTAAGAGAAGAGCTAGAAGAAGACCCCTTACCATATGGAAGGATCCAGTATATAGATGGATCCTCCCAAACAGTAATGGGAAAATGGGCATCAGGATACGCCATTATTGAAGCAGAGGAAAACAAAGAAAAAGGGAAATTACCCTCAAATTGCTCTGCACAAACTGCGAGGTATATGCCCTAAAGAGAGGTTTTGATTTATTAGATGATATAGGGACAATCTCCATGGATTCTCAATATGCCTTTGGGATAGCTCATACCTTTGGAAAAATCTGGCCAGAGAGGGCATACCTTAACTCAAAGGGGAAAAATCTGGCACATGAAAGTCTGATAGGGAAGCACTTGAATCCCTCAGAGGACCAAAAGAAATTGCCACAGTCCATATTAAAGGCTACTAAAAAGGGGATACCCCTGAAATCCAAGGAAACAAATTAGCAGACCGGGCAGCCAAAAAAGCAGCCTTTGAAATGCTGGACTCAATCATAGTCCTAAGGGTAAAAAAAGACCAGGGGAAAATAAAGGAAGAGGGGGTTCCAGTTTTCAAGGACAAGGAGCTAAAAGAAATAGAGCAAATGGGAGCAGTAAAAACAGGGGATGGAAAGTGCTGGACCCCAGATGGATGATAAATATTCAACTGAATAATAACCAGGAAAGTGATGGAAGAGATATACCAATTAACTCACTGGGGAACACAATGAATATATGATCATTTCCTGAAATATTGCATGGGGACAGGAATATATGAAATGGCCAGATCCATCACAGGAGAATGTCTAACCTGCCAAAAAGTCAACAAAAAGGTAATGTGAAAAACAACTCCAGGAGGGAGGAAATTAGCCATAAGACCTTTCCAGAGTATTCAGGTTGATTTTACTGAATTTACTCCAGCCCCAGGGTATAAACACCTATTGGTCATACTTAACCACCTAACCCACTGGGTTGAAGTGTTCCCCACAAGAAACTCAAACTGTGACAAAAGTTCTCTTGGAAGAAATTCTTCTGAGATATGGGCTAGTAAATCTTATTGATTTGGACTGTGGCCCCCACTTTACATCCAGTGTTCTGCAACAAGTCATCAGGGCCCTGGGAATAAAGTGGGAGTTACACACCCCTTGGCACTCTCAGAGTTCTGGGAAGGGCGAGAGGGTGAATCAAACCTTAAAGCATATCTTAACAAAATTGGTCTTAGAAACCCAATAGAACTGGGTCAAATGTTTACATCTAGCCCTATTACAAATAAGAACAAGAGCCAGAACAGATCTAGGGGTCTCTCCTTATGAAATGCTGCTTGGGCTGCCTTTCTTGCTTACCCTGTACAGTACCAGGGAACATCTAGAAGGGGGCATGACAATGCAAAAATACTTAGAAACAGTAACAGCAACCCTGGAAGAACTAAGGGAAAAGGGACACCTTCCCCAAACTTCCCCACTGAACTGTAAAATACGTAGTATTAACCCAGGAGACCGGGTATTGATTAAATCATGGAAAACCTCTCCACTCACTGCTCGCTTTGAGGGCCCCTTCCAGGTGCTGCTTACAACAAACACCGCAGGAAGAACAAAGGAGTGGGGGTGGACACATGCAAGTCCAGTGAAGGGTCCAGTACAACCCCCAAATGAGGCAAGCAAATGGACTATAGGCAGCAGAGACAATAAAGACTTGAAATTGGTCCTGAGGAAAACAGCAAAAGAAGCGCAACCCTGAACACAACCCCCCACGGGAAGCATCTACATTGTTATCCTTAAATCCTTAAAGCTTGTTAATGTTTGTTATAGTACAAGGTCAAGTTTTGTTCAGCTAAGAATGACAATCAAAATAAGATCTCAGTTTCTGGTACTGTTCCATAGAGCACTCTCCTTGCAACCCTAATTGGGACCAAATTGAAGAAAGGGAGTCAGTACAATAAAGGTCATGGCAGAATGTCTCCCGAAGAAGGGAAAACCAGAAGTGGGAGGCAAGACTGGATTGGGAACTACCTCCAGGAAATACTCTCTGGGCACCGAGAAAACCCCTGTGGTTCGAGAGGTGAGGAGGCCAGCCCGTACCAGACTCCCACTCGTAGCAATGCTACTACTCACCCACTTTGGAGGAAGTGGAGGAAACACTTGTGAGAAGTGTTACTGTCCCTTGTATAGAGGAGATACAGTACGTGTACTCATCAGAGTACACACAGACATGAATCCCAAATGCATCGATCACTCCCAGTTAACAACCTGTAAAGAAGAAAATAAACTATATGGGCTGGCTAAAAATATTGCAAACCCAAGCCAGAGGATGTCAGGAGAGTGCCCTGTGAAAGAAAGATGGGTATGCTTTGAACAAGGAAGTGAAACCACAAGGAAAGTGATACATTCAAAGAGAAAGAAGTGCAATTGAAAAGACAAAGGGATAGAGAGGGACAAATATACAGAAAGAATCTTTTTTATCAATATGGTACAAAAGAATTTAATTTGACTCATTGTTGAGTGTGCAGGGGGACACACTTAAGTGAAATTTGGCCATGGGACAGTATCAGTTTAGGTCCCCTAGACATTTTTAAATGGATTACCTCAAGAAAAAGCACAGTGGTACCCAAAAGAAGGGAAGGTGAGTGGAAGCTTAAATCAACAACAACAGAGGAAGAGTTCAATAACATTAAAAAGTGTGTGCTGGATTGGCACGGCTAACAAATCAGCCATGGCATTGCCTTCTGCTAAAAAATCTGGAAGAGAAGAATGTGAGAGAATGTGCATTACAAAGTAAAGTTCTTGTTGAATGGAAAGAAGTAGGATTAACTTTTTAAGCAAACCGTATAACTGATCATCAGAAACTTCTTTCAGCAGAGATCCTTCTGCTCTTTCCACCACACCTGCAACCACCACCACCACACCTGTAAATTGAATCCGTTACTAAATTAAAAGGAAATGTGAATTTTGAAAAGACCCGTACAACTGCTGCTAACGCTGTAATCTGTGCAGAACCATCTACTTCCTCGGTATCTGATTCCCATTTTTTTGTCTCTGAATTTTGCCAAGCAATCACAGACCTTTTAGACTTCCCAGAACCGTCTGTAAAAAATGTGATTGCCTCGAGGGGTGCATTATTTCTTAAAGGCTTATGAATTAATTTTAAAGATGAACTTAATAGCTCATGTTTGGGACAATTGACTGAAATTTTTCCTGCAAAATTTTCCAAAGCAAATTGCATGACTTCTGAATTTTGAATTAACCATTCTAAATAGATGGATGTGACAGGCAGAAAGATTTCTGCAAAATCTTTTCCTGCAAGTGAAAGCATTCGAGATCTAGCCTTGATAATCAATTGTGAAATAATTTCAGGGCAAGTTATTATAGTTTTACCCAATTGACGAGACAGGAAAACCCACTCTAAGATTATCAGATGGTCCTTCTTCTCTAGATCCCACTGGAATATCAAACCATGAAGTTGTGGACTCTCTCCTAGAACTGCAAACAAAAAAGACAGGTTAGGATTATACCGATGAGCCTGGCACATCTGGGTGGCTCTCATCACTTTGTCCAAAGCATTTTGAGTTTCTTTGTTGAATTCTCGCGGTGAGTTTAAAGCTGTGTCTCCTCTCAACAAGTCTGCCAGAGAAGCCAAGTCCTGATTTGAAAGGCCTAGTAGTGGACGAAGCCAGTTCAGAGTCCCCACGAGCTGCTGCACTTCATTCCATGTCTTTGGATTTGTCCTTACCTGGAGTGGCTGCGGGGTTACCGTTTGTTCTGTCATCCTGTATCCTAAATATTTCCAGGGAGGAAGTGTCTGTATTTTTTCCTTTGCTACAGCGAGTCCTGCTTTCTCCTCTGCTGAGATGACCTGATCTGTTGTCTCTTGCATTGATGCTTGGTCCTTGGCTGCTACTAAAATATCTTCCATGTAATGTAATATGAGAGAATTTGGATATTGTGCACGAACTGAGGAAAGTATTTTTGCAACATACCACTGGCATATACTCGGGGAATTTCTCATTCCTTCTGGTAGAGAAAGCCAATGATATCTTTTCAAGGGTGCTTGCTGATTTATGGATGGGATGGAAAATGCAAATCTTGGTGCATCATCTGGATGCAAAGGAATATTGAAAAAACAGTCTTTTAAATCAATAACAGACAACTTCCAATCTTTTGGAATCATAACAGGAGAGGGTAAACCTGGTTGTAAAGAACCCATTTCTTGAATCACTTCATTAACTTTTCTGAGATCCTGCAACAACCTCCACTTCCCACTGTTTGGCTTTTTGATTACATAAACTGGGGTGTTCCAGGGACTAGTAGTTGGAGTTAAGTGACCTTTGTTTAACTGTTCCTGTACCAACTGCTCTAAAGCAGCAAGTTTCTCTTCGGGTAAGGGCCACTGGCTGACCCAGATGGGTGTATTAGATGTCCATGTCAGTTTTAAAGTGTTATGTCCATCAACAGCTTTTGTTAAAATCCAGTTTCTAACCTCACACCCCATTGCGACAAAATGTCCCGGCCCCAAAGAACAAAATCAGCTCCTACAACGAATGGTCTTGTGGTGGCAACACGACCTTCAGGCCCCTCAAATGTGCCTGAGTGGGAGCTTCGAGAGCTCTCACAGTGACCACCAATAGCTGCCAGCTGATGCAGCGCAGGCACCGTGGCCCAGTCCTGTGGCCATTCCGGTGTCAGATGCCGTCTGCTCCGGGATCTGTCAGGCCACTGAGGGTGATGGCTGCCCGAGGGGCTGCAGCACACAGGTGAGCTGAGGCCGCCCGCGGCTGATGAGCCTGGTCCAGGCCATGGCAGCTGTGCTGTTCTGGGACTCTGGTAGGAGGAAAGCTTGTGCTGTGGTCAGTCCTTTGGGTAAAAAGCATGGAGGGTCTGGACACAAAGCTAACGCTGTAATTTCCTGTGAACAGGTGACAGACAGCACAGCTGGAATGACATAAAAACCTTCTGCATGGGATCTGCTCACTCCCACGATGAGGAACTGACGTGGTTGTGGTTCAGGCCCCAGCTGTCCTGTGGGCACTGTGTGAGCAATGGCATTGGTCAGCACCACTGGCTGGGCTGGGGACAGCTCCAGTCTGGCACCTGGGGACATTGTGGTCGGCAGTCCTGCACAGACGTGCTGCAGCTCTGACCGTGGTGGCCTGTGGTGCTCTCTGCCCCTGGCGCAGGGTTCCTGTGTCATGGCAGCCACTGCCCCGTGCCGGGCTGCACGTTTCCCGGCAGATGGCACGGACAGCCCTGTGCTGGGTGACAGCTGTTAGCACGTGACAGAAACCTCTGCACCCACTGTTTCTGGGCAGTGGCCTTCTGCGGGCCCCAGGACATCCCCTTTGAAATGACCTCTCTGGCCACACGAATGGCACGTGTCCCTTGGAGTCTGCTGGTTTTCAATGCACCTCTGAATGCTCTTAGAGCCTCTGCTAGGGCTTGTGTTTGCATTGCTGCTGCTTTTTCTTGCTGCTTTGGGGTGTTTTCCTGAGCTGCTGTGATGGCACTGGCCAGCACCTCTGCCTGCATGGCTGCTGCAGGCTCAGGGGTGCCCAGGCGGTTCAAGCATCCACGAGCTGGGTCAGGCTGGGCTCAGGACCCTGTGGCAATGCACCTAATACTTTTTTGCAGCTCGGGTTTGCATTAGAAATTGCGAGCCATTTTAATAACTCTTGTCTGGCTCGGTCTATTGGAATTTGCTTTTCTAATGCCATTTTCAAACAGTCCAAAAACTTAATATAAGGCTCATCTATTCTGTGTTTTATTGCTGTGAAATCTAATTCTGGTTTGTTGCCATCAGGAACCTGTAACAAAGCTGTTTTTGCTGCTTCTTTGATATCCTGTAATACTTGTTTATTGAGAGTTCGGGCTTGTGTTTGAGGATCTGTATGAGCTCCTCCACCTGAGCTGATCTATAGTCAAATTTGCAGTGGCTGGAGTTCCTGCATAACCTCCTAAAAGGTCATTTAACAAACGTTTCCATGCCAGTTCCCACAGAGAAAATTCTCTTGGGGACAGCAGGGATGTGCAAAGCTGCTTTAAATCGTGTGGAGTAAATACATTTGCTGTAAAGGTGGCTTGTAAAAGACTTCTGAAATATGCAGAATTGCTACCATACAAACGAGAGGCTTTGCAAATCTCTTTTAGCTCAGCAAAACTGATCTGCTGCCAGCTCCCTCTCGGTGCAGGACCTGCTGTGCACCTCACAGGAAAAACCTCCCGGCCGCTCCTCCGGGGTTTCTGGTTCTCGACTGGATTAAGGGAAGGCTTCTGGGTCCCCTCAGAACTCCTCTTTCTCCTCTCCTCCTGGTCCTGCTGTTGCTGCCTGCATTCTGCCCTGTCCCTGATCTTTGCTTGCTTGTGTGCATTCTTTGCTTGCTTTGCACTTTCCATTGGTACAAATTTTAAGACCGTCCTGAATATTGGACGCAGCTTTAAGTTGGACTTCTTATTCTTTTCCATGTTATGTAATTTCAGTCCGACCGAATCCCAGAAGTCTGGATCAAGTTTCTGAGATATGTCTGAGTTTGGGAACTCTGTTAAGACCCATTTTACAAGCTTTTTAAACTGTTTGTTGTCAAACTGAATATCTTGAATTTCTAACTTATAATTGAAATATGAAAAAAAATCCTGCTCAGCTAAAGACAACCGATTTCCCATGGTGGCACTCACCAGAGTTTTCCAGTTGTCCTTCTTGGTATGAAATTCCTCCCCGGTCCTGGGTCACAACAGTGACAAATCAGCTGAGCTGAGCGACAGAGTCCTCTGAGGCTGCGGTGCTGCTCCAGTCCCGTCTCTGATTACAGCCTCCTCTTCACCAGTATGAGGCTTTGATTCGAGATTCCCTCTCAATCTCAAATCCCTTCTTCTGGGTTTTCTATTTTAAAGGGACAAAAAACTCAGGTGCAGGCCTGCTCCCTCAAAAACACAAATACCAAGGAAAAATGTCCTGTTTTGATTGAGGTAATCAAAAAATCCCTAGACCATCTTCCTCAATAGGAGAAATACTGTCCGGGCGCCACGTGCTGGGTTCTTTTTTCTGGGGCCGGGTGTTATAAACCTTCAAAAAGGGAACCCAGCACACCCAAGGATAGCTCAGCTATTACCTTTGGAGGCAAATAATGAGCAGGATGGCTTCTGCTGCAGTGTTAGAAACAAAAAGATTTAATAAAAGGCAAAATAACAAACAGAAAAATCCGATGCAGGTACAGCAGTCTGCCACTGGTAGAAACACCTTCACAAAAGCCCTTTGGTTCTTTTGTCCTCCCCTTTTCTACCTGATGGGTCAGGCGGGACTTTTTGGCTTCTATCCAATTAGGTGACCCAGAGTTTTTACTGAAGCCTCTGGGGTCCTTTGAGGTGGCTTGTCACCTGATCGTTGGGAGAAACTTCTGGGCTTCTTTCCTTTTTTGGGGGATAAAGGTTAGCTTTGCCACTCTGTAATTAGGGGGCACTCTCCTACATTCCTACATCCAAGGATGTTTCACAGGGCCTGAAAAGAGTCTGGAATGTGACCAGGAGTCAGCCCAGAGCTCCCCAGGCTGCTGTGCAGCTTTGGCCTTATCCATTCACGTCCGACTCCCACAAAATTACCTGAGCCCCTTGCAGTGCCCAGTTCCCTGAGGCAGAAGGGGACTCCAGCACACCATGGAAATGGGTCTGATCTCTGCTCCCTTCTAGATGAGGTGTCTGGGAAGGCTTCTCCATTAGCTTGGCTGCATAAAGTGTTGGTCCTATCTGAGCCACCATCAGGTATGTTCTCAGTGTGCCACCAAGGAATAATTGTTGTGAACCTGGCAGGAATCAGGTGACAGAAGCTTCTGTGGCTCTTGTGTTCCAGGTGTGTCTGCAGGGAGGACTTGTCTAGCTGCTTTGCTGATTCCTACACAAAAGCCCAGCTCCCATGGCGGGGGTGAGTAGTGTGTCCCTGATGACCCCACAGGCTGAGCCCTGCTTTTGTGGGATCCGTTCCTGGGAAATGGAACTCTGTTGCTCTAAGGTACTCCAACAGGGAAAGAACAAAGGCAAAGGACACCAGAAACCCCATGAGCCATCCAAAAACATGAGGCAAATGCTGAAGGAATTGCTGCAGGGAGGAGGACAAGGTGGGTGCATTTCCCTCATGCTTCCCCTGGGACTCAGCAGCCGGGGCCTTTGGCTGCACATCTGGACACACCGTGCCCGGCACAGCGGGAAGGGATCCATGGCAGCCTCTCTGCCCCACTGCTGCTTTCATGCCCTGCAGGGCTGCTTCCCAGCTTGGCCTGGCTGCAGCTTGTGCCCAGTCTCTGCAGGAAGGCATTTGGCGTCAGCTGACAGGGAGCCCAAACTGCACCACGGGCCTGAGATTCCCTGAAATTTCATAGTCTCCAGGATGATCACTAAGGGCGGGTGTTATCATGAAAGTGGACCCTGGCCTACCCAGAAAATTGTGTGGATTCCTGATCCTTAACCATGACTTTCACAAGTACTGGCTGCTGAAGATGCCACCTCCCCAGTGGGGAACAGCCCCACCTGATCCAGCCGTCCCTCTTCCTTTCTCCAGAAGTGGATGGAGAGGCTGGGCAAAAGGCGGCGTTTCCCGAAGGAAGCAGTGGCTCCATGACAGCCACTGCTGTAGGACTGGAGGCGATGCCAGGCACAGTCACAGGAGGTAATTGCTGTGCCTCTGGGCCTGAGCCCTGCTGAGGCTTGAGCTGCTGTCTCTGCTGCCTGGAAGTGAGGGCACAACCCAGGGGAATTATCCCGAGCACGCTCAGGGCACTCAGGTACTGAGCAGTCCTGCTGGGGTCCCTGTGTGGGAGACATCTCCCGAAACCTGGCAGTGCCTGCACGGGGTGCCCATGGTGGGGAAAGGACAGAGGGGGAGAGCAAGGTTCCAGTGTGTCCTTAGTGGGCCTGGCTGGGTCCCCTTGGGCTGTGGGAGGTCTCCCAGCAGATGGAGGAAGGGCGGCTGGGAGGACAGGCAGGAGGGAGTTTGCGAGGGATACTTGCAGCACTGCCTGCTGCAGTTCTCCCCAGGGATTCAAGGAGCATTTTCCTTGTGCGACTAAGAGTACTGCCACGGGCCCTGGGCTGCTCCAGGCACCTCTCCAGGGATGTTGCACAGGGCCTGCAAATAAGATAGGGATTGACCATGAGCCTGCCCAGAGCTCCCCAGGCCCCTGAGCAGCTTTGGCCGTGTCCATTCACATCTGGCTCCCATGGCCTTACCTGACCTATATGCAGTGCCCAGTCCCTGAGGCAGAAGGGGATCCCAGCACATCATGGAAATGGTTCTGATCTTTGCAAACTTCTAGGTTGGGATCAAGACATGGATTATCTGGGAAAGCTGCTGGATTATGGCTTGAGACTCATGGGAAATCCTGGAGGCAAGTGCTCAATGTACCTTTCCTGAGAGAATACACAGTGACCAGGTGGCAAGAGCTCATACATTTGCCCTTTCACTTAAGATCTTCTGAAGGTTGATGGAATATGGAAAATTTGCTCTGCTCCCTTCTGGAGCCCTGAGGGATCCCACAGGATCACTGTCAGTGGGAGTAAGGAGCACTTAGCTGTCCATCTTCCTTCCGTGTGCAATGGCAGTGTGTCCTTCCATGTGCTCTGTGCAGACACAGAGAAGAGCAGAGAGGGAAGGGGCCGGGCTCATGGCTGAGCCCTGGGGCTGAGCCTTGTGGGCAGCCTGAGGATCTCCTGCAGTGCCACAGGAGCTCTTCTGTCCTGCCTTTCTTTGCAGCTGAACCTGCTGGTGAAGGTGGTGCAGCTTCCCAAGCCACGTCCAGGACTGAGCCTCTGGGAGATGCTGAGGGTAGGTCAAGGCCTTTCCCCCTGGGAGAGCTGCCAGCTCAGAGCCCAAAGCTGGGCCAGGGGGGCATCACTGCAGGTGCCAGCACAGAACCATGCACGTGTGTGCCCTTGCCCTGCACGATCCCCTCACCGCTCCTGTGGCTCAGGCACGGCAGCGGTTTGGAAACAGGAGAGCCCTGACCCTGCCCTGAAAGCCAAGACATTTTCTGAAACGTATCCCCATGTTTAACGCACATGACATCCTGAAGATGCCAGCACCCAAATCAGGAACTCTTCCATCTAATCCAACTGTCCTTTTTCCTGTCTGAAGTGATGGACCAAACATCTGTGCAGAAGGAGGCACATCCTGGAGGAAGCGTATCCTCATGGGTAGCCCCTGCTGCAGGAAGGAAGGCGATGCCAGACATGGGCACAGGCACAGCAGGTAATTGCTATGCCGGGCTCAGCCCTGGCCGGGGCTGTGTGGCAGCAGCTCTTCCCCCAGGGCCTGCCCTTGCCCATCCCGGCAGCAGCCAAAGCTGGAGGCGCCTCGGCTTCCAGGCCTCTGGAGCTGGTTCAGAGCCCCGGGGAAACGGGACTGGTGCAGCAACGTCCCTGGCGCTGCAGCTGCTGCGGAGCTGGCCCTGAGTGCCCAGAGGCCCAAGGCACAGGAGCAGCCCCGAGCGGGAGCCCTGCCGCCAGCCCAGGGCCAGAGCCAGCCCTGGCTCCCGACTGGGCAGGGGCTGCGCTGGGTCCTGACAGGGCCTGAGCCTGTCCCCTGGGGCTGGGGGAGCTGTCACGGGGCAGGGAGGGCCAGGGGTGGCAGTGGCTGCTCAGGGATGGCTTTGGCTCCTGTCCCTGGCAGCAGCCACTGCCCAAGCAGCTGCGCTGCCCCCGGGCTCTCCTCCCGGCCTGCTGGGCTTTGTTGGCTGGCACAGCCTGTGCCAAGGGCCGGCAAGGTGCCTGCAGGCCCCAGCTCTGGGGGAAACAGAGAACGTCCTGCCTGTATCCACCGTGCTGCCAGCTCAGCAGTGCAGCACAGCACGGGCTCACACTCCCCATTGCTCCCACAGATGCAGCCAGCACCACAACACGTCTTCCCCATGCCCAGGAAGGCCTCGGAAGTGTCTTCTATATGGGAACAGGCTGCTGGGCAGGGTTAATGGCAGCCCTGCTTCTGTTGGACCTTACTCTCATATTGTTCTGTGTCAGAATCTGGTGTAACTGGAAGAAGAAATGGTGAGTGGTCATCTTTCCCTGAAAGAGTTTCTTTTGAAAGTCTAATGTAGACAGGAAGCATTCCCACTGAGGCTGCATTGGTGCTGTGGCCAGTCCATGGTTGTCCAAATAACTCTGCTGAGGGTTCTGCTGCTGCCCAGTGCTTCCATTGGCCTCTCAATTGCTGGGCCTTGTCCTGGGGCCCACTGGGGCAGCAGTCAGTGCTGGCTCCCACTGAGGCTGCCTGGCCAAGAGCAGCCCCAGGGGCACAGGGCAGAGGCAGAGGGAGGTGGGGAGGAGAAAGAGCAGGGCCGAGATTGCCCTTGAAAGGCAGAGGCGCTCTGGGGCCCGCTCCTGGCCAGGAATCCTGCCCAGAGCCGTGCCCTGCTGGCCGGGGCCTTGAGGGGCAGCTGTCCAGCTGGGCCCAGCTGTGCCAGCAGCTCCAGCCGTGCTGGGGAGCCTTGCCAGCTCTGGGCCCTGCTGTGCACGAGGGTCACTGTGTGCCACTGGCAGCTGGGGCCTCAGCCACCTCCTCTCTCCACAGGAGCACCTCTGGACAGGAGTTTAATGACGGTGGCTGCACCTCACTCCCAGACAGTTTGAGCTGCTCCTCTGGCCGTCATAAGGGCCTGGACAGCCCTCTCACCTGTTCTGTGAAGGGAACCCAAGAACAGCCATCTACAAGG